>NC_080786.1:22404447-22742781 GCF_028018385.1 Neofelis nebulosa
CTTTCCATCCACCTCCCTCTGGTAACCATTAGTTTGTTCTCTGTAGTAAAGTGTCTGTTTCCTGGTTTGTCTGTCTCTTTTTTTTCCGTTTGCTCATTTGTTTCATCTCTTAAATTCCACATATGAGTGAAATCATATGGATTTGTCTTTCTCTGACTTATCTCACTTAGCATTATATTCTCTAGCTCCACCCATGTCATTGCACATGGCAAGATTTCATTCCTTTTGATGGATGAGTAATATTCCATTATATATATGTGTATATATATATATACACGTGTATATATGTACATATATGTATATATGTACATATATATATCACACCCATCGACTGATGAATGGATAAAGAAAAACAAAAGTAAGTTATTCATTTTTTGAGTGTTAAATTTTATAGATTCTTTATATATTTTGGGCACTAATCCTTTATCAGATATGTCATTTGCAAATATCTTTTCCCATTTAGTAGGTTGTCTTTTAGTTTTGTTGATTATTTCCTTTGCTGTGCAGAAGCTTTTTATTTTGATTTGTCCCAATAGTTTATTTTTGCTTTTGCTTCCCTTGCCTCAGAAGACATACGTAGAAAAATGTTGCTATGGCTGATATCACAGACATTACTGCCTGTGCTCTCTTCAAGGATTTTTATGGTTTCAGGTCTCACATTTAGGTCCTTAATCCATTTTGGGTTTGTTTTTGTGTATGGAGGACTTTTTCTTTAATTAAAAGTTTTGTTTTGACTTACATTTGATTGAGCAAGGCTCGAGATTCAGTAGGTAAGTACATATGCTCTCCCTTGCTCTTTCTGCTTCAACCTCACTGGCCATTTTTATTCCCTGGAATTCCTCCCATCTGTTCATGGTGTTTATTTTTTGTGGAATGCTCCTTCTTATCCTCTTCGACTACTTCAGTTCTGCTTGTCCTTCAGTTCTCCTCAGGTGTCACTCCCTTCAATAAACCCTCACTGGTTTTCTGACTATTATAACATTATGATAGCATTCCAAGTATAGGATTTCACCCATATTGGAAATATACCTCTCCTTTATATGTCCTAGTTGTGATTTAATGTTTCTTTCTATGATTATTTGATTAATGTCTGTCTTCCCTACCAATCTAAGCAATGGACTTAGTATATGGTAAGCATTCAATAAATATTTGTTGAGTGGGTAAATGGATGAATGAAAAACAGGATCATAGCCCTGCAGTGTCATTACAGTGAATCAACTTAGCCAGGGTCTTTGTGATTATTTAATAATCACAGGGAACAACTTAGCAAGTTGGTACAGGCCAGCCAGGCCCAGAAAGAGAGACATCCCTGCAGTGGGACATGGATACTCCAAGGGTTATTAGACGTAACTCTCTGGGAGGCAAAGAAAACGGAGAGGCTCAGAGAAAGAAAGGTCAATGGCTCTGGTGAAACCATTTGAATTCCTACTCACTGATAGGAATAGTTCTAGTTAGCTGCCACTGCTTGAGGGCTTCTAAGCATCTAGTTTTGTGTATCCAATGTAGATTTTGAAAAGAAAGGGATTATAGCAGCATGGAGTGCAAACCTCCCTGAGAGAGGTTCATAGAAACAGTGAAAATGGATCAAAGGTTTCTTTCATTCTAAATGCAAGGGCTAATAAATGCAGATGAAATGTCTTAGAGATTTCGATGAAAGAATGATGCAAAATTACAATGAAATTGAAAAATATTCATAAGAGAGTTGGGGGTCAAGCATCCAGAGGCAGCAAGAGTGTGTAGTAATTGTGGCCCCAATAGCTGCATATTAATCAGACTATTCCTGTAAATAAAGTATTGAATAGAGATGGAGTCTCTCTTTGCTGTTAACTATTTTCTGAATCTGGTTTTTCAGTCTTCCCGTGGACAGTGTGATCTTCCCAGTATCCTTTCTGGCAACATTCCAATAAATTATTTTTCTGTTTGCCCAGAATCAATTCATATTGCTTGTAAATAAGAAATCTTGCCCTATGACAGTGACAGAAAAATCTAGGAAAAGGCTCTGTCTGGTGGACTCCATGAACAAACACCAGTCAAACCAAATGCAGTGTCCAAAGGTGGGAAATGGCCAAAGGTGAAAGTGGGAATGCTCTTGGCAGATCAGCAAGACCTCAGCATGCAGAAATTCCACAACAAACCCCTTGTGGTGCAAGGTTTCTTCTGTGGCATGATAATTTTTTTTGGAGATAAGTTTTCATGAGACCCACTAGAGTGTTGAAGTCCCAAAACTCCTGCTTCCCAAAGTTGAAAGTGATAATGAATTCAGTGGTTTTCAGTGGGGCAGTTTTACCCCCCCCAAGGGACATTTGCCAGTGTCTACAGACATTTTTGATGTCACAACTAAGGAAGAGGGTTGATACTGACCTATAGTGAATAGAGACCAAGGTTGTTGCAGAACATTCTATAACACACAGGAAAGCTCCCTATGACAGAGAATTATCTAGGCAAATTATCCGGTCAGTGTGTCAGTATTGAGAAATCCTGGTCTAAATAATGTGCTTGAAACTCTCTTGCTGCTGATTTTTTTTTTTTTTTTTAGTTCTTCATTATGTTTTTTTTTTTTTTTACAGAACTATTCACTTTATTTTTTTTTGAAGCTTTTATTTTATTTATTTTATTAATTTATGCCCAAGTTAGTTAGGATATAGCAACAATGATTTCAGGAGTTGATTCCTTAATGTCCCTTACCCATTTAGCCTATCCCCCCTCCCACAACCCCTCCAGTAACTCTCTGTTTGTTCTCCATATTTAAGAGTCTCTTATGTTTTGTCCCCCTCCCTGTTTTTATAATATTTTTGCTTCCTTTCCTTGTGCTCATTTGTTTTGTGTCTTAAAGTCCTTATATGAGTGAAGTCATATGATATTTGTCTTTCTCTGACTGACTAAATTTCACTTAGCTTAATACCCTCTAGTTCCATCCATGTAGTTGCAAATGGCAAGATTTCATTCTTTTTGATTGCCGAGTAGTATTCTGTTGTGTATATATACCACATATTCTTTTTCCATTCATCCATCGATGGACATTTGGGCTCTTTCCATATTTTGGCTATTATTGATAGTGCTGCTGTAAACATTGGGGTGCATGTGTCTCTTCGAAACAGCATACCTGTATCCCTTGGATAATACCTAGTAGTGCAATTGCTGGGTCGTAGGGTAGTTCTCTTTTTAATTTTTTGAGGAACCTCCATACTGTTTTCCAGAGTGGCTGCACCAGCTTGCATTCCCACCAGCAGTGCAAAAGAGATCCTCTTTCTCCGCATCCTAGCCAACATCTGTTGTTGCCTGAGTTGTTAATGTTAGCCATTCTGACAGGTGTGAGGTGGTATCTCATTGTGGTTTTGATTGTATTTCCCTGATGATGAGTGATGTTGAGCATTTTTCATGTGTCGGTTGGCCATCTGGATGTCTTCTTTGGAGAAGTGTCCATTCATGTCTTTTGTCCATTTCTTCACTAGATTATTTGTTTTTTGGGTGTTGAGTTTGGTAAGTTCTTTATAGAAATTGGATACTAACCCTTTATCTGATGTGTCATTTGCAAATATCTTCTCCCATTCCGTTGTTGCCTTTTAGTTTTTCTGATTGTTTCCTTCACTGTGCAGAAGCTTTTTATTTTGATGAGGCCCCAATAGCTTATTTTTGCTTCTGTTGCTCTTGCCTCCAGAGACATGTAGAATAAGAAGTTGCTGTGGCCAAAGTCAAAGAGGTTTTTGTCTGCTTTCTCCTTGAGGATTTTGATGGCTTCCTGTCTTACATTTAGGTCTTTCATCCATTTTGAAAACTCTCTTGCTTCTTAAGAAAATTTTGTATTGGAAGAAAAACCTTGTATTGGAAAATGTTAACTTTATATTTTGAGGTAGTATATAGGACTGCATTGTCCAGTAGAGTAGAAACTAGCTATTGGGCACCTGAAATAGGAATAGTCTGAATTGAGATATGCATATATGAAATACACCCTGGGTTTCTTAGTGTGGAAAAAATGTAGAGTATCTCATAATAATTTAAAACTATTGTTTATGTGTCAAAATTATAATTTTGAAATATTGAATATAATAAGTTGTTAAATTAATTCTACCTACTTCATTTTACTTTTTTTCCCTGTCTGGTTACTAGAAAATTTAAGTTATATATGTGGCTCATCTTATATTTCCATTGGACAACACTACCTAGAAAAGGAGAAGCTAGTGAATTAGAGATTTGGAGAGAGAGATTCTGCTCATATTGAAAAGAACAAAAGCTAAAAAGAAATAATCTTTCATTTATTCTTTCATTTCTACACCCAGTAGACATTTTTTTAAATTTTTTTTTTTAACATTTTTTTTTTTTTTTTGAGACAGAGAGAGACAGAGCATGAACGGGGGAGGGTCAGAGAGAGGGAGACACAGAATCGGAAACAGGCTCCAGGCTCTGAGCTGTCAGCACAGAGCCCGACGCGGGGCTCGAACTCGCAGACCCCGAGATCATGACCTGAGCCGAAGTTGGCCGCTTAACCGCCTGAGCCACCCAGGTGCCCCTACCCAGTAGACATTTTTGAACACATGCTATGTGCTAATGATTGCATATGTTGAAAATAAGTATGTCTTCCTTTGTGAAGAACTCATAGTCTGTTGAAGAAGTGAGACAGTTAATAAAAGGGATTGCAGAAAAATTTGTATACTGCTGTGTATATATAGAGAAAAGTGTGATTAGCTACCTAGAGGAGTCAGGGAACATGCCTATAGAGAGGTGATGAAGTTTCATTAGGATCTTTCCTTCAACGTTTTTGAGTATTATCTGGAACTTACCACCTGGAATGTAATCTTCACCTCTCTCGGCTAGCTCACACCCTGCCTATCTTGAGCTGAATGACTGAACTCTCCTGGGAGAAGTATAGCCCAAAGTGATGCCTGGTGAGTTTGAACTTCTAAAGGTCTTGGTTTGTTGATCTGAATAGGTACTTCATAATATAGGTCTTCCCAGGGCTCTCCCATTCTATCTCCTGTAAAGTACATGAAATACTGAAATAGAAGTACACAAATATGCTCATTAAGTGCAAGAATGACCATTCCAAAGGTCATTCAATTAAGTCCTGCTTGTAATTCTTTTTTGGATTTATAGGACAATGCCGTAACACACAGGCTTTATATTTTCTTCACTAAATGATCTAACTGTGGACTCTGTCCACTCTGGCCCTTTGCAGTTCATGTTCTTTTTGCACTTTCCACACTGCCTTTTGCATGGATAACTCCTGTTTAGCCTTTAGGTTTCAGTTTCAATACCATTTCCTCTGGTAAGCCATCTGTGACAAGTGTCACTCTACAAGATTATGTGTTCCTTCTCCCAAAGCACTGTTGGTCTCTTTCTTGAAAGAGTCCTTCTCACAGTATACTTCAATGCCAGTTCAGTGTCTCATCTTCTTCATTAGACTGTGAGCCTTAATTGGCTGTTTCTGTATCTGGTTTGCTCACCGTTATGCTCTTAGCATTCAGCCCCAAGTATAACACATGGTACGCTTTAGGTTAGGTTGACCAGAAGCAGACACCAGGGTAAGGATTTGTGTGCAGATGATTTTATTAGAAAATGATCCCAGGAGAAAGAAAGTGGGGGGAACAAGACAGGGAAGGGGCAGAAGCCCAGCAAGGGTGTCATTTCAGCTGATGTCTCACCTGAGAGGAGTATGAGGCAAGCCTCATCCCAATCTCAGTGAGAACTCTGGAATCTTACACCTCCTGGTTTTCCCAGCCCAAGTCAAGAGTTAGCTTTCCACTAGTCAGTCATTGGAAATGAACACTCTTGGGGGACATAAACTCATAGACCCTTTTGGTTCTCTGCCCTTGCAGGAAAAGCAGGCCAAGTGCTTCTCAGAGCCCAAGGGCATTTTATAAAGAGGATAGTAGGAGCAGGCAATTAAAAGCAAAGCACAGATATTGGAGAAGGGGTGTATAGAAATTGTAAAGGGAATCCGAGGAATCCAGAGGGAGCAGAAACAATGTTGGCTACATAGTAAATGCTAAAAAATTTTTGTTGGATGGATAACTTTAAAATCCTCTTTCAGGGGCGCCTGGGTGCCTCAGTTGGTTAAGCGACTGACTTCGGCTCAGGTCATGATCTCACAGTTGGTGAGTTTGAGCCCCGTGTCGGGCTCTGTGCTCACAGCTCTGAGCCTGGAGCCTGCTTCAGATTCTGGGTCTCCCTCTCTCTCTACCCCTCCCCTGCTCACGCTCTGTGTCTCTCTGTCTCTCAATAATAAATAAAAACATTTTAAAAAATCCTCTTTCAGATTGACTTGCAACAGCACAATTAATCCAAGCAGTTATGTGGATGTTTATGCTTAATATAATTGACAAAAGTAGCAGATACGGGATTGTGCCTTGCTAATTCTGGAACTGAAGAAATTTGTATGTCATTTTATATAGAATGAATGATCAGCAATTGATTGATCTACCTGAATATAGTTTTAAAAGAAACTTGGATAAACATATTAGTTATGAATCTACAATGTGTTTTTTTGAGGGGGAAGTCAGGATCTTTCAAAAACTTTCGTCTGATATTTTAGCTGATTTTAAAGAAAGAAACTACAATGTTCATCTATAAATCTTCTCTTCATACAACAGTTACAGAACTATTTTGTTTGCCAAACCAGTAGCTGAAACCATCATGGAATTACTTATGGATATGACCAGTGTAGAAAATAACCCAGTATGATAATATTCATAATTATGATCATTGTAAAAAAAATAAGTGATATGGCATCTTACTCTGATCTCAAGGCTGAATAGAAAAACCTGCTGAATGAAATCTTTGATCAGTATTTCCTAATTTATATGGCAACTGTAACGCTTCTCTTGAATTTATGTCATGGTGCTGCACCTCATAGAGGGATCATTATGCATCATGGAAACAGTTCAGTCTCACTAGGATGGCTTCTGGTGGAGATTTACACTCCCAGAGTTTGTCTTTAAACCTGAGTGCATAACAAAATATAAATCAATTTACTACAGAAAAAAGAAAGCCATAAGGAAATGGTCAATGTAGTGAAGATTATAGAATGAATGATTTCAGGTCAAATAAGTGATGTTTCCTATAGCAGGCTTCTTATTTTTGCCTATTTTTAAAATATTTATTTATTTATGTTGAGAGAGAGCATGCAAATGGAGGAAGGGCAGAGAGAGAGGGAGAGAGAGAGAATCTCAAGCTGGCTCTGCACAATTAGTGCAGGGCCTGACGTGGGGCCCGAACCCACGAACTGAACCCTGAGATTATGACCTGAGCCGAAAATAAGCGTCAGTTGCTTAACTGACTGAGCCATCTAGATTCCCCAGGAATCTTATTTTTAATACTTTTCACAGATACTAGCACTGTGCATGATTATTTGCAGGTGTACTGACTTTAACTTTTCATTTTATTACTTTAACAAAGTAAATTCTTTTCAGAAAATAGAAATTAAAATTGGGATAAATTAAGGGGAAAGTAATTCCATCTGGGAGGAATCACCAACATCACCTCAGATTTTATCTTTACTTTTCTACTTCCTTGTTAATGAGTGAACAAACTATTTTATCAGAAGAGTGTTGGAGAACACATATTAATACATATTCCGTATTTTCTGCAATGTTTCATTAATCTGGCTTTGTAGGAACATAGCGTACAATAATAAAAAAGGAACATTTACTCACTCCAGGTAAAATTAATGTTACAGTCTTATATGACAGAAATATTAAAGTTTGTATATTTATAGCAGTGAAGTAGTTCTTTAATTAAAAACACAAGAAATTATGAAGGCAGGTAATATGAAAGAAGAGTATGTGTATAGAAAAGCAATCAATACATTTAAAAAATAATTCCAATCAATGAAACAAACTTTAGACTGTACACAGGTAAAGAATTAGAGAAATGGAAAAGAATTTTGAGTAATTCACTTTGAAAACAGCACAGAGAGATGGATCTCAAATATTAAGCAGCAGTTGAGAGCTATGGAAATAAATTGAGAACTTTCAGTATACACTTACTAAGGTTTCTGGAGGAAGAGAATGGAGAGAATGTTGAAGAAACAAAATTTGAAACATTAGTGACAGGAACAAAGGCAGAGAACTCAAGATGAAAGGGCACTGTAAGTAGGGGCTGGAATAAAAACACCTGCATCCTATACTTGGTGTTGAAACAGCAGAATATCAAGAGAAAAAGAGATTCTTAAAAGCGACCACAGAGAAAGGACAGACTACCTAGAGTGTCAATGAATGAGACAACTAACTTTACATCATTAACAAAGAGATGCCAGAAACAATGGTGGCATCTCTTGAAGGTAGTGAGGGAAAATAACTGATAACTTAAAATTTTATATCAGCTTGATTATCATGAAAGAGGGAGGAGAGCATAAGCTAGACATTTGAGACATACAATAACTAGGAGAGTTTTCCAGCTACAGTCTCTCATTGAAAGAAATATTAAATTATTTTCTTCAGCAAGTAGGAAGTCAACCTCTGAGGAGAGTGAGATACAAGAAATTAAATGTATGAGCACAGAAATTAAATATGAAATTTTGATAGTATTAGTTAACTATTGGATATAACAACAATGCAGAACAAATACGTGTGAATAAAAAGGAAAAGGGTATTATTCTAGGAAGCAATGCAAGTATTACTGTAGGAAGTAACAGGAGCACCTTGTTTTGTGAAAAATTAAAGGGTGTTGAGGTCAGCATCATTTTCAAAAGGAAGAAAGGAATCTTGAAGAGCTTCAAACTTAGAAAAACCAAGACCCAAATAAATATGTTAAACAATATAAGAGTACCCTCCATTTTTCTCCAGCAGAGAGAGAAAACAAGGAAGTATCAAAACATTTATTAAAGTAACAAAAAGCTACAAAAGAGAAAGTGAAAAATAGGGTGGTAAAAAAAGAGAGTAGCTTATAACACAATACCTACTGATTCCTCTGGTGACAGCTTCAGTTCTTCTCAGTTTTGTCTATCATAGAAATAAGAACATGTGATTTCACATATCAGCATGTTTTCAATCATATTGGTAGCTCTTTCTGACTCTGGTCATTGCACTAAAGAAATGCTCTAGTATCTCTTTATGGTCCTACTCAAAGATGCACTGTCCATTTTTACTTCTCAGTGGAATCTGAAATTAAGACGAGAGGATTTGGTGGAGTCCTCATATTCTCCTTCATCCACCTTTCTTTTCCATCTCCACCTCTCCCCCTGGGATTTTCAATCAGTTTCCCAGGAAAGCGAGGCAAATTAAACCCCCTCTGAAGGTATATTCTTTGAATCCTAAATCAGATCACTTGAACTGTTAAGTACTGGTTCCTATATGGGAATATGGAACCATGTCTTCATATTAGAGGTGAAAAGAGAGCAATATTGGACTTTACAGAAAGAAAATGAAAGTGTATTAACTTGTTAATATGAAAGAATGATAAAACATACCTTATTTTCTGGATGATCAATAACTGAAATATTGAACAACCAGTTATTCAGCCAATTGCGCTAGGTACTATAGAGATGTATTTACCCGTGTATATGACTTTCATCTCATCATAGTATGTCATCTCATCATGAGACTTGATTGGAAAAAATAATAACCTCTTTTCAAACTAGCAAAATTTTAATTTATTACATTTTACTCATTGCAAGATTAAGCATATTTTGGCAGAAAATATGGAGAGAACAGAAAAGATTAATGAAGATACTGCTTGAGACAACCCCTATTAAAATTTTGGAATTTTTTTTCTTTCAGTCTTTTATTTAAGTACTTGAAAAAAATGTTGGCTCTCCCTTTTAGCTTAAAAACAAATTTAATCTTTAGTGGGTTTCTGTGTTATACTTGGAATGCTCAGTGACAAGACTATGGCAAGCACTCAGTGAATGAAAGAATGGATGGACGGATGCATGCATAAATAAATGGAGTCATGGATCAGTGAATAGACTGTGAATGCAGTTCATCAGGGAAAAAATCATGTATTCACATTCAGGGCTCAATCCCAGAGACCCTAGTGCACAAAGGATGAAATGCAAACAATTATGAAGGTGGGTTATGGTGGAATAACCTAAATACCAAGAAATAATAATGTCCACTTTACTCTGAAAATAATAACAACTAATCCCAAATACAAAATTCATGCTTTGGGGAAAAGAATAGAGTGATTTTCAGATGAGTGCTAATGTCATCTATGTCGTCTCTATGCACCTCAGCCTTGGAATTACACATGACATGTGCAGGAAATGTAGCTGTAATTAGGAAGTTTCCCCATTCTGTAATATTACTGTTCATTTTACATTATAAAATGACACCATTAAGCTGGGCTTCTTAGATTCTTCTCTCCTGTAGCTTCCTCAAGATATAATTGACATGTAAACTTGTGTAAATTTAACTTGTACAACATAGTTATTTGAAATACGTGTGTGTACACACACACACACACACACACACACACACACATATATATATATATATATTTTTTTAAGTTTATTGATTTATTTTGAAAGACACAGAGACAGTGCAAGCAGGGGAGGGACAGAGAGAGAGGGAGAGAGAGAAAATCCCAAGCAGGCTCTGGACTACCAGCTGCGGAGCCTCACATCGGGCTTGAACCCACAAACTATGAAATCATGACCTGAGCCAAAACCAAGAGTTGATGGCTTAACCAACCATCATCGCCTCACATATTTACATTTTTTGGTATGTGAGGTGAGAACTTTTAAGCCTTACTCTCAGCACTTTCAAGTGTATAATATAGTATAGTTAACTATAGTCACCCTATAGTCACAATAATGTAATGGTGTACATTACATCCCCAGAATTTATTCATCTTATAACCAGAAGTTTGTACCCTTTGACCAACTTCACTCATTTCTAACCCCCTCCACACACCTTTCCAATCCTGGTAACCACCATTCTGCTCTCTGCTTCAGTGAGTGCGGTATTTTAGATTGCACATATAAGTGAGATTATACAGTATTTGTCTTCTCTGATTTATTTCACTTAGCATGATGCACTCAGCTTTCATCCATATTGTTGCAAACGACAGGATTACCTTTTTTATGGCTGCACCTATTCCATTGTATACATATGACATATATTCTTTATTTATTCATCTGTTGATGGACACTTAGGTTGTTTCCATGTCTTGACTATTGTAAATAATGCTGCAGTGAACATGGGGGTGCAGGTATTTCTTTGAGATAGTGATTTCATGTCCACATATACTCAGAAGTGGGGTTGCTGGATCATATGGTAGTTCCATTTTTAATTTTCTGAGAAACCTCCATACTGTTTTCCATAGTGGCTGCACCAATTTACATTCCAACCCACAGTGCACAAATGTTTCCTTTTCTATATTTCCTTGCCTACACTTGCTATTTCTTATCTCTTTGATAATAACCATTGTAATTTGAATAAGGTGGTATCTCATTGTGGTTTTGATTTTCATTTCCCTGATTATGATTAATAATGTTTAGCATCTTTTTATGTACCTGTTGGCCATTTGAATATCTTCTTTGAAATAATATCTACTTGGATCCTTTGCCCATTTTTAAAACAGATTATTTGTGGGGCACCTGGGTGGTTCAGTCGGTTAAGCATACGACTTCAGCTCACATCATGATCTCGCAGGTTCATGAGTTTGAACCCCGCGTCGGGCTCCATGCTGACAGCTCAGAGCCTGGAGCCTGCTTCAGATTCTGTTTCCTCCTCTCTCTCTTTGCCTTTCCCTTGCTTGCACTCTGTCTCTCTCAAAAATAAATAAACACTAAAAAAAATTTAAAGCAGATTATTTGTTTCTTTTTTGCCACTGAGTTGCATAAGTTCCTTATATAATACGGATATCAATCCCTAATCAGATATGTGCTTTGGAAATATTTTCTCCCATTCTGGAAGTTGCCTTTTCATTTTTTTTACTGTTTTTTGTTTTTGTTTTTGTTTTGTTTTACTGTGCAGAAGCTTTTTAGTTTGATGTAGTCCCACTTGTATATTTTTGCCTTAGTTTGTATTTTTGGTGTCATATCCAAAAAATTGCCAAAACCAATCTAAAGGAGCTTTCCCCCTGTTTTCTACCAGGAATTTTATAGTTTCAGGTCTTATGTTAAGTACTTAATCTGTTTGACTTTTTGAGAGATGGATTTTTTTTTTTATTGATTTCTTCTTTGACTCATTGATTGTTCAGGAATGTGTTATTTAATTTCTTTAAAAAAATTTTTTTTAATGTTTATTTATTTTTGAGACAGAGAGAGACAGAGCATGAACAGGGGAGGGTCAGAGAGAGAGGGAGACACAGAATCTGAAGCAGGCTCCAGGCTCTGAGCTGTCAGCACAGAGCCCGACGCGGGGCTCGAACTCACGGACTGTGAGATCATGACCTGAGCTAAAGTCAGACGCTTAACAGACTGAGCCACCCAGGCACCCCTGTTACTTAATTTCTATAAATCCATGTATTTGTGAATTTTCCAGTTATCCTGTTATTGACATTTAGTTTCACACTACTATACCCAGAAAACTTATTTGATATAATTTCTACTCTTTTGAATATGTTGAAGCTTGTTTTGTGGTCTTTCATATGATCTATCCTAGCAAGCGTTCGATATGCTTGAGAAAAATGTGTATTCTGTTGCTGTTGGATAAAATGTTCTGTATATGTCTCCCAGCTTCACTTGGTCTATGGTGTTGTTCAAATCTACTGTTTCCTGATTGATTCTCTGGATGATCTGTCCATTGTTAAGACTGTGATATTAAAGTCCTCAACTATTATTGCAGTGTTGTTCATTTCTCCTTTTAGTTAGGCTAGTATTTGCTTTATATGTTTACATGTTCCAATGTTGGGTATATAAATATTTATAATCGTTATTTTTTTTCTTGATGGATTGACCTTTCTGTTATTGTATAATGACATTCTTTGTTCCTTTTGACCATTTTTAGCTTAAAGTCTGCTTTGTTGGATATAAGCATAGTTACCTCTACTTTCTTTTGATTACCATTTATTTGAAATATCTTTTTTTATCCCTTTATTCACAGTCTGTGGGTATCCTTAGAGTTGAAGTGAGTCTCTTGTAGGCAGCATATGGTTGAATTTTGTTCTTTTTATCCATTCAGCCATTCTTTCTTTTGATTGAATAATTTAATCCATTTATATTTAAAATAATTATTGATAGATAAGACTTACTATTGCCATTTTGTTAATTGTTTTCTGACTGCTTTGTAGGTCCTTTGTTTTTTGTTTCCTCTCTTGCTGTCTTCCTTTGTGATTTTATGATGTCTCATAGCAGTATGCTTTGACTCCTTAATCTTTTAAATATCTACTACAGATTTGTCTTTTGTGGTTATCATGAGGCTTACATAAAATAGCTTATATTTATAATATCCTGTTTTAAGCTGATAACAACTTACTCAATAGCATACAGAAACTTAATACTTTCTCCCCTGCCATTAGGTTATTGATGTTACAATTTACATCTCTTTTTATATCAAGTAACAAATTATTGTAATAACAAATATTATTGTAATAACAATAAAAAATTATTGTAGCTATGGTTAATTTTAATATTTGATTTTAACTTTTCAGCTAAAGTTGAGGTGATTTATATACCACCATTACAATATTAGAGAATCTGAGTTTGGTTATATATTTATTATTCTTAATGAGTTTTACACATTTATGTTTTATGAAGGTAATTAGCATTATTTTATTTCCAATTGAAAATGATGCTTTAGTGTTTTCCTTTAGACAGGTCTAGTGGTAATGAACTCCCTCAGCTTTTGTTTGTGAAAATTTCTCTCTTTTTCATTTCTAAAGGACAGCTTTCTTGGGTATAGTATTCTTGATTGACAGAATTGTGGTTTCAACTTCCCCCCCCCCGCCAATGTTTTGAATATATCATCCAACTCTCTCCTAGCCTGCAAAATTTCCATTGAAAAAATGCTAATACTCATGAGGGTTTCCTTGTATGTGACTTGTCACTTTTCTCTTGCTGCTTTCATAATTCCTTCTCTTTGACTTCTGACAATTTAATTATAATGTATCTTGGTATAACCCTTTTTGGACTCAACCTATTTGGGGTCTTTGGGTCTCATGAGTCTGGATGTCCGTCTCTGCATGTTTGGGAAGTTTTCAGCCATTATTGCTATAATAACCTTTTTGTCTCTTTCTCTTTCTCTTTTCCTTTATGCTAGGTAGTTAGCTAAGGACCCAGAACACTATTGGGAAACCTTAAAAAATGTGATCGAATAAGTGGGTATCTCTAATATAATGCAATGATCTTCCTTTCTCCCTATTGTTGTTGCTATTAGAAAGAAACTTATGAAGATATGATTGACCTCTACATCAATATTGCTGATGACATACATTGAATGTAGGTAATATCGGTGTTGAATAAATCAAAATTAAAATTGACATGAAAAATTGGACTGTGGACCAAAGTGATCCATATGAAATCTAATTTTAAAAACTTATTTTTGGAGGAAAATATCAATAGTACAGTAGAATACAAATATGGGCAAGGGTAGACTTGACAACAATGCATGTGAAAAACATGGATTTTATAAGCTGTCTGGTCACCACAAGCTGATTATATGCTTTGATTGCTGGAAAAACAAATATGATAGGAAATAGAAATATTATATTATTAGGAAGTATGCCTGAGACTTGTTTGTTTAAACTTAAAGAGAAACATCTGAGTTGCTGATGATGTGCAGTGTGAAATGATATAATGCCTCCCGAAGCAGTGAGCTATGTGCCACTGGCAGGGTTCAAGTCAAACCTGGAAGTTTATATAAGAAGGATAAAATTCGTTTAGTAGAGAGGCTGAACTATGTGACCTCAAGGAGTGCTTCAATTCTGAGGTTCTAAGATTTTAGTGGAAGTTCCTTGAACTTTAGTTCATGTTATCCATAAAATGAGAGGGCTTTCAGAGCAAGTAAGGTATGTCTAATGAAGTTTTGTGCAAAAATATTGGACATGTTTAGACAAGTTCAAAATGAGCAAAATCCATGGTCTATCACAACAAAAAATTTTCTAAATTACGGTGTTATTTTAATTTTTATTGTCATGTAATTAATGTACTGGTTCTGAAGCTTTATACAGAGTGACATGGAATCTCACTCAGTTCTTCTGTTTTAAAAGAGATAACAAAAGTTTTATTTTATTTTTTCTCTAATTTGAGAATATTTGAGTCTCCTCATACCATCAGGCAACTAGGAACCCCAGCTTTCCAGTCCTCAGCTAGATCTTGAAAGAAAAACTGAAACCATTAGGCTCTTCTAAAAAGGCTTTTTCAGACTGGTCCTATTAAATAAGCCTGGAATTCTCTAGAACAGGAATTCTCAAAATGTGATCCATGGGCCCCTGGGGTACTCAAGGCCTTTTCAGGAAGTCAATGAGGTTAAAAGTATTTTTTTAAATATTTTATTTTATTTAAGTTTGTCTATTTATTTTGAGAAAGAGAGAGTATGCATGTGAGCAAGGGGCAGAGAGAGAAGGAGAAAGAGCATCCCAAGCAGGCTCCGTACTGTCAGCATGGAGCCTGACATGGTGCTTGAACTCATGCACTGTGAGATCATGACCTGAGCCCAAACTAAGAGTTGCATGCTTAACCAACTGGGCCACCCAGGTGCCCCTAAAACTATTGTTGTAATAATATAAGACAGTGTTTGCATTTTGCACTGCATTGATATTGTGCTGATAGTATAAAGTCTGTGGTGTATAAAACTAAGTACAAATCAAGGCAGTTTCACCAACGTATATTAATAATCATGTTTTCCTCATTGCTACACACTCAGAAATGTCACTTTTACTTAAGAATGTCCTTTATGAAGCAGTAACATTGTTAATCTAATTAAATCACTCTAGAGTATACTTTCTAAATATTCAGGGTGACACAATGAGAGGTATACATAAAGCAATTGTATACTTAGAGTTGTAAAGCTGTTTCATGGAACTTAGAAGTTCCATTTTCACTTGAAAAATCTATTAGCAGACAAAATACGGTTATCTAGACTTGGGTATTTGCAAATATTTTCTCAAAGTTTAATGAAGTAAGCTGTCACTCAAGTTTTCAAGTGAAAATTAGAATTTTAGAAAATTTGGAAAATGACATTCTTTTTTCCAAGAGTTTTTGGTGAGATCAGTGGTGATATTAACAAATATTAGTTTTTGATATTGCATATTAAAATCTGTCAACGTTTTGAAGATCTGCATAGCTCAGCGAACCAGTGTGTTCCAAATGACTGTGATGTTACAAAATCACTCATGTTAAAAGATCCATTCAGAGTACAAGAAACACCAACAGTGTAACATCACAGAGTATGCGAAGTTCATTGAGATTGTTTCAGATTCCTTACTGCAATTTCTATTTAAGTAACTAACTCTTGTTGAGTTTTGACATAGCATCAATAAGAAAATCCACAAATATTTGAAAGGCTATTAAAATGCTCTTCTCTTTCCAACTACATAGTTTTGTGAGGCCTAATTTTCTTCATATACTTTGGTCCAAAAAATGCATGGCATTGGACAATGCAGAAGCTGATATGAGAATACAGCTGTATTCTACGAGGCTGGACACTAAAGGGATGTGCAAAATGTAAAACATGTTACTCTTCTTCATTTTTTGTTTGTTTTGGGAAATACAATTATTTTTTTCATAAAATATGTTATCTATGCCAACTAATAATGTATTTTAAAAGAATAAATATTTCCCAGTTTTAATTTCTAATACTACAAATATTGATAGGTCCAAAAACAAAAGTTTTTAGATTTCCTTGATAATTTTAAGTGTAAAGAAATTAAGAATATGCTGGGGCTGCAAAAAGACGATTCCATCAGGACCTCCTTTTTAAAAAGTGACTCTATTTGCCATGACACACCCTTTTCTTGACTTTGCTCATGGCCTTAAAATAAGTTGCTAAAGTTGAGGTCTTGATCACTGTAAAAGCTTCACTAAGTTTCCTCCAAATCCATGAGCTTCACTGCCCTGAGTAAACCCCCTTTGGGAAATTATAGCTTGTGCAATTGAAAGTCCTCTCAGCCTCTCTTGGACGGGAAATAGTTCATTTCAGTGGTTGCATTTCGTATGGTGTGAAATGATCCCTACATCAGCCCCCTGCTGTGGGAGCCATTATCAACCTGGAAATGGAAAACAAAGCCAAAAATAGGGTACAAATGTGACCTACTAAGAAAAAAAATTGAATGAAAACTCAAACTTGAATTATTACAGAATGGCTATCTTTAGAAAGACCTAAATTTAAAATGAATACATACAGATTTCCTTTAACACATACTTTCCTCTGGGCAGGTAAATGCTTGTGTCCTGCTCAATCACTAAATAGAGAATCTTAAACCTAATGAATAGAAGTCATAGTCAATTAATGAGCCATTAAAAATGGCTTCATGTTTCTAAAAATTCATGTTTCTAAAATTATAATGTAAGTCAAGGGGATAATATTATTTGATTTATAATAATTAGATTCACAGGAAACTTCTTTGGAAATCTCTTTACTAAATGATCTACAAATAGTGTGCATGTAAGAGTAGAATACAAACTTTACACAGTGTCTTTAGCCATTGACAATGATTTGATTTGATTTTATTTAAAAATATTTTAATGTTTATTTATTTTTGAGAGAGAGAGACAGAGAGACAGAGTGCGAGCAAGGGAGGAGCAGAGAGATTGAGACATAGAATCCAAAGCAGGCTTTAGGCTCTGAGCTGTCAGCAGAGAGCCCAATGTAGGGCTTGAACTCACGAGGTGTGAGATCATGACCTGAAGCGAAGTCAGGTGCTTAACCAACTGAGCCACCCAGGCACCCCAACAATGATTTTAAAATGAGGCTGCTCAGAATGGCTTTTGTGGCCATTGAAATGATTTCTCACATATTGGAAATTTCATTAAACTATAAATTATGGAGGAAATGTAATGCCTTTTTCTGAGAAATTACTTGAATACTCAGAAATATTATTAATGCTAATGACTGGCTAAAAGTCAAACTAATGAACCAAATTGTGGCAAAAGTCTATGCTTATGATTAACATGCTATCAAATTTATTTTTAATTAATTCAGGTACTGCATACTGAAGCTTCCTTACAAGTTATAAGCCCTAACTTTCAATTAAGGAGCTATTATTGCACAGCTACAAAATATATAACAATAGGTAGCATTGATTGAGTGCTTGCTATATATGCAAGGTACTACTTTAAGTGCTATATGTCGTTTTATTTAATTCTTTCAGTGAACACTATGAAGCTTACACTATTGTTATATTCTCTTTAAAGATAAAGAAGCAGACTCTTAAAGGCCCAGAAACACAAAGGCAATAAAGTATAGTTATGATTAGAACTCAAGCAAAAGATTTAAAAGTGAACTACCATAAGATCCATCAATCTCACTTGAATATATATCTGAAAGAAATGACATCACTATTTTGAAGAGATATCTGTACCCGCATGTTTTGTACATTATTAGCAATAGCCAAGACATAGAAACAATCCAAGTGTCCAGCAATGGATGAATGGATAAAGAAAATGCGGTGTATACTTATATTTAACAGAATAATATTTATCCATTAAAAAAGAAGGAAATCTTACCTTTTGCAACAACATGGATGAACTCTGAGGGCATTATGCTAAGTGAAATAAATCAGACACAGTAAGACAAATGCTGTATGAGCTCACTTATGTGTGGAATCTAAAAAAAGCTGAACTCATAGAAACAGACAGCAGATTGGTGATTACCAGGGGCTGGAGGTAGGAAATGGGGGGATGTTGGTCAAAGGGTAACAAACTTCCAGTTACAAGATGAATAATTCTGAGGATGTTAGAATTATAGTGTAGTGACTATAGTTAACAATACTGTATAATATGCTTGAAAGTTGCCAAGAGAGAAAATCTTAATGCTCTCATCACACAAATTCACAAAAATTTTGCATGTGTGTGGTGATGGAGATGTTTACTAACTCTATTGAGGTAATTGTTTCCCAGTATTTCACAATATGTGAAATATTTCACGTATTTCACAATATGAAATCATCACATTGTAAACCTTATACTTACAAAATGATATATGTCAATATGATCATGGGTTTCCAAATATCACTTTGAGACCCTGCTACATTTTTTGACATATACCCAAAAGTGGAATTGCTGGATCACATGGTAATTCTTTGTGTAACTTTTTTGAGGAGCTGCCATATTTTTTTTCCACAGTAACTATACCATGTTACATTCCTATCAGCAATGCACGAGTGTTCCAATTTCTCCACATCCTCACCAACACTTGTTATTTTCTGTCTGGTTGTGTTTTTATAATAGCCATCTAACATGTGAAGCAGCTTCATATTGTGGTTTTGATTTGCATTTCTCTAATAATTAGTGATATTGAGCATCATTTTCTGTGTTTATTGGCTATTTTATATATCTTCTTTGGAGAGTGTCCCTTCAAGACCTGTCCCATTGTTGAACTGTTGGTTTTTGCTATTGTTGAGTTGTAGTTCTTGTGGTTCTTTATGTATTCTGTATTGCTTCCCCAACTTTACATCTGTTTTCTCTTTTTAATTACTCTCTCTGTCGGTTTTGGTTTCCAGAATCGGACATAGAAACAATAGCCTTAAATAGAGTGCTTAACCAGCCCAATGATTGCGTAAGATCAAATCCTATAATAAGTTTCTTATTATAAATGTCTCTTAGGAGGTCTGCTTCTCTGATTATACCCTGACTAATATTAATAGTTCTTTACAAAAGCCCCATTAACAAAAGAAACACGATCATTGTGTTCCATATTATCCACAACACAATGACTTTGTCAGGGTCAAACTCCTGGTAATTTATGGAGTCTGGACTCAGGTCTGCTACCTCTGAGTCCGTGTTCTTTCAGCAGGACTATGTTGTCTTCTTTAAAGCAAGGAAAAACGTGAGTGTCTCAGCTCATTAAAGTGTCTCAGCCTTTCCTATAACATTTCCTTTCATGAAGTGTTAATAGTAATAACCACTTTATCAATGACATGGTTTCTGAGTCAGTCGCAAAGTATTTTCATTATCCTCCAGGTTACCCAGATGACCTAACTGTTGTCTAGGGCCATCCTAGCCATGTCAATCATGGCCAACGTGAAAGAAAATGAACACTTTGTCCTGCCACCATTATGAATAAACATATACATGATATTCCAGAGTGTGATAGGCCAAAAATAACAGGGTCACCCTGTCTAGTTCTGGTCCCCAAAATAAATGAAACTTTAAACATTTCCTCTAAATTACTCACTCCCTAGCAAAATAACGATAACCCTTTTGCACAATTGATTTCTAAGGTTATGTGATATCTTTTGTGGATATAATAACTAGGTGAGAAAGTTGTTTTACTACTATAAATAGATTGATTTAAACTATATAACTTTGATAATTTCACAGATTTCTTCCTTTAAGTTCATGTTGTAGGCATTTTTTTTGACAAGCTAATATTTCTGAAGTCTGACTTTTGCCAACTTTTTTATAAGCAAAGCTCTTTTCTAAGTACTTTGATGTCTGAGTCTTCCTTTCACATGAACATTCTTTTATGTTTCTTAGGATGGAAATATCTCTGATTGTTGGTGGGAGAGTTTAAAAAAGGGGGTGTTTTTCTCTTTGATTGACTCTACATAACACAAATTTGTAAGCAAACTTTATACCAGTATTCCTGGTAGTTTACTACATAACAAGACCCAGCTCAGGAAATTCATGTTCTAATTTGGATCATGGGGCTATAAGAAGGGAGGATGGAACAAAGCTGAAGTCTGGAATATATGTTTTATTTCATATCCTTCCTAGTATTAGAATGTAGTCTCTAGTGTCATAACTATTTGAGTTTAAACTTGAACTCTACAGCTTATTAGCCATAAACTTTCAAAAGTTTTATATAAATGTTCTGTCTTAGTTTCTTTGTCTCCTAACTAGGGAAAACAACAGTACCAATATAATGCCACAGAGAAAATGAAATGAAATAATGCAAACATTGAGTTTAGCATAGAATCTGTCACATAATCAGTGCTATACTTGTTAAATCTTGTGGTATTTTGGAGATTATTTGAGCCTGTTGGAAAAGGGTGAAAAGTGGCCTGATTATTTAATGAAAAGAAGTGTTGACCATATCACTGGTGCTAGGCATAAAAATTCAAGGGACCAAATTAAGTACATGCTTAATTCAGTTTGCTTTGGGGATGGGCATCTGAGATGGTGTGTCATATAACAAACTCCTTTTGTGATATTGGAAAGTAAAATGCTGTGGAGAACAAGCATGAAATCACATAATATGTCTGAAGCAGGATCAAATTTGGGATGGTGAACAATCTGGTGAGTCAGAGGAGAATGAGTTTAGAATAAAAGCTGATTGGTGGGGGAAAAGGAAGGTCATAGGAAATATTTGAGATCGGTCTATCTTTGCCTTTATTGGATGATAGGAGAATGATTTATAAATTATCCAGTTGCCTTGTAATCAAAGCAATGCAGAGTGATCCTAGTTTGGAGAAACTTTGAATGGGTTGTGTAAATCCTCACATTAATTGGACATGGTAAGGAATTAATATTGAACAATTGTCTTTTCTGATAGTGAAATTTTTGGCATTTATTACAAACTTATGCATTATATATTTGTCTTCTTGGTTTTGCAGGTGAGAAAACCAAAGCTCAGTGGAAGAAATGTGTTAATTATGGCTTTTTTATGGCAGAAACTCAAAACCCAGTTGGAACTAGCTTAAGCAAAATGGGCAACTAATTGGCTTAAATACCCAAACCACAAAAAGGGCAGGAACAAGGCTGAGTCCCAGAGTTTTTTTGGAATAAGGGAAGGTAGTGATGCCAGGCCCTATTCTCCTACTGGCTCTTACTCTCCCTGCATTTTTCTGCATATCAACTTCATTCTTGCATATTGGCTTTTGCCATTATGGCTGGGAACATGGTCCTGGGCAGCTCTTTCCCTTACAGTTCTGCAATCCCACCCAAGAGACATAGACGATAACTCTGATTAGTTTCATGTGGACTATGTGCCCATTCCTGGACCAATGAAAGTGACAGGGTTTGGGTACTAGATTGGTTGCTTCCACTACAGCCTCAAGTTTGGAGTCAGGAGAGAAGAGGTCCACCTCGGCTTCCATAATAATTTACATTTAAAAAGGGGAGGACGAGGAAAACAAAACCAATAATTGAATGCTATGGGTAACTTGCCCATGATATTACAAATCTATAAATGATGAAGGTAGGATTGGAACCAGTTCTGTTTATGCCTTTGTCTCCAAAGCCTTTGCTATTTCCCTGTATGCCTCCATTGATCTAGTTATAATGGCCAGCAATATATGACTTGTTTCAGGACCAGAGTAGAGGGGGGATAGAATATTCCATGTTATGAGTTTTACCACCAAAAGTGATTTTATCTCCTTCCAACTTCTACAACACAGCATCTACATCACTTTATAATACCTGTCACTTATGACTCCATTTTATTTATTCACATTACAGTGTGCAGGAACTGGTGCTGTACCATTTTCTCTCTTTTATTGAATAGAAAGCTCCTGGAGGAAAGGAAGCCCTGTGACATAGCACCTAGAATAGTTCTCTGCTCTTATTTAGTGCTTCATAAATGTTCTGATAGTCTTCCCAAAACAGGTAAGATAGTATTTTCAAGTAGCCATCATTTCTTTCCTTTAGTGACATACTTGTTAAAGTATGAGTACACATAGAAAAGTGCACAAATCATAAGTATACAGTTCGATGTAGTCTCACAAATTGGGAAACACCCATGTAAGCAGCCTAGATAAAAACAAAAGAAAACAAAGCAAAACAGAGCTAGTAACCCCAAAAGACCCTTTCTGCCTATTGCAATCACTGCTTGCTCCAGGAATAATATAAGATGCTTGTTGTTCTTAACGATGTCTAACAAAGGTATCATATCTTTTAAATATGCTATGGAATGATATAAACTCCCTCTTCAATGCTCTCAGAAGGCCCCCAGCATATAACCTTTTGATATTTTGCCTGAGTCTAAAGCTGTGGTATTGGGAAGAATCTAGCAAGAAATAAATCCTGCCATTTGCAACAAAGCAGATGGAACTAGGGTGTATTATGCTAAGTGAAAGAAGTCAGTCAGAGAAAGACAAATACCATATGATTTTGCTCGTATGTGGAATTTAAGAAACACAACAGATGAACATAGGGGAAGGGAAGGAAAAATAAGATGAAAACAGAGAAGGAAGCAAACCGTAAGAGACTTTTAAATGCAGAGAACAAGCTGAGGGTTGCTGGAGGGAAGGTGGGTGGGGAGATGGGCTATGTGGATGATGGGCATTATTAGGAGGGCAATTGTTGGGATGAATACCGGGTGTTATATGTAAGTGATGAATCACTGTGTTCTACTCCTGAAACCAATACTACACTGTATGTTAACTAACTTGAATTTAAGTAAATAAAATTTTTTAAAAGTGTTTATTTTTATTTTGAGAGAGAGAGAGAGAGAAGGGGAGGGGCAGAGAGAGAGGGAGACAGCATTCCAAGGAGGCTCCATGCTGTCAGCACAGAGCCTGATGTGGGGCTTGAAACCACGAACTGTAAGATCATGACCTGAGCCGAAGAGTTGGACCTTTAACCAACTGAGCCACCCAGGTGCCCCAGAATTTAAATAAATAAATTTAAAAAAAAAAGAAAAGAAAAAAATCTAATGAGATGTTCAGCCAAGAATACACTTGTGAAAGGATGTTAAAGTTGTACAGATTATCTAGCTCCTGGAACAGGTTTGCACACAGAAAACCAAAGAGGTTTTCTGACCTCTTACTAAGATCTGTAGTGGCCCAACAGAAAGCAAGGCATCACTCCTATGTTTTATCTGATTGGATGAGGGTTTCCTCATTTTGTTTTTTGGTTTCTTCCTGTGATATTTAATTTTCTTTCTTCTTCTTCTTCTTTTTTTTTTTTTTTTTTTTTTTTTTTTAGCAAATACTCTTTTTTCCTGTAATCTCCTTTATAAATTTTGTGGTACATGAGAAGGCTGCTTATGGGATCTCTAGTGTTTGTTGTACAAATATAGCATCTGGATCTTCTGTCTTCACCTTTATCTCTTTAGCAAGTTGTCCAAGCCTCACACTTTTTCATACCACTCTCCCTGGAAAGCTTGATTCATGTTTGTGTGTTCTGTGTGTTCCTCTTGTCATTAAGGTTGCAATTAGAGAATTCTGCTTAATCCATAGTTCTAATGTAAACAAAAGACCAAATATCATCTGATTTCTTTTCTGCATTTTACTTTTCCTTTAGGTTAGTCTGACCTTCAGGTCACTTAATATTTGCCTGTCATATGGCTTTAAATTTTTTTCTAGACTATTTAATTTTCTATTATATATATTAATATATATATATATATATATTTTATTTTTTAATATATGAAATTTACTGTCAAATTGGTTTCCATACAACACCCAGTGCTCATCCCAAAAGGTGCCCTCCTCAATACCCATCACCCACCCTGCCCTCCCTCCCACCCCCCATCAACCCTCAGTTTGTTCTCAGTTTTTAACAGTCTCTTATGCTTTGGCTCTCTCCCACTCTAACCTCTTTTTTTTTTTTTTTTTCCCTTCCCCTCCCCCATGGGTATCTGTTACGTTTCTCAGGATCCACATAAGAGTGAAACCATATGGTATCTGTCTTTCTCTGTATGGCTTATTTCACTTAGCATCACACTCTCCAGTTCCATCCACGTTGCTACAAAAGGCCATATTTCATTCTTTCTCATTGCCACATAGTATTCCATTGTGTATATAAACCACAATTTCTTTATCCATTCATCAGTTGATGGACATTTAGGCTCTTTCCATAATTTGGCGATTGTTATTTTTTTAATTTTAGAGAGTGAGAGAAAGAGAGAGCATGAGTGGGGGAGAAGGGTAGTGGGGGAGAGAGAGAGAGAGAGAGAGAGAGAGAAAGAAAGAGAGAATATCAATCAAGCAGGCTCTACACTTAGCGCAGAGCTGAACGCAGGACTCAATCCCATGACCCTGGGGTCATGACCTGAGCCAAAATCAAGAGTTGGATGATCAACCAACTAAGCCACCTAGGCACTCCTGGACTATTTGATTTTTAAAAAAATTAGTTTTATATTTGTTTAGCTCGTGCGTTTCATCTCATGTAAATTCACTAGTGAGGCTTTCAAATAATGTGAACTATGAACCCTAGAAAACATAAGTCAGATTCTGAAGACTAAAAAGATAGCTCCACACATTGTGTCCCATTCTCAGTTTGAGAACATGGAAACCCAAAGACATTAGACATGTTGTGTCGGGTTATTTGAGCAAAGCTTCCTTCCTGTGCAGTGGGCATTATGTTGTGTTTTTATAAAATATCTAGAATGAAATTCTTTATTTTTGTATCATATTATCCCCAGATATATTCCCAGTTTTCTAAAAAAGTTTTATTTATTTATTTATTTAGAGAGAGAGAGAGAGAGAGAGAGAGAGAATCCCAAGCAGACTCCACACTGTCAGCACAGAGCCTGAAGCAAGGCTTGAAATCATGAACCATGAGATCATGACCTGAGCTGAAATCAAGAGTTAGATGCTTTAACTGAGCCACTGAGGCACCCCTACTCCCAGTTTTTTTAATTAGTCTTTCACCTTAACCACTTCTTATTTTCCATTGATCTACAATTGTTACTAAGATTTAAAATATCAAAGCAGAGTGGGAGTCAGTAGCATATTGTTATTATGCTATGGTGCCACACAGATCTGGGTTCAACTGTAGGCCCCACCCTCACTAATTCTGTGGTCCTGGACAGTTTCTGTACCTGTTTAATCGTGATGATAATAGTAGTTACTATGACCTTGCACTTATGAATCCAAATTCAAGGGGCTGAGGTATACTCGTGTCAGTGTAGGCTCCCCAAGTCTGCATTGATGTTTCCAATCCCAACTCAACAATCCATTTTATTTTCTGCCCTGAGGGCAGCCATGATCATCATCTTTTTCTTAGCCTTGATTGACTTTGCCAGAAATAGAATCAAGGTGGCTCCTTGGGTCTGTGATAATTGGTGGTTCTTGGTTATAAACAATGATGTGTTGGTAGATGTTTAATAGTTGACTCGTTGGGGAAAAGTCTGTTTTGTAGTATTTGCTAATTTTGTTGGGGTAAATACTCCCACCATAGCCAATTTTTAGCTATCAACTTCACTACATAGATTGTGGAGATGGGAAGGAGTGTACACCATAGAATCTACCAAGCCCCTTGGAGCCAGCTACTGTATACCACTGGTTATGTATAAATCACTTGGATTTGGACTTGATCCATGCTTCTCTGATTCCATAAGCCATGTTCCACAGTCCCGGTGAAGAGCACACTGTCGAAGTTTAGACATAGGAACCAAAGATGAGACATTTCTCCTTGGCTGCTTGACCTGAATCTCTACTATTTGATACCTTGTGGGGTATACTTTCTAAAGTGGAGAGAAACTGGCCAATGAAGTGGAAGTCCTAATCAATAGTCTTAAATTTATAATTAACCTCAAAGTTTAAACTCTGTTATTATTATCTAGCATGTAGTATTTTTCAGCATTTGAGGTGTTACAGTCATGACAACCACATTACTTATCAAATGCTGCATGACAACTCATCCCAAAGTTTGGCAGCTTAAAACAGCATTTACTGTCTCACAATTTCCATTGGCTTGGAACCAGGTGTAACTTATCTGGGTGCCTCTGCCTCAGCACCTGTCTTTAAGCTGCAGTCAGGTGTCAGCTGAAGCAACAGTCATCTCTGGCTGACCTGGAAGAGAATCAGCTTCCAAGCTTTCTCACGTGGCTGTTTGCAGTCATCTGGTCTCCCCTAGATGTTGAATGAAGACCTTAATTCCTTACCATGTTGGCCTCACCAGAGAGCAGTTCACAACATGGCAGAGGCTTCATTCAGAGCAAGGTAGCAAAAGAGTGAGAGAGGCTTCCCAAGACGGAGGCCACAGTCGTTTTGTAATCCACCTTAGACAATGATGTCAGGTTGCGTTGGCCATATTCTACTAACTACAGAGTCACTAGGTTCAGCCCACACTCAGGGGGAGAAAATTACATTAGGGCAAAAAGGAAGTAGGGATCAAGGGGCTGTTTATTATCCTACAACATTTTTTTTTTAAATTTCTGGTATCAAAACTTAAATACTGTGGAGCAATAATAGTGCACAGTATTTTATGTTATTCTATTCTATTTTATTTTATTTATTTTTTTAATATGAAATTTATTGTCAAATTGATTTCCATACAACACCCAGTGCTCATCCCAACAGGTGCCCTCCTCAATGCCCATCACCCACTTTCCTCTCCCTCCCACCCCACATCAACCCTCAGTTTGTTCTCAGTTTTGTTTTTTTTTTTTAACGTTTATTTATTTTTGAGACAGAGAGAGAGCATGAACAGGGGAGGAGCAGAGAGAGAGGGAGACACAGAATCTGAAACAGGCTCCAGGCTCCGAGCTGTCAGCACAGAGCCCGACGCGGGGCCTGAACTCACAGTCCGTGAGATCGTGACCTGAGCCGAAGTCGAACGCTCAACCGACCAAGCTACCCAGGCGCCCCTGTTCTCAGTTTTTAAGAGTCTCTTATGGTTTGGGTCTCTCCCACTCTAACCTCTTTTTTTTTTTTCCTTCCCCTCCCTCATGGTCTTCTGTTAAGTTTCTCAGGATGCACATAAGAGTGAAAACATATGGTATCTGTCTTTCTCTCTATGACTTATTTCACTTAGCATAACACTCTCCAGTTCCATCCACGTTGCTACAAAAGGCCATATTTCATTCTTTCTCATTGCCAAGTAGTACTCCATTGTGTATATAAACCACAACTTCTTTATCCATTCATCAGTTGATGGACATTTAGGCTCTTTCCATAATTTGGCTATTGTTGAAAGTGCTGCTATAAACATTGGGGTACAAGTGCCCCTATGCATCAGCGCTCCTGTATCCCTTGGGGAAGTTCCTAGCAGTGCTACTGCTGGGTCATAGGGTAGATCTATTTTTAGTTTTTTGAGGAACCTCCACACTGTTTTCCAGAGCACCTGCACCAGTTTGCATTCCCACCAACAGTGCAAGAGGGTTCCCGTTTCTCCACATCCTCTCCAGCATCTATAGTCTCCTGATTTGTTCATTTTAGCCACTCTGACTGGCGTGAGGTGATATCTCAGTGTGGTTTTGATTTGTATTTCCCTGATGAGGAGTGATGACTAGAGGCTTTAAAAAATAGTGGTAATCATTATTGCTGGGGTTCCAGGGGCAGAACAAGCATTTTTATTCAATACAGAAATCTTTCTATAAATATCCTCTTTAGATTTCTCCTTGTTCTTGAAGCAGGCAGCTGCTAAAAACTGTTAGCTTTCACAAAGTCCCATCACCACCTCCCTGTGTCCCATTGACTTTCTCCTCCCCAAGTGCATGTCATATACAATATACATCTCCAGAACAGCTGTGTGTGACCCTTGAGAAAATGGTGTGGTCTCTTTCCTAATGGCCTTTCTCATGATAACCAGGCATCAACTCCACTTTGGAACAGTGATGAATTATCACTATACAAAGGGTTGTCATCAAGAAATTGAAGTTTGGATTTTGATTCCTTCTTCCTTTAGTGCCTTTCTCTAAAACTCAGTTAAGGAGGAAGTGAAGAGGAAATCTATTCAGGGGACAGTCTTGGGAGTAAGAAAGTGCTCTGGAAATGCAATATTTATTCTAAGAATCAGCCTTAAATTATCCATTTTAGAAGGTCTGAGTTGTTCTCCCAATTCCCTTCTCCTTTTTACTAAGTCATCAGAGCTCAAAAAAAATCAATAGTTTTCAATGTTCAAATCATAAAAAGTTATATTTAATATGAACATTTATTCCTTACTACCTACTATTTTGTATCTGTGTGATTTTTGAGCAAAGAAGCCCAAAACCTGTTTTGGGCAAAAATATTGATGTAAGTTAAGTAACAGCAGAGTTTGCTGGAAAAAAAAAAAAAGTAAAGGAGATAGATTGTATCTTTTGAAAAGTTTTTTTTCCCATTCTACAAGAAACACAGAGTGAAAGAAGAAATAAACAAATGTAGATTATCCAGATCATTTTCCTCCCTATCTGGGTTGGGCATTTACATTAGCTTAGAGACTGGTTAGTAACCAGGCATTCTGGCCCTCAAATTTGAAGGCTATTATTTGTATTCTGTACTTAGGGAGTGTACACATTTGTTTTTAATTTAGTGTGTTTTGCCTCCTCACTTGGTTTTGGCTTGTTTTCCTGTCTACATAGCAGCAGGTGTTTGGGTGATAATAACATCTAAAATAATTCTAGGAAAATGTGCAAATTGGCTGCAGAGCAGCAGGAGCTATCACAAAACGCACCCCCCTCCTCCCATAATTTAGTTTAACTAATCAGGTTGCAGCACCAAAGCTGTTATGTGCTTGAGACATAGTTGTGTGTGTGTGTGTGTGTGTGTGTGTGTGTATAATTATGTGGATGTTTTATCCATGATAACAGGCGTATATAAATGTTTTGAAGTGTGGGAGATATATTGCTGCAGTGTATAAATGCCCACTGCTAAGGATGACCTCATTACAACAAGACTTAGGAACAAAGAATTTTCAATTCACAAAATTTGAGCTTTGAGATATGTATTCACTAATATTTATATCAATTAGCACTACACTCTGCTGAAAGGAGAAGAAAACCATCAAATGATGGCTTAAATAATGGATTATTCTCTTCACACAGAGTCCAGAAATCATTCAGTGGGACTCTGATGCCATGAGGGTCTCATGCTTCTTCCACCTTCGCACTCTACCAGCCTTTGCATGTGGATCGCCTTCTCATGGTCTCTGGATGGTGTCTGCACCCTCAAACATCAAGTCTATATCCTAGCCTGAACCAAAATGGGAGCAGAAAAAAGAGGCAGCACCTCTATCAGGAGAGAGAAAACTCAACATGAACTTTGTACCACATTTCCAATTATGTCTCATTGGCCAGAACTGGGTCACAGGATTACCCAGGGTTGCAGGAATGGCTGGGAAACCAAAATTTTGGGTTGGAAAAATTGACACCGCAAGAAAATCAGACTTTGGGTTGGTAAGGGAGAAGGAGAGAATGGATAATTATAGAGCCTCCCAAAACCTGTTTTCAGAAAATAAACTTTCTCATTTGTATATTATATGTGTATATGTATGTGCATATGTGTAAAGTGTGTGCATGTGTTTCCTGAGCATGTTTAGAAGTATGAGCTTTGGTGTCTTACAGAACTGAATTTCTATTCCTTTCTACTGCATGCTAGATGTGTGACATCAAGAAGTTATTTCACCTCTCTACATCTCCTATTCCTGAGATTACAATAGTACCTGCTTCATAGAATTTTTTGAGAACAAGAAAGATAATATGTGTAAAGCACTTGGCACGGTACTTAAAACATTGTAAGATTTCAATAACATTTATTATTGTTTTTATTATCTTACAGTATTATGTTAACTGCTATTACTGTTAGCCTTTAAGTTTTCCAGACTGACAAGCATTTGAGAAGCTAGCCAGGAGCTAGGATAGGGACCTGCCCACATCTCTTAGGAAGGACATCCAGAGATGTGTGGTTCAGTTGCAGGAACATGAAGATGTGTCAGGTTCCTGTCTTAGAGAGAGAAACAAAAAAATACTCATGCATGTATCTGTTCCCCCTTTCTGTCGGCATCTGTCAAGTAGGTCATTGCAAGTGATGGCAAATATGAGAAGGGAACACTTGTGCAATGTGTGGTGAGGCAGGTTGCATGGTTTAAAAGACACATCCTTCACCATGGGGAAATCCACCCAGTCTGCTAGTGAAGATCTGCTGGTCTAGACTAGGGCTTATCCTGCAATTCCATTGTTCCCCAGGCAGGAACCGTTTCTGTAGGTTTGCAGGGTAGTGGGACCAACAAAGTATAATTTGTGATGGAAGGAGAGTCATTAGTATATCTACCTGGCTACCATATTCAAAGCCCACATCTAAGAGCTTATAATGCAGATCTCCTGCTAGGATTACTTGATAAATTTATCCTTACGTGGACCTTTGGTTTGAGTATTTCTGTAGCAACTATGATAGAACCACAAGAAAACTGGTTTTCTTTAATCTAAATTAATTTTAATCTAAATTAAAACTTTGGTTTTAATTTAATCCAAATTAAATTTGGATCCCAATAAATGGAATATGTAGGCCATGTCCAGTTTAGCCAAGAAGTTCACATGATGCGAAGAAGGTAGTGGCCATGTTTCAGTGTTCTCTATAGCATATTTGATCGGCACCTGGAATCACCAGGTAGGTGTCTTTTTGTCTAGGCTGTATTATATGGGAACAAGTGAGAATCTCATCCCAGGAAGGTTTCTCCATGGATATTGAGCCCTAGTGTCCACAAGTACCAGAGTCTGGCTGAGATTCAGGGACATATAGAGAGGCCTTAGAAGAGCTGTGTATCAAAGGGCTTCTTCCTTCATTGCTATAGCCTTGTCATTGCCACCCCAAAGGGATATGTCCGCCCACCAATGCTAATATAATCCCCAGAAGTCTTTGATGCTCACCTCCAACATGACATCTCTAGCATTTCAATTTTCATAACATCTAGGCCTGTGTTACAGACAAAAGCAGTGGGCCTAGAGGGAGCTCTGAACTCACTCTAGACTCCTTAATCCAATTGAAACGGCATCACAATACATTTTATTGTGCCATGACATCATCCTGAAGGCAGTGGACGCCGACCAGGATTCTGCACACCATTCTCTGCCTCACATTCCTCATTCATATGAACCACTTCCATCCTGTTTACGAAGGCATTTATCTCATTTCAGTAATATAATTTTGACAGATAGAGTTTCGACTCTCAGCACAGGAGGAGATTTTGTCTCAAATTGGGTCCAGCATTTATCCTCCCAGCCACCCCCACACGCTCCTCTGTGTTGGTTTGCATTGTCAGAATTCTCTGAATCCTGAGTTTGTTTTCCACTTTTTTTCTTTGCCTCTGAATCTTTACTCTTCTTCCGTTCCTTGTATTATTCCTGACAAATGAAAGTATCTCTAAGTTATATGATGAATATGAAATACGGGGCCCAGGTAGCAGCTTGAGAAAAAAATAATAAAAATAAATAAAGCTTCTACTAAATGACATGACAATCAATTTGGTATACACAGGAAATAATTCTGGAAGATAACTGTTATAACTTTTCTGACAGTATGTAGTCACGCTCTGATTGCTCAGCCCTCCTTCTTGCTACCACATTGTCATTCTTTATCCTTCTTGTTTTCCTAGTTCCTTTGAGCAATGACAATCATATTGAAGGTAAAGAATAAAGAAGAGAAAAGAAATGCTAAAAAGGTGACGATCTGTCTGAATGTCAATGACCATTTCCAACCACCAGAGACACAGCCACTCTGACTGCACTTGAAATTCCAGACTCAGTGTGGCCTCTGGGTGATGCGACTGGGGCTGCCAATCTTTCTGTACAATAGAGAAGAAACTTTGGAACGAAGACTGCTTTTTTTCCAGTACCCAATGATCTGCTGGGTTTACTGGTGCTAGAGCTGGATTTACTGGAAACTCAGTAAATGGCCTAATCCATTTCATTTAACCATGTAGAGATAAGAGTTTTTATGATTTCAGGCCAATGAGAAGTATTTCAATATAGAATTGAATTTGATGGCAGAATAGTCCATATAATATATTATGTGTAAACCTAGTAGAAAGATTTATAAATTTAGTCTAAAACATAACATATATTTTTTTAAGTATCAGTTCATTTCATCAAGAGTATATTAATAATAAAGGGCCTTAGAAATCTGTGCTATCACAGGAAATAACTGGAATTGATGATGTTGCTGAAAATCACATTCTTCGGCAAAACTGATCTCATGTCCATTCATTTATTCAGTTATTATTCTATAACCGTTTGCTTGCACAACCACTAAAACCTAAGTCCTATTAAATACTGGAGTCTAATGAGGTGAAACTTTGGAAATGAAGGCATAGATGAAAGTATTTGCATGAAAGAATTCATGCCAAAAGAAAAGCATTAAACATAAGCAGAGAGAATGAGTATCTTTGAGAGTTTCCATGATTATTACCTTTAACTGGCATGAAAACTACAGGTGGGTAAGACTTTTTCCACTTAATTTAGGTTGACTACACCAATTGAATGAGTGTGTGTGTGTGTGTGTGTATGTGCACAAACTTGCCTGTATGTATATGTGTGAATGAATGCAGAGTGTGATAAAATGTTTGATCAGCCAGTGAAAGTCATATAATTACTATGATGTTGTCTTGAGTATTCCTATGAGATGTTTAAAAATAGAAATGATATCATTGTGTTTGCTATTACTTCCTTTTAATTTGACTGAGACTGGCAAGGAATTGTTTTTCTGACTATAATCCTCAATGAATGATGTCTGGGAAGATGGTTGAGGTAGGGAAAACCAACAGGCCTTCTCTTCTAATTTCTTAAGAAAAAGTGTATGTAATTATTTAATCTAGAAAGAAAGTTTTCACTGGCTTATTAATTAAAATAAAAAAATTGAAGAATATTTAAAATTAAAGAAGGGATTTCTATTTACCCCTTACTGAAGATGCAGGATTAAAACCTATCAGTAATATCTAGCTTGGTCTAATTCCTAACTTGGTACCATCCAACTGAACCGTAAGTATGGGAGGATTGTTACTGATCCAAGCAAAGACTTTACTTGACCTTTTGCTAATCTGATGTCCCCTACTATTGTGGGTTGAATTGTATAAAATGATGTTGCAATATTAACCACCAGTACCTGTGAATGTGACCTTTTTTGAAAATAAGCTCTTTGCAGATGATTAAGTTAATGTAAGGTCGGTAGGGTGGACCCCAATCCAATATGACTGATGTCCTTATAAAAAGGGAAAATTTGGGGCACCTGGGTGCAGACTTTAGGTCAGGTCATGATCTCATGGCTTGTGAGTTCGAGCCCTGCATTGGGCTCTCTGCTATCAGTGCAGACCATTTGGGATCCTCTGTCTTCCTGTGTCTCTGCCCCTTCCCTGCTTGCACATGTGCCCTCTCCTTCAAAACCAAATAAACATCTAAAAAAGGGAGGGTATATTTGGACACAGGGGTAGATACATACACAGGGATAACACCAAATGAACATGAAGGCAAAGATAAAGTAATGCAGCAGCAAGCACAGGAAAGCCAAAGATTGGAAGGCCAAAGACCCCAGTGGTTTCACTGTGCTCTCTGCTTCAAGAAAGAGTAGAGGAGAGGCCTTTCAAAACTCTAGCCCCAGAGGTGCCTGGGTGGCTCAGCTGGTTAAACAACAGACTCTTGGTTTTGGTACAGGTCATGATCTCACATTCGAGCCCCACATTGGGCTTTGTGCTGACAGTGTGGAGCCTGCTTGGGATTATCTCTCTCTCTCTCCTCTCTCTCTGCCCCTCCTGCTCTCTCTCTGTCTTTCTCTCTCTCAAAATAAATAAATAAACTTAAAAAAAACTTTAGCCCCAAACTTGAGTGTATGGAACCAGTGTGGTGTGATGAGATGGGATAGATGATTCCAATGTCTAGTCTATAGATAAAATCCAGAAGTAATTAGGACTTAGAGGTGACTTCCAACACTGAGAATGCTTATCCTTCAGTGATACTCCCATGGAATTAAATTGAGTTGAATTAAATTAATAATATAACCCCTGTAATGATGTATGAAACATGTATAAAAGAGAAGGAAGATAACATTTTTTATTTTCCCATTTTCCTTTTTCATTTGTAGTGTAGAACTTACTTATGATTGAAGACAGATAATTGATTTTCCCCCAAATTTCCTAAGATTTTTTTTCTTTTTTTTAATGTTTAGTTATTTTTCAGAGACAGAGAGACAGAGTGCAAGCAGGGGATGGGTAGAGAGTGAAGGCAACACAGAATCCAAAGCTCCAGGCTCCGAGCTGTCAGCAAAGAGCCCAATGCGGGGCTCGAACTCACAAATCGTGAGATCATGACCTGAGCCTAAGTCAGTCGCTTAACCAACTGAGTCACCCAGGCAACCCCCCCCCCCCAAGGGTATTTTCTTAATACTCAGATAACAATACTTCAAATGGATTTTGTATAGGTTTTTAGAAAATAGTAGTTATCTGTTTTTCAGGGATAAAAGAGAATGTGAGAGTAGTGGAAGGAAAAGGTAGGGCTGTGCTAACCAATTTACATCATCTCCGAAAAAGATCGACAGAAGTGCCATGCTGCAGAATGTCAGACTAGCGGAGTATATATAACGTAGTGGAACATAAGAGTAACTAAACGATGAGTATGAGGGAAAAAAGTAAGTTAGTTCAGAATGAAGAGCCAGAATAAAAGAACATGTGGATAATCAATGGCATACATGAAAAAGAAATAAAAATGTTAAAAAATAACTTAGGTAGGAGACAGCAGCGTCTCACTCTATCCTAGGTAAATTTTAAAAAGCAAAAGCACTTTCCAAGGCATACTCTGGCTATTTCCTATCTTTCATGGCATAATTTTTTTCCTTCTCATCTTAAAACTAAAGACAATTATCAGAGGAATCAAAATTTGGAGAGCTCCTACTTCTTTATTTTCCCATCACAAATTCAAAGGTGATAGAGTAGTATATGAAATATTCTCAAAGAAAGAATGTGATGCAGGAATGCTGTGCCCAGCTGAGGTGCTTTTACTATGTGAAGTATAGTCCAGCACATTTCCGGAAATTTGCCTTCTGAAAAGTTATCTTTAATCTTATCTATTAGCATTAAAGGATGATTTTCAGATTTTCAAAGGTTAGCTAAAAAGAAAAAGAAAATGATTGAATTTAGAAGTTTGTGGGAAATACACATATAGAGTATTGAAATCAGTTACTCCATTTAGAGATTGGTGAATAATTCCATGAGTTAGGCTATAAAACAAAAGTGGCATAATTTAGAAGTGAAGATAGAAAGAAGGAATTTGCTTTTTTTAACTACACTAAAATTACAAAAGGAAAAAGAACACGATCATACATAAAAAGGTTTAATAGGAATAGGAAAAAAAGAAAATTGCACTTCTCTAGAAGGGCATAAAACAGATGTAACAAATAATATAAGCATTTTTTATTTGTACATATAACACAGTGTCTTGGATTTTTTTTTGATTGAAGAGGCCCAGTGATTTCTTGCTCTTGGAATATGTACTGAAACCAATAGGCCAAAGGTATAATAAGGTAGTAAAAGCAGCAGGGTAAAATGAAAAAATACAGGTGAAACATAATCAATGACAATATGATACAAGGTATAAATGTTTCAGATACTATTTGTGCACTAATATATGCACAAAATAGCAGCAAAAATTGTGTGAAATATACAGAAAAGGAAAGTTAGAAGATTTTAACCTACCTTATCTACTATAGATCTAATAGAAAAAATTAAAAACGTGGAAAAGTAAATATTACAACGAACAAAGTAAATGATATGTTACATAGCTCATTTTGGAAACCTGAGGCTTCTGAAAGTTTCTGTAGAGCAAATGTGATCTTAGGTCCCTAATCTGATAAAATACCACAGTGCAAGAGTTAAATCGGGGGTGGGGGAACCCCTCACACTAAAATTAGTGGAAACACTAAAATATCTTCAATTAGATTTATTTTTACAAGTTTTGTTGTCTTCTCTGTGCTCCTTTTTCTGGTTTGGAGCTGGGTAAACTTCTAAATATTTTAGAATTCCTATTATATTTTGTCCAGCTTTTCTAAGTATTTGCAGCACTACAGTCAATTTTCTACAGTAAGTCAATGCACCATATTAATTATAAGTCTTCAAGTTTCTTAAAGAAGTATATTTTATGGTATTTCCATCAAAATCTCAAAAGGAATTTTAAAAATTCAGTAAAAACTTCTAAATCACTTGAGAAATGAACAGGTAAAAAAAATCAAGAAAAGTGTATTAAAGGACAACACCAGGGGGATAAATACCTCCTCGATATTAAAACCCATAGCAAATCAGTAACATTTAAGGCATTTTGATATTGGTAGAAAAATAAAAATATGAAATAATGTAGTATAAATACACCACAGAGGTGAGTAAATTTACTAAAAAATGGATAAGGATGTAAGCTATGATTATGATGTGTATTGCAGGTTTATCAATTGTAATAAATGTACCACTGTAGTGGGGGACTGTTGATAATGAGGGAGGCTGTAAACGTGTGGGGGCAGGGGGTATTTTGGGAATCTCTGCACCTTCCTCTCAAATTTGCTGTGAATCTAAAACTACTCTAAAATAATAGTCTTTAGAATTAAAAAATATTTTAAGTGGATAGTGCAAGAAAAAATTATTAACTATGTCACACTGAAGTAATTGGTTAGCACTTTGAAATATAAAAAAAAATCACTTTATACTAATCACTAAAACAGCCTCCATTTGAATAAGGGCAGTGACTGTCATGGGGGTGGGGCTCAAGGAGTGGGTGGTGAGGTGTGGAGTGAAGTATTCTTTGCAGAATCATGCTGCATTCTTTGCTGGGTGCAAGAAAAAGCAGTAGCTTTGCAGCTATACTGAGAGTGGGGATTGTAATTTATCTGTTTCTGCTTATGTCCTGAAGAAGAATGAAATGTCTAGAAACACCAAATTAGAGGGTTAAATATAAAACATCAAATTAGAGAAGAAGTGGCAGAAAATAGAATAGTTTACTTACTTATGGAGGAATGATAATGTTTTCAATATCTAAGTAACAAGAAAAATGAAAATAATTTTGTAATATCCTTATGAAAAAATTATAAAGAAAGTGTACCATAAAATATATCAGACATGACATGATTTATCTATAAAATATTAAGGATGCACACAAAGTTATGAACAAAATATCAAGACTTACACCAAAAATAAGCAAGCACGTGACACAGGCTGACAATTCAAAAGAGGAAATATAATTGAAAAACGATAATGTGAGAAATTATTCATACTATCAATGATAAAAATGTACAATAGAGCAACATTGAATGAGCAAATTATTAAAAAAATGATAACACCCTCTGCTGATAAGTGTGGGGTAGAGTTGGTATGTATATTTAAGTTGGTATACCTCAGGGTGCCTGGATGTCTCAGTCAGTTGAGCGACCTACTCTTGATTTTGGCTCAGGTCACGATCCCAGGGCCATGAGATCAAGCCCTGCATTGGGCTTTGCACTGAGTGTGGAGTCTACTTGAGATTCTCTCTCTCTCTCTGTCTCTCTCTCTCTCTATCCTTCTCCCCTGTGCTCACTCTCTCTCTCAAAAAAAAGTTGGTAACCTTGATTTAAAATGGAAGTTACTGGATTGACAATAGGTATTTTCTGTTTCAATTACATTTCAAAAATATGACTATTATGACAGTTTATTATTGAAAATAAATTTGTAAGTGGGCAATAAATTTATCAATTATTTTGTATCCAGTTGAGAGTGGGTTATAGCTTCATATGAAGTCTATATTAACATGTATAAAGTTTCTACAGAGCAAATGGTATGATAAAACAGAATATCAAAAGAAGGTGGTCATAGTGGCACATAAAATTGTGGTTTATATTTGGCTTTTTGCATCTTTATAGCTGTGATGTTTGGGTAAATTAATTTCTCTAAAAATAAGGACAAGTGTTGGCTCTATTATTACAGGAACCAGGGTAATGATCACAGAGATATTGGCATCAAATCCTGGAATCTGATGCCTCTTAGTTTATGGCTGGAATTGTCTGTGTAGTCACCTGAGATTAAATCTTAAGGTGGACCCTCCACCTCGACGATAGATGGTTGTATTGTAACATCATCTTCCTGACTCTTCTGTTGTCTTAAATTAACTTTTCCCATTAACTGCCAACGAGTTCATTAATTTGCTGCTGAATTTTAAAGACTTTGGTGGATATTCTAACAAGATTTCCAGCTAGAGAGTTAGTAGAACAAAAGCTTTATTCCCTGAGTTACCAAAGGTTTAGATCATAAGTGGAAGCTAATCAAAGATCTTCCTTTTCTCATGTGGCTTTCCATACATGACTCTGTACCCTTAGAAAAACTTGAGCAATCACTATGGATCTGAAGAAGTTTCTTGTTTGAAATATATCATATATATATATATATATATATGTATTGGTATTTTTATTTAATTTATTTTTTTAATTTACATCCAAGTTAGTTAGCATATCATGCAACAATGATTTCAGGGGTAAATTCCTTAATGCCCCTTACCCATTGAGCCCATCCCCCCTCCCACAACCCTTCCAGTAACCCTCTGTTTGTTCTCCATATTTAAGAGTCTCTTATGTTTTGTCCCCCTCCCTCTTTTTATATTATTTTTGCTTCCCTTACCTTATGCTCATCTGTTCTGTATCTTAAAGTCTTCATATGAGTGAAGTCATATGATATTTGTCTTTCTTGGACAGACTAATTTCCCTTAGCATAATACCCTCTAGTTCCATCCATGTAGTAGTTGCAAATGACAAGATTTCATTCTTTTTGATTGCTGAGTAACACTCCATTATATGTATATGTATATGTATATTTATACATATATACATACATGTATATGTATATGTATATGTATATATCACATCTTCTTTATCCTTTCATCCATCGATGAACATTTGGGCTCTTTCCATACTTTGGCTATGGTTGATAGTGCTGCTCTACACATTGGGGTGCATGTGCCCCTTTGAAACAGCATATCTGTATCCCTTGGATAAATACCTGGTAGAGCAATTGCTAGGTCGTAGGGTAGTTCTATTTTTAATTTTTTGAGGAGCCTCCATACTGTTTTCTAGAGTGGCTGCAGGAGTTTGCATTGCCACCAGCAATGCAAAAGAGATCCTCTTTCTCCGTATCCTCGCCAACATGTATTGTTGCCTGAGTTGTTAACGTTAGCCATTCTGATAGGTGTGAGGTGGTATCTCATTGCGGTTTTGATTTGTATTTACCTGATGATGAGTGATATTGAGCATTTTTTCATGTATCAGTTGGCCATATGGATGTCTTCTTTGGAGAAATGTCTATTCATGTCTTTTGCCCATTTCTTCACGGGTTATTTGTTTTTTGGGTGTTGAGTTTGGTAAGTTCTTTATAGAAATTGGATACTAACCCTTTATCTGATATGTCGTTTGCAAGTATCTTCTCCCATTCTGTCGGTTGCCTTTTAGTTTTTCTGATTGTTTCCTTCGCTGTGCAGAAGCTTTTTATTTTGATGAGTCCCAATAGTTCATTTTTGCTTTTGTTTCCCTTGCCTCTGGAGATGTGTTGAGTAAGAAGTTGCATCATATATTTTTAATTCTGAAAGTTTATAAAAGCTATTTCTTGGACAATTGGGAGTAACATTCTTTTTAGCGAGTTATGAAATGTTTTCTGTATTCTTTGCTTTCATCTCAAGTTAGACTACTCTCATGATCTCCTTTGTTGTTGATAACTTGGAAGATGACTGCTCCATTATGACTGGCTAAAAGTCATTTGAAAAAGAACCCTCATCTAAACAACTTCTGCCACACAACTTTTTCTCACTTATTTGCTAGTGGAGTGAGAGATACTTCCAAGGTGATTAACTGGAAACCTTAGGAAATGAAGATGATTGACTTTAGTGGGTTTCAGCAGAGCAGAAGTTCTAGAAGATATCTATTTTCCAAGTTTTGTATATTTTTTTCAAAATCTATTGCCCTTCTCTTTGAAATAAAATGATAGAAGATGACTTTGTAACTATAGTTTTCTTCTCCCTCTCCCTAACACATTTTTGGTGACATTCCTGCAATAAAAATCCTTTTAACATATAATAGCAATAAAAACCTTTTTGACAACTCTATACCTCTTTCCATAGAGTGATGGTGATACCCAGCCATTACAAGCAATTAAATCTCTGATCTGAATGAACAAACTTGATGAAATGATTTTATATGCCAATGGAATATCACAATGCCACATAGAAAACATATTCTTATATAAAAATATCTACAGGCACTTGGTTGAGAATGTTTGTAGAATAGCTTTCTAGAGATGGAAACCTCCATCAAATTGTATATGCACTTAAAATTTGAAAGATGGGGTGCCTTGGTGACTCGCTAGGTTAAGCGTCTGACTCTTAATTTCAGATAACATCTCTTACTTTAATTAATATTCAAAGTGTTTTCGTATACAAAGAAATTAGCACTTTGTCCTTGGTTGCATATATTTTCTCCAGACTATTCACTTGGTTTATAGCATTTTTTTCTGGTACAAAAGTTTTCATTTTTATGGTGTCAGGTTTGCCAACCTTTTTTATCTTTTCACTCTTTTTATCTTTATGGTACTAGGTTTGCATTGTATATTCCAGGCTTCATACATGGATTGGAAAGGAATTCTGTGCTCAAAGCTTTTTATGAGTGTGTGTATGTGTGTTTGTTCTTCTGGTACTTTTATTATTTTATTTTTTAAGACTTAAATCGTTGATCTTCTGGGATTTATGTCTTAGTGTAAGGAGTGAGTTAGAATCCAGCTTATGGGGGCGCCTGGGTGGCTCAAGTCGGTTAAGCGTCCGACTTCGGCTCAGGTCATGATCTCGCAGTCTGTGAGTTCAAGCCCCGTGTCGAGTTCTGTGCTGACAGCTCAGAGCCTGGAGCCTGTTTCAGATTCTGTGTCTCCCTTTCTCTGACCCTCCCCCATTCATGGTCTGTCTCTCTCTGTCTCAAAAATAAATAAACGTTAAAAAAAAAAAAAGAATTCTATTAAAAAAAAAAAGAATCCAGCTTATGTTTTTCATGCTTGTTGTTTTAGTATCATCTATTGCCCATTGGTATGAGATATTAACTTTATCATATACGAAACTCCTACCATATTTATGAATGATTTTGGGTTTCTCTATTCTTTATTCTTGAGTTCTATATTCCATCTCAAGCACAAAGATGCTTTAATTACTATAATGTGCTTTCATACCTGGAAGGTCTCACTTTTATTCATTATTGATAATATGTGTATATATGGAAGGAAGGTGTGGGGACTTCGTGGAATTGAGCAGGATTTTTTAGTTCACTAAAGCTATAAATCCTGGAACCTCATTTTTTTTTTAATACTGCTGTTGTCCCTAAACATCTTTTGTGTAGCACATTTCAGGCATTGCTGTGTTTCTCCATTTTTTTTCTTACAACATTATGTGTGGATTATGCCTTTTAGACAAAATGAGTCTGAGATATTGAGACTGATATCAACTACAAAACCTAGATCTCTGCTCTTAGACACAGATTTAAAAGGATAGTGCAAGAGAAGCTATATGTTTAGCATTCGTCAGAGTATCAAGATTTTTCCTGTAGAGGAAACACTTAGGAATACCTGTATAAGAATTATATTAAGGATATAAGAATGGCATCGATATTATATGTTTTTCATATTGAGTGACAGTGGCACTATGATTTCACAGGACATTATGTGAACAATGAGCCAGCTGTATCCATGGTATCAAGAGTCCCAAGGAAGCTTAATAATGAATGAACTTGTTCAAGTGGCCCTCAAATACATTCAGGTTTCTTGTTAACGTTTGCTGAAATCTTAATTAATTTTCTTTTGTTGTTGTTGTTTTTTAAAATTATTTTGAGTATAGTTGACACACATTATTAGTTTTAGGTGTACAACATAGTGATACAATTTCCCTATACATTTTGCTATCCTTACCACAAGTATAGTTACCATCTGTCACCATTCAACACTATTATAATATTATCGACTATATTCCTTATGTTGTGCCTTCTATTCCCGTGACTTATTTATTCCATAACTGGAACCCTATATCTCCCACTCCTTTTCACCCATTTTGCACATCTTTCCACCTCCTTTCCCTCTGGCAACCTTCAGTTTGTTCCCTGTATTTGTAGACCTGATTCTGCTTTTTGTCTGCTTATTCATTTGTTTTGGTGTTTAGGTTCCACATGTGAGTGAAATCATATGGTATTTGTCTGTTTTACTTTATTTGACTTAATACCTTCTAGGTCCATCTATATTGTTGCAAAGGGGAAGATCTCATCCATATTTGTTGCTGTGTAATATTCCATTATACAGATAGATGATAGATCAATAGATCAATCGATTGATAGAGAGGTAGAGAGATAGATGATAGATAGATAGATAACAGATACACACATCACATCATCCTTATCCATGTATCTATCAGTGGACAATTAAGTTGCTTCCGTGTTTTGGCTAGTGTAAATAATGCTGCTATAAATATAGGGGTACATGTATGTATCTTTTCCATTTAGTGTTTTTGTTTTCTTTGGGTAAATACCCAGTAGTGGAATTATTGGATCATACGGTATTTCTATTTCTAATTTTTTGAGGAAACTCCAAATTGTCCTCCACACCGGCTGTACCAATTTGCTTTCTATCCAACAGTGTACAAGAGTTCCTTTTTCTTCACATTCTCACCAACACTTGTTATTTCTTGTCTTTTTTATTTTAAAAAGGTGTGACACCTGACAGGTGTGAAGTGATATCTCATTGTTGTTTTGGTTTGCATTTCGCTGATGATGAGAGAAGTTGAGCATCTTTTCATGTGTCTTTTGGCTATCTGTATGTCTTCTTTGCAGAAATGTTTATTTAGTTCTCTGCCCATTTTTAAATCATATTGTTTCTTTTTCGGTGTTGAGTTATATAAATTCTTTATATTTTGGATACTAACCCCTTATCAGCTATATCATTTGCAAATAACTTCTTCCATTCAGTAGGTTGCCTTTTTGTTTTATTGATGGTTTTCTTTGCTGCAGAAGCTTTTTATTTTGATGTAGTCCTAATAGTTTGTATTTGCTTTTGTTTCCCTTAAGTCTTGACAATTTTCAAGGCCAGATTTGAAGTAGCTTTTTCCAGAAACATTCTCTGATTCTTTGGTTAGATATGTTCTTTTCCTCTTCTGTTTTCTTACCACCTAGCCTCTCATGTTATATATCTTTGTCTCTTTTGCCCTCTATTTTAGCATGTGTTTCCTTTCTTTGATTATAAGTAGCTTGAGCTCAGATCTACTTGAAGTCTTGTTTATAATACTCCCTCATTAAGTACTTTTATGATTTGATGGAATTTTAAAAGTTGTAAATGTTTGGGATTTTTTAAACAGTATTATAGGGGCACCTGGGTGGCTCAATTGGTTAAGCATCCGACTTCAGCTCAAGTCATGATCTCACCATTTATGGGTTCGAGCCCTGCTTTGGGCTCTGTGCTGACAGCTCAGAGCCTGGAGCCTGCTTCGGGTTCTGTGTCTCCCTCTCTGTCTTCCCCTACCCAACTCATGCTCTGTCTCCCTCTTTCTGAGAAATAAACATTTAATTCAAAGAAATATAACATTTTTAAAATCCTGAGTCTATTTCTCTATTTGAAAGTGAAGGGCAAGATAAAAGGCTCTGTCAGTGCTGACAAGGGTTTGGTAGTAAGAGATGAAGAATATATAGATGTCATATTTATTGAATATAATTTACATTCAATAAAATGCTACATTTTAAGTGTTCTAGTGGGTTCTGATAAATTCATACATTCCTATAATCACACCTACAATCAATATACAGAACACTTTCTATCACCCCGCAATGGTCTCTTCTGCTCTTTCTATTGTGATCTACTTTTTGTCATTACAGATTCAATTTGCTTTTTCCAGAGTTTCACATAAATATAGTCACACAGTATGCTTCTTGCATTCAGCATAATGCTGTTGAGACTCATCCATGTTGCTGAATGTATTAGTATACCATTCCTTTTTATTGCTGAGTAGCACTGTGTTCGTCTCCTGTTAATGAACATTTGAATTGTTTCCAGTTTGAAACTATCATGAATAAACCTGCTGTAGACACTTGCATACAAACCTTTATGTAGATATATGCTTGTTTGTTTTTGTTTTCCTTCCTTACATTCTATCTGCCTATTTTATTTTCCACAGCTTCAGACAGCCATGCTTTGAAATGGGCAGATATGAATAAAATTAGTAATAAATGTGGTGGCAGTGCTTGTGGGACTGCCTGCCTTTCCTGTTTCTATTATGGAGACACTGAGAGCAGTCACATTGAAGAAAAAAATTCTACTTCTGTTTCAGTTAGGATTTAATCCTTTCAACTAACCAAGCAGACAGTAGTTCCATTGAGAGAACAAAATAAATTGGAAGGGATGTGAGAGCTTGGATGTATAAGCAAGTAATTATCTGACTCAATCAGAGGGAGGGCCAACCTTAATGGGGTATTGCTTGCTAAATTAAACTGCAGGGAATCAAACATGTAAATCTAACTTGAGATATAACCAACTTTCTAAGCCACGGAAAGTTCAGGCTGAGTTAGTGTTCCTTGTTCTCTCTTGCCATAGAACTCTTAGAAGAGCCTCTGGACAGATGGTATTAATATGGAACCGTCAGTCAATCCTCTGGTTGATTCTTTTTCATACCACAAGTGATTTGATGATGATTTGGAATATCAACAGTCAATGAATTCACACAGATGCTATATCTCAGTGGTTGAGAGAATATTTGAGCTAATCCTAGCCCAGCTTCTAACTTATGTTTTAATACCAGGAAAGGTACTGAATGCATGAAGCTCTCTTTGAGAGGAGGAAGGTAGAACTGAACATTTTAGCTGCTATGGCAACAGGTACCATTTACATCTTACGGTTTTGTTCTTGGGGAAAATCTACTCAGTAGCAGAAATGGGGACAGGATAGGAGGGGGAAATGGAACATGTGGTTCCAAGACCTTCTGGCCCAACCTCTGTGCAGAGGATTTAATGGCAATAAAGCCAGAATTCCCAGTGCAGGGAATTTCCATTCCCACCACTAATTATATCTGCATACTGAGATACAGCTGAGAAAATCTGAGGTATTCTAAACCACAGTGTCCTTATTCAGTTTTCCCCTGATAGATAAAACATAGAAACTTATATTAAATATAAACACCAGGTATTTTACTCTCCTCCCAGTAGCAACATATTGAACTGTAAGAGATAATACCACTGTCTTAATATATTTATCAATTTAAAAAACCTAGGCTTTGAGAGATGTGCTGTAATTCTTTGGTAATTATGTAACAGTATAACTAGTTGCATAAGAATTATTTTTTTCCCTTTATTTCCAAAGATTGTGTTTACAAAAATGAATGCTTTCTTACGTTGTCTTTCTCATGCCTTCCCTCCTTCACTTCTTTCCTCTGTACTCAAGTATGGTTTAATTTTAGGTCCAAAACTTCTTTCAGGTTTTGGGGTAACTCTGATCTAATGCACATCATTTCACATTCTTTAGATAAGAAACCTAGAAGTCTTGACTGTTGATAATTGTCTTCTAGTCCACCTCGCTGAGTCAGAACCCAGAAAGACTGAGGAGGCTAGAGATTGGATGTGCATGTAGGTAGCAGAGAGCTACTGCTATGAATTTCAGGTGGCCTCAAAGAACTTCAAGTTAGATCCACTATCCTATGAAGTGGAAAACATGACAAATATTGGGAACACACTTTAGAATTTGGGTTGGTGTCAGTAAGATTTCTTATGGACACAGAAACTGTACAAAACGTACACAAAAAAATTGATCCTGACTCTATTCATTGATGCATTCTTTCCTTCATTTATTCTCTTATTTAAGCATACATTTATTAACTTCTATGTTGTCTGCAGATATAATGATGAGCCAAGTAAAAAAGGTGCCTGCTCCCAAAGAGTTGATGGTTTGATTATGAAAGAGGCATTAACCAAGTGAATAGCACATAGTTTTGTTTTATTGAAATCCTATGAAAGAAAATCTCAGAGAGCTCTAAGAGTAGTATAAACCTAAAAAGTGACAAGTGACATTGAGATGGCATCTAAAGGGTGAATGGCCATATGTGTCTTATTGAAACTTCCACATTCATATTGAAATTTTTATAAAAACTAGTCCAGTCTCTGCACACAGGTTGTAAAAATAAAATAAACAATGATTCAATGGGGAAGAGACTAAAGAAAGATGATAGTACCTGACTTTTCACATAGCAATTTTATTAAGAGGGGATTCCAGCAGTTCTTAGAACCCTTAAGAAAGTACTCAAAGCTTAAAACTTTACACTGAATATAAGAAAGCCATTTGTATCATCTGAATAAGAAATCATTGAATAGGGATTTGGAAATCTTGAAGATAAAGGATGAACGTTTGTCCTGTGCTGGGCTGTAAATCTGTTGATGGGATGATTAAGTCATCAACAGGCTTCTTCCCAGGCTCCTCTTTGGTTCTTTTTTTTAAATTTTTTGTAACATTTATTTATTTTTGAGACAGAGAGAGACAGAGCATGAACGGGGGAGGGTCAGAGAGAGAGGGAGACACAGAATCTGAAACAGGCCCCAGGCTCTGAGCCATCAGCACAGAGCCCGATGCGGGGCTGGAACTCACGGACCGTGAGATCATGACCCAAGCTGAAGTCGGACGCTCAACCGACTGAGCCACCCAGGCGCCCCTCCTCTTTGGTTCTTAAGTGAGCCTAGCATCTGTGATGTGTTACAGTCTAAAGGTCTGAGTGAAATGGAAAGACATGCAAACTTTAATACTCAGAACACAGTTTCATACAAAACACTGGAAGCCTTTTTCCTCTACTACAGACAAAAAGCAGGAACTCATCAGAAAAATGAGTAAGCACTATTAAGGACAAATTGTTTTTTGGAAATAAATATAGGATGACTATCACATGACTTGATGTGAAAGGTCTGAGATCAGGCCTGGTCTGTGAAATGCCTTTCTGATGCCACACAATGTGAAATCTCAGCAGAGACAAATGGACTGAGAAGAGGACACATGCTAAGAAACAACATTTGTCACATATTATCTGATTCATAATCTCACACTGACCATCTTTGGACTTATTTTGGGTAAGTGTCAAACACTTCCTATAAGATGAATCTACCTGGGGGCCAACATTCACATTAGTTGGGATTTAATATCATCATCACCAATGTCCCCTTACCCCAACCCTTTGAAATGCTATGTGGTATCTAACACACTGTGTCGTATTCTTGTGTGGTGATATTGAAACAAACTTAAAACACAACAGAAACAACACAACAGAAAGCCTCAGTCCCTGAAGGATGCATATATTTTAAACATTGCAATAGTGGTCTCAACTGATGTTGGATTTTGCCAAGGTACAGAAAGAACTATTTAGGCAAGAAAAATAGTTTATTCTCTTCTATTTATGTAGGAAAGGCTATGGAGGAGATAATAGAAAAGAGGGTGACAGGTAAAGAGAGAATTAGGAGTTGCTGAGCACTACATTGTGGTGGACACTCTGCTGATGTTTTGTATCTAGCATCTTATTTAACTATTTAAACACACATGATTATCCCCGCCCCCCACCCTCACCTCACCAATCCCCCAGAAACTGTTAGGAAACTGAGGACCAGAGATATTTTGCAACTTTCTCAAAAGCCACACATCTAGAGGGGTGCCTGGGATGGCTCAGTTGGTTAAGTGTCCAACTTCAACTCAGGTCATGATTTCTCAGTTCATGAGTTTGAGCCCCGTGTCAGGCTCTATGCTGACAGCTTGGAGCCTGGAGTCTGGAGCCCGCTTCAGATTCTGTGTCTCCCCCTCTCTCTGCCCCTCCCCTGCTCACACTCTGTCTCTCTCTCAAAAATAAGTAAAAACATTTAAAAAATTAAAAAACAGGCCACACATCTAGAAAATGATAGAACTAGAATTAGAACCCAGGAATGTCAGACTTCAAGATCCGTGCTTTTTTCAGAGCCTTTCAAGGAAGCAAGAGAGAATGTATGGGAAAGATATTAAGATTCTGTATTCTAAGATTCAAAGACTCTGGGGAGAGATCAGAATGAACTTTTGAAAGCACAAAGCTGGGGGAGGAACGATATGGCCCAGGAAGTCATGAGGCTGGTATTAAGTACAAGATGTTAGTGTAGAAATAGATAGAACCAGGAGCTATGAGCACTATTCAATGTACGCATCTTGCAATTTATTTTCTATTACCACAAACAATCCAGAAGGAATGGTATTGAGAAGCTGAATGATCCAAGGGTTGAGCGAGAGATGGGATTCTGTTCTGGGCTCTTCCACTCACATGTGGAAGATTTCTTTATAAATAAACGGGAGCTAATAATACTGTAGTTATTGGGGTAAGTTTGAGATCAAAGCTAGTAACAATCAGTATAAGATGGACAGTAGAACCATCTGCGTGACACTTGGAAATCATGTAAGCCAATCAGTGTGGTCAAAGCTTTGTGAATTCAGAGAGATAACTACAGAAAGCAGAAACCTAATTAACTGTATTATTTACTGGCAGTCTGGGTGTAGGGCTGTGTAGAAGAAAGGACAAAAATTATAAGTGCTTTCTTGTCCTGTCCAAAGAAGAGAACACTTTTTTTTTCAATATATGAAATTTATTGTCAAATTGGTTTCCATACAACACCCAGGGCTCATCCTAAAAGGTGCCCTCCTCAATACCCATCACCCACCCTCCCCTCCCTCCCACCCCCCATCAACCCTCAGTTTGTTCTCAGTTTTTAAGAGTCTCTTATGCTTTGGCTAAGAGAACACTTTTTTAGTCATTAGACTAAAAGCTGTTCAACTTTGGGTGAAAGAGCTTTTAAGGCCAATGGATTCTTTTTTACCTTATGTCGTGCTCATCAACCCCCCATGGCCATGAAATGTTTGGCAGGGGGCGAGGGGTGTTTGTAGCTACTTTTATACTGAGAAGGGGTGTTAGGATGTCTGCTCAATTTAAGGGCATACTTCCCAATTCTTATTGTATCAGTTATCTGTTGCTGGATAGCAAATTATCCCCAAACTTATTGCATAAAACAATACATGCTTACTATATCACAGGGCGGGTCAGGAATCTGGGCACAGCTTTGCTGGGTCCTCTCTGCAGGGTCTCTTATAAGGCTGCAATAGAAATATAGGCAGAAGCAGCAAGGATCAGTTTGGGGTTCAACTGAGGCAGGATCAGCTGCAAGCTCACTCTGTGGTTGTTGGTGAGATTCAGTTCTCTGTGGGCTGTTGGGCTGAAGGCCTCAGTTCCTTGCTGGGTGTTGGCCAGTGGCTACCCTCAGTTCCTAGCCTTGAGGTGCTTTCCTAATTAAGTGAGAAGAACCTGAGAGAGAAAATAGCAGCAAGAGAGAAGTTACAGCCTTTTTTTTTTTTAACCTAATAATGGAAGGGATAGCATATCATTTTTACAATGTTCTGTTTATTAGAAGAAAGTCACTAGATCCAGACCACACTCGCAGGCAGGGGATCCCACAAGGGCATGAACCTCAGGAGGGAGGGAGTCCTGGGAGCAAAGTCAGAAGCTGCCTACCACACTTAGCTATTGACAAACTGCTGTAGGAAAGCTAGGACTCCATCGTGACTACTGAAAACTAGTGTAGATGACTTCTGAGGAAAAATCTGAAGTCCCCTGTCAAACTTCCTTTCTGTAAATGAAAAATTTAGCCACCTATTTTTCAGTAAATAAATCACAGCAAGTGAATCATCTCTTCTGATATCAGTTAGGGCCAAAGGAAAGTAACCACCCTGTAGCCTTGCTCTTCCTGTACCCTCAGGCATGGCCCTTCTCTTTGAGCAGCCTACTTGTGAACAGGCCCAAGTGAATAATGTAAACTGAGGTCCCTTGACGCGTGGTTTCCAAAGTATATTTACACTCCATGTGGGTCAACAACCTTGATATTTGGCAGAAGTCTCTGAGCAGATGATGGAAATATTTTACCTCACATTTAGGCCAACTCTCTTATGTTGATATTTCAATTTAAGAGTATAGGGGTGAAGTGAGGGAAGAAAGGCAACAGTGAAAGGATGGGAGGAAGGGAAGGAAAAAGGAACAGAGACGTTTTTTTTATTAAGTGTCAAGCTTTATAAATAGTAAGGGCTTGGTTCTAAAGGAAAGCTCTAGTTGCAAACATAAGGACTTTGGGACCTCAGTAAAAAAAAAATTCATGCTTAACCCAGAATAGTTCAAGTGAGACAAGAGTTACATTTAACTTGTACCTGCTTCAGTGAGAGACTAAGGAAAGAAAGACTAAGAAAGGTCTCTGCTTGTCTTGAATGTTTGTGTGTGAATGCCTCACGGTTTTGGTTTGGGTAAAGGAATAAAAATCTTTTGTATTTCTGTTCTTTTTACCACCAGCAGCATCTGAGCTATTGATTGGGGGCAATTTGAAGATCTTAAGCCTAAGAAAAGAGGCCATTTCCTTTGACTTCCATTTCTTGGAAAATAAAGATGGTAATGCTAAGTACTTAGGCTATTGATTTTCTGGATAATTGATACTCTAAGGTATACAGTTCTCACAAGGTGCCTCAAAGAGGGCTACATTAAGTTAATAATGATTAAGAAGATTGTACAGAATGTGCTGAACAGAGATTCTACCCATCTCCGGGTTCCCGTTTGGAGCACAGATGCTGCACCCTCTCAAATCCTGTTTACAGCTCACCTTTGCTGCATAGTTGATGGGAGATCTGGAAGGACGAGAATAGACCTTTTGGAGCAGCTTGTTTAAATGGCATTTCAGTTATTTGCTTTGAGTTCTAAACATGTCATGTGAAGCCTTTTATAATGACCAATGTTTTATTAGTTCCCGTGCAAATAATGGTCATTGTTGAGATTATATGGCTTTTCAGTCACAGTTTTGCACCGGCCATCTTACGTTAGGCTCTGTCCTGGCTGCTGTGTGGGGAATGTGTATGTACTGAAAGACTGGCTGTCTTGGAACGCCTTCTAACCTGCAGGTAATAGACAAGCATAAAACTGGAGTATGAAGTAGAGCTAAGAACAAGGATTCTGGAACCAATATAATTAGGTTTAAATCCTAGCTCATCCACTTATTAGGAGCGTGGCTTTGTGTGTGTTATTTAACTTCTCGTTTCCTCAATTATGAAATGAAGATAACAGCAGTAACGGCCTGATAGGATTATGGTTAGGACAAAATGAATTGATATCCTATCAGACTCTGAGTATAGGTCCTGTTACCTGGTAAGTTTCTGCTAAATATTAGCTACTTTCATTTCTTTCTGGTTTAGACTGCTTGTTCAGCCTTGCCTCAATATCCTCATCAATAAAATAAGCCTAATATTATAAGCTCTGACAATATAACAGGTTAAGAAGGAGAGTCAAATAAAAGTAGGTGCACTTTTAAGGGAAGACAGAAATGTGTATGTTTATTAATAAGATTTGTTTTCCAAGTTCAAGTTCAGGACAGGGTTAAGTGTGTGTTTCCAAATGTCTAGGAAGGTCCGAGGGAGATCTAACAGCACTGTGAAGTTCTGCCAAATGTGGTCTTTGAAATCTGAGAGGAAGGACTGTACTTCTTTGTGATGAAAATTGCATAGTTTCTCGGTCTCTGCTTTCTTATTTGTGATAAATGGATAAGAAAGGATATACTATGGACTTTTTGGGAATATTAAAAGAGAGCACATATTCAAGGTACCCAGCATATAGCAGACAGTCAATAAAAGTCATCCTATGTTGATATGAAAAGAAGAGGGGAAGGTGAAACATGCAAGGAGGAACATGGAAGAAGGGTACTGAACCCTAACATGGACATTCATTTATACCAACCCCAGTAATCCAATTCAAATCTCCCAGAGCAGTGGACATCCTGGGTGCATGTAGGGGGCATACTCCCCAGTTCTGCTACTTTTCACTTCTACTCACTTTACATCTACCTGCTGTATCTTGCTGCAGCCCCAGAATGTGTTTGAACACCAGAGTCAGCTTAAGTAAATGGCCAGAATCAGTCCTAGTGTCAGACAGAAGAGGGGATGCAATTCTCTCTGGTGGTTCTATAAGCTGAGTTTCTTTAGCTTATAGAAACATGAGCTTATAGGACATGAACTAATTGGCTATTTACTATCCAAGCTGTTTCTCACTCTTGACCAGACTATTCCCTTCCATGCCTCTATGAAGTATCATTTTCAATTTTGGTCACATCTGAGTAAAGTCCAAATGACCCATGGAATTTTTTTCTTAGCCTTACTTTTCTCCCTTTTCCTCATGATTGGAGGATCTTAAATTAGAAAATGTTTTAGAAGGTGCCTAGTCCAATTCAATTCACCCTTTACACCTTGCTTCCACACTGGGCTTGACCAGTGGTCATCTATTAACTCTTTGACCACTTTACCATTTCCTTCAAAATGCCAATTGCTCTGCCATGGGCCTAACTCTCAAAAAAAGGGAATGTATCTCCATCCATGGTCACCTCTTATCATTAGGTTTCTGTGCTCATGAGTTATACTATAATCCTTTGAAACCTCATGAAGCAAGGAGGAGGAGGAAGAAAGAAGGATGCTCTGACCCAAGACAGATTGTTTTTCTATTTTTAAGAGTTGTGAGTGATTATGAACATCAGTGGTAATTGAAAGGAAACAATAAATTAATAGCCAGAAGCATATTGATAGGTTAAGAGATTAATTCATTTAGTGGAAAGGTTAATTAATTGGATGTGTATGTGATAAAGACATCTGAAGGTGATATGTTAATTGACAGTCATATCACTGGTGGGGAGGAGAAGAGAGAAAAGTGTGTTATCATAGAATATCACCTCGGTGTTTCTGATTGCACTCTCTCTGACTCTGTACTAATGAGGGTGAGAGAGTGAGATGTGGTTTCCTGAGGGTCTTTGAGGAGAGGAAGCAAGAACATTCGTGCTGCTCAGCAGATGCTCTCTCACTCTATACGGCAGCCATATTCTTCCCTTTCCCTGCTGTCTCTGAAAATCTGCAGCAAAAAAGTAAAGATATTCTAGAGTCCTTCTAGTACAGACATTAAAATAGATATATTGCACTTGTCATTAATTGTAGAAGAAAGACTTGGTCTCCATTAAAGGAATTTTAGGCAACAAAAGAAGTGTGTGGAGGCAGGAGTCAGTTTGCAATATTCTTACACAGAAGACAAACCTTGTTGAGAAGATCATGTGCTAAAGATTTTGTTTTAGGAAAAAAAGTAATAAATCAGTTGTGTCAGTGAAAAACATGGTTTTACTGTAAAGAGTAATTCTGATGATGTTTTTTAAATAAAAACACTCCTTTAAAAATATTATCAAAAAGTATCTTAATATATGTTATTCCATTTACTTCATATGGAATGGCATTTTGTAAATAGCATTATTTTGTGTCAGATTATTGCCTTTCTTTTTTTTTTTTTTTAATTTTTTTTTCAACTTTTTTTTATTTATTTTTTTTTATTTTTGGGACAGAGAGAGACAGAGCATGAACGGGGGAGGGGCAGAGAGAGAGGGAGACACAGAATCGGAAACAGGCTGCAGGCTCCGAGCCATCAGCCCAGAGCCCGACGCGGGGCTCGAACTCACGGACCGCGAGATCGTGACCTGGCTGAAGTCGGACGCTTAACCGACTGCACCACCCAGGCGCCCCGTAAGGAGGCTATTCTAATTAGAAAGTGACGTGTTCACAGTCAGAGAAAGACAAATTATCATATGACTTCACTCATATGAGGACTTTAAGATATAAAACAGATGAACATAAGGGAAGGGAAGCAAAAATAATATAAAAACAGGGAGAGGGACAAAACAGAAGAGACTCTTAAATATGGAGAACAACCAGAGGGTTACTGGAGGGGTTGTGGGAGAGGGGATGGGCTAAATGGGTAAGGGGCATTAAGGAATCGACTCCTGAAATCACTGTTGCACTATATGCTAACTTGGATGTAAATTAAAAAATAAATTAAAATTTAAAAATTATAATTATATATAAAAAAGTGACATGTCCACCTGTTAGTTTGGTTTTAAAATATAGGGGGATATTTGAAATAGATAGAAAATGATGAGTCCCCTAGAAGAAGGTTGATGTTGAGACGCATTTTATCAGATATCTAGTATATAACAACAACAACAACAACAACAATAATAATATAATAATAAACTATTATATTCAAACTCCTTCTTGCTTACAACCTACTTCAGCCCATGCTGGTTCCTTTGTTGCCTAGACTAGAGCAGGAGTCTCAAACTTTAGCAGGCTTTAGGATCATCACAGGTTATGGGGATCCATGGCCAGAGTTTCTGACTCTGTAGGTCTGGGGTGGGGCCTGAGAATTGGCATTCCTAACTAGTTCCTGGTGATGCTGATGCTCCTGGTCAGGGGACCACATTTGGAGAACCACTGTTCTAGAGAAGTGTTTTTTCAACGCTGGGTGCACACTGGAGTTATCTGGGGAGTTTTAACCATTACTGGTCTGTGGGTCCCACTGAAACTAAGTCAGAATCTTTGAGGTCAGGGCCAGGAATTCGGTTTATAAAAGCTGCTCTGGTGATTCTAACGGGTAGTTGAGTCAAGAACCAATGTTTATCCAAGTGTTTCTAAAAAAGTGTAATGTGTGCACCTGAGGATCTTGATAAAATGCAGAGTCTAATTCGGTAGCTCTGGGAGGGGCTCTCAGATTTTGCATTTTTAACAAGCTCCCAGATGAAGCTGTTGCTGCTGCTCTGGGACCCATACTTTGAGAAAAAAGAGTCAGAAATGTTGTCTCCTTTATCCCCCTTCTGTGGATGTGGTTTTTCTGCAAGTCAACCACATGTCTACTAAATGATTCAGGTCTGGGGCACACATATTTTCGGGTACTAGAAGCTGGAGGTGACAATTTGATTTTGCTCTACAGGTCCCCTAACTAGAGCATGGACTCTCATGACTCATTTTGGGCAATGGGTTACCATGGCAACTTACAGAAACCTGCGGTTCAACCTGGGGGCTCCTGAACATCACTGCCAATCCCAGCAAGGGACCCCAAAGACACTAGAGTGTTAGCTGTGTAGCTGCAGCCACTCAGAGAGCTCTGTGTTCCTTGAGAGATGCGGCTGACTTTGAGCCTCTTTCTCAGCAACAGTTAACACTGACCCCTGTGCTGAGTTCAGAAATAATTCTCCCGCAGGACAAATAAACCACAGTGAAGAATGAACTGCCAGCTGGAGTTCAGGAGCCTTAGAACTGGTGGAGAATTTACCACTGAAAGCAAGAGTACCAAAGGGATAGAGTGCTCTTTACCCCGCAGGAAATTTTTAAATAAGAATGGTCCCTTCAGGTTAGTATATTGGTTTCTTACAAAAACAAATAGCATGCACACACTTTTAAGTTCACTTCCTCCCATTTTATTCTCCGTTGTCCTCAAATATCACATATGTACGTTCTATTTTTATCAAGCCAACTGCAAAAACAAAGACCCCAAATGACCCAAAACAGAGCCTTAAATTCAGTATTAATTTCCGCCCCATTCCCAGCTTCTTATCTCCACAGTGGGGAAAGCCTAAGGCAGAAGGAAATAGTCTGAGGAGGCATAGTTTTGCCCATAGGAGCCATCTTGCCCACCCAGCTGTTTTTTCCTAGAATCTACAGTTTATTTCATTCCCTTGAACCACAGGTGCGGATGTGCTGGTCTCTGCCTCACTGGGCTGTCCTCATGTCTTTTGTGAGCTCTTTATTCAGGGATCTGTTGAATTTCACAAGCCAAGGAACAGGTTCTTTCAGGACACAAGCTGCAGGGACTGACATTTAGCTTATTCCCTCTGGCGGGACCTACTCTCTCCACGGGATGACAAGGAGAACCTTTGAAGGCATCCGTGTGAAGGGGCAGACATTTCATCATCTCCGCTTCCAGCTAGAGGAGTTATGGGCAACAGGGCAAGGCCCCTTGCCACAGGGAAAGCTCTGAGGCTTTTGGCTGACAGGTTCAGGTCTTCTGTGTCCCAGGGTGGTGGGCGTGACAAATCTATGTGTCTGAGTTTTGAGGCAACAGTAAATTTCTGTAGAACAACTTTATGGGCAAGAAAAGAAAATCCATGTTTATGAAACATATTCATGTTAGTGAATAAATTTCCTGGATCTTTCTGTAATTGTAAAGCGTTTGAAATAAGGTTTTGATTACTAAAATTTGGATAAGAAATCAGAAGCCACACAGGTTGGGGCTCAGATGGGTAGGAGCAGAGATGGCACATTTTTCCCCCTGGTGCTTCCCCAATTACTTTTTTTAAAGGTCAATGTTGACTTGATTGTTAATACTGTAAGGAATGGATTGCAGGTGACATAGTGTAAAAGCTAGATTGTGGCCTCCGCAGAGGAAATGTCAAACGGGACTCATTTTTCAGAAGTTAGCCTGGGATTCTTAGGAGAGGAGACAAAGGAGGGACAGAAGATAAAGGGAAAGAGGGACTGGAGATGTCACGGGAGGGGAGAGTGGAGAAAAAGGGAGAGCTGGGGGGAAGGTGGGGAAGAAGAGGTGGGGGAATTAAAAAGGAAGGTTGGTGTGTGTGGGGGGGGGGGTGGGGAGATGAGAGGAGGCAGAGGAAGTAGCAGAAAGCCAGGGGAGACCCAACTGACATTTACTTAGCATTCACTGTATGTCAGGCAGTGTGCTTTCACATAAATTACTTCATTGACTCTTCACAAAGACTCTGCAAGTTAGATATATTTTAATACTCAGTTTTTAGAAAAAGAAATGGAGGCTCAAAAGTGTTAAATAACTTGTCTGAGGTCACAGAGCAAGAAAAAATGGTTGGAAGTAAACATTTGTGTCCTTCCCAAACTCCTGCCCCTTTCTCAACACTGTATTTATTTGGAACATTGCCTTTGCATAAACTGAAAGAAACAGGCAAAGGAAAATCCTTTTGGAACAGTCTTTCATTGAAGCTGCACAGGTGCCAAGGCTCTGTTTTCAGTGGTGGTGGTGGCTTGGGGGGGAGACTACATTTGGAACGTTACAGAATTCTGCAGTAAAGGTGATGTCTTATAAGGGTGACCTTAGAAAAGAAACTATACACCTGATGAGAAGCAGCCCTAGCAAGAACTGTTTGGAGCAAGGTATTTTCATTGCTCTGGATAAAGTCATAATCTGGACATGAGCAGTGCCATTTCACGGGGGAGCCATGCATAGCAATTGTCATTCTCCAACCAAATAGTCGACTTACTTCACATCCAAATAGGATCCCACTATCTGGGAAGAACTGACTGGTTTATGAGACTTCAAAAGGCATTTCCACTTTTTTTTCTTACTAGAAAATCCAAATAAAGTGAGAACAAAGACCTACAACAAATCAAGAGGTACCAACGCATGACACATAGTAGGTGCTCAGCCATTACTTGTTGAAGTAATGAAAGAGTGTTCAAAGCATTCTTGAAGAAAGGGATCAATTATTTTCATGGAAAAAATCATTGCTGTATTACGAAATCTACGGAAATAGTATTGCACATAAATGTCGTTTTTAATTGGCTTGATTCTTGCTGGTCCACCTCCCACAGAACCAGGTCGTCATAATCTACAGGATGATTACACCGCTTAGGGCAATGTTTCTGGAGTTTGCTCTCTGGAACATCTATATCAGAATCACTTAGGGATCAGGTCCCTAAAATCTATTTTATTAAAATCCCCTGGAAATATGCCATTCGAACTAAAGTTTGAGACTACTGATATAGGGGTTGACCAGGTCTTTCTCACATACAATTACGGATTCAGGCCTAAATGCTTATTTTTGAGAGAGAGACAGAGACAGAGACAGAAACAGAGACAGAGTGCGAGTGGGGGAGGAGCAGGAAGAGAGGGAGACACAGAATCTGAAGCAGGCTCCAGGCTCTGACCATCAGCACAGAGCCCGATGTGAGGCTCAAACTCACGAACTGCGTGTTCATGACCTGAGCTGAGGTCAGACGCTTAACCGACTAAGCCACCCAGATGCCCCACTTTAACAGAATTTAGATGCTATGTATAAATTAGCTAAGACTCAGTTTGTACTGCTATAGATTCCAGACCAATAGTTCCCAATATTTAGTATATGTGTCACTCCGGGAGTTTACTAAGTGGGAGATTCCCAGGCCCCACCCAAAGGCACTAGGTTGAAACCAAATCTTCTAAAGTTTAACCAAGTACCCCCATGTGATTCTGATGTGTGTACTCTGATATGCTCACACCTAGTACAGATTTCCTTCTGGAAAACAATGTGCCTGTCACATAGTTATACAAGCTCCAAAAGACACTTTGTTAGGACTTTTACCACCTCTCAAGGCAATAAACTCCATTTGTAAGTGGCTTTAATTGCCAGAAACTTCTTACGTTGAATTACAATAAAGTCCTGTTAATCTGTCTGTCTGGTTCTCTTAATTAGAGCTACACAGAAGACTTTAGTCCTCAATATTATTTTTAAGAAAATATATTTGACCAAGAAAATAAGTGCTTTTCTTCCTTCTGGATCCCTGTTTTGCCTCTTCAGCAGAGTGGGTAGGTGAGGAAAATAGATCTGAACAGGCATCCCTGATGAGAAGATAAGGGCTTCTGCTACGTATGCTACAACGACATTTAGAAAATCAAACACCTAGAACAACTTGGAATTCTCATTTCCTGGAGTAATATCACAATACACGGACACAAAACAAAACATGTCATTCTGAGCTGCCCAGGATGTGGGGCAGTTCTGTTTATCAGAATAATGAATAAGGAGTAAGGAGGGGCTCATTCAGATGAGGCAGGTGTCCTCCTGTTAGAAATCAGTGGGAACCCTCACGTATCCCGGGCACTCATTCATTTTTGTCCAGCTGCAGACATACAAGGGCAGGCATCTGGTTCTTACACCCGTGAAAGTCAGCTGTTAGGAGTAGATATGGAGAAGGGGACTGGCTGGCTGCCCATATTTTTATGGGCATGTTTCCAGGCATTTCACTGGGGCCTCCTCAGATCCTCACATTTGAACTAATTTGTCCCATGTGTATGCTTCCTTAAAAAACAGATATTTTATTATTCACAGACTTCAAAAAGAATTAGTTACTGGTAAAATTTTAAAAAAGACAGCAAGAATAGCTTTGGACATGAAGGGAAGGGTACCCAGAGTGGCCATGGGGGTATTCGGTTTATCATTTAAAACAATGTGACTGGACAAGTTAAAAGAAGTCCGTGGCCCAATTATTCATTTACAAAATGGGGATAATAGTAAGTCACTTTTAGCATTGGCTATTATATGAAGAAACATAACATGTGTTAATTTCTAAACATCTGTTGGTACATAGTCACTACTCAAAACACAGAATGCCAGTCATTATTTGTTAGCATCACTAACAGTAGTTGGTAGCCTGCCAGAAGAATATTCACACACTAACACCGGTTAGTTCTTTTTGAATGGTACTTAAAATGATTATATAGGTCAGGATGAGCTAAAAGGAGAATACAAATGAATACAAACATAAATACATTAAATCTAGAAAATTGCCTTTGCCTAAATTTTCCATTCACGTAGATAAGGAGAGATTGAATTTTGGCAGTGGAGAAGTAGAAGGCATTGTCTTGAGTAACTTGCCTGGTAAACATATACTGTTTCCCTTTTCCTTACATATTTCTTTCTGCTGCTGTAGCCAATTCTAGGGTACAAGACTCACACATCAGAAGTTTTAGTTTGTTTAGTCGTTTTTAATGATACAATTCTTGGATCGTTTATTCTTTGTGATGCGAAGTAAGAACAGGGGGACTACAGAACATAAATGTGATGTTTTCTAAGAATGTCTGGGATGATTTGGCCTTAAATGTTTTCAAACATCAAGATAAAAGTTGAGCGAAGGCGTTTAAATCATTACCAAGCCAGCATCTGAATTTGCATGTTGGCTGAGATGCAGGGAGCATTATAGGTTCTAGACCATCTCCGGCATCTGAGCTCTGTAATCTCTGTTACTACTTTTTTTTTTTTTTTTTTTTTGCGAAATGAGAATGGAAACACCTGCTCCGCATAACTTACGGCATTGTTGAGAACTTTACAGAAACAACAATGAAAACGCTGATCCGATGTAAGCTGGCTTCATTCTCACAAGTCATTGCTCAGAAGTCTTGGCTCCATTTTGGAATTTTCACTGGTCTACAACCTCTCCTGCAAGAATAGCACAGAGGAAGGATACAGCCAAGGTTCTCTCCCTCATTTGGAGGCCAAAATGGCTTACAGGAGTTGTGATCTGATATTCCACACACCAAATTTGGGTTCCTGAACAACACTGAGTTTGATGCCTGGAGGAGAGACATTTATGCTAGCACAGTGGGGGCAGCCTTAATTCAGGTCGTTGGTGTGAATCAGCGGAGACTAACTAGGTGGAGCCTTCCCTACCACCGTGCCAAAGCCCACATATTTGACACTCAGTCTATGTTTTTATTTCATTAATAAAATATGACCTCACTGCTCTTTTGTAATCCAGAAGCGTGAGGGTACATTTGTTGCAAACCGCATGCAGATAAAAGGCGGGTTCCTTTTGAAACTACATCCTCTTAATAAATAATTTTTGATCTACTATACATAATAACGGTAGTGCATTTCTTGTTAAAACGGCAAGCTTTTTCTTTTTTACCAAAATGAAAACATTCATTTCTTTATAAATATTTTAAATAGTTTAAATACATATTTCATACCAAGGATATAAAAATAGCCTCTCTTTTTTTTTTTCCTGATAAATAAAGACATGTTCATTTACATGGCAAATAACGTGCAATAGCTAACCACTGGCCACCAGCTCTATTTGACTGATTGTCTAGATGACATGCAGTGATAATTGTCCCTTTGCCTTCACAAAAAGAAAAATAGATCAGCGGGAGCTGTGCACTCCCGAGGCCAACAGTGCTATGGATATTGTTCGGGAATGACAAACAGGCACTCAGGAAAACCTTCGCTGCACTTCACAAAAGTCACCTAGGACAGAACGAATCCACAAATTCTTTGTCTGGGACTTCTAGCTGCTCAGACCCTCGGGGTCTCTGGACTTTTAAAAAGTCTGTCACACAGACCAGGAAGTGAATACCTGTAGAGGAAACTGCTTCTGCTAGGTTTCTAGGGTCTGGCAAGTGTTTGCTACGGCACGGATGTGGCTGTGCCTCTGGCTGGCTTCTCACGGCGCTCTCCCGCGGGACCCCCCCACCCCCACCCCCACCCCCACCCCCGGCCTTGCCCAGTCTTCACACCTGCCCGGGCAAAAAAGGCAAACTAAAGCTGTCATGCAGTGGTGGGTTTGAGACTGGCAGCTGCCGCACGTGCGAATATCATACGTTTATGGCTTTATTATCTTTCATTTCTGCTGTGCTTGTGACAACTTCCAGTGGAAAGTTCTCCAAGGGTTCAGTAGAGATTGAGGCCGCTCCTTCCCTGTCCCAAGATCCCGGCAGGTTTTCCAGAATGAAGGGGCTCGTGGCTCCCTGGCTGAAGCTGCCCTCCTCCGATCTGCTGGGGAGAACCAGGTGCAAAGAGGTTTCCGACGAAGAGCAGACGGAGGACGAGAGAGTCGCGGAGATGGACTGCAGAGGCGTCAGTGTGGAATCTGAATGTGGAGAGATGCACCTTAAAAATTGCAAGTGACCTTCCTGGACAACCTGGCAGTGGGCAGGTGAATAATCGAGGTTCGGAGAGTGGTAAAGTTCACTGTCTGCAGGATTTTGCTCATGAGCTCCAGTTCGCTGGGGGCTGCTCCCCACAGAGGAGGGGTCCACACTCCAAATGTCTGAGGTGACATTACCGTGACAGAGTTGTGCTTGCGTATAAGCAGCTCCACCTGCTTGCAAGTGTAGGCAAGGCTGGTGCGCACTCCAGGTCATCCTGGTCTGTAAGCTGTCCCTGGGGGGACACACAGAGGTGGTGTGCAGAGAGCAGAACCGCGACGGCGGCTGGGGTGACAGAACGTTTTCCAGAAGTTGCATCACATTCCTCATGTCCTTACCTAACTGGGAGACCTCCTGAGTCAATGTCGTCACCTGTGTGGACAAAGCAAAGCAGAAGGCAATAGTCAGAGGTGCGTGGTGGTGATTTCAGAGCAGCGAGGCAGGGAAATGAGATTTCTCAGTAGGAAGGTGTGAAAGGCCGCTCCACCGCCAACTCCAGCCAAGTCCAAGGGGTAGATGGAGAGGCTGGGCACCTGAGGTGAAGCCATCCTTATTCTGAGGGGAATCCAGGGAGACATTCATAGTCAGGCATTCTGAATCAGGGACTCTGGGGTTCTTTTTTTTCAACGCTTTTTATTTATTTTTGGGACAGAGAGAGACAGAGCATGAACGGGGGAGGGGCAGAGAGAGAGGGAGACACAGAATCGGAAACAGGCTCCAGGCTCCGAGCCATCAGCCCAGAGCCTGACGCGGGGCTCGAACCCACGGACCGCGAGATCGTGACCCGGCTGAAGTCGGACGCTTAACCGACTGCGCCACCCAGGCACCCCGACTCTGGGGTTCTTGAACAAAATTAGAGACATGAGTCAAGTAGGTCTCGTATCTCTTAAATACAGGCAGTACCTCCTGCTTACTCTGAGTTAGTGGGATACACAGTGGTGCACACAAATCATCCTGGATGCCTCAGAAAACAGTATGGAGTGGTGGGGTTGTGTGTAAAGCACTCAATACACTATCTGTCCAGAGTAGACAGTAAATGATAGCGCTCACTTTTGTCACGTGTAGTTGAGATCCATGTTTACTGTAGGTTCAGGGACAAACTGGCCTTCAGCGATGATGAAGGTGGTAAGCAAGAACCTACACCAGATTTGCCAGAGACAGAGTTTGCAAAAAGAGGGGAAACCACAGAACGGGAGACAGAAATAAGAACGACCTACAAGGCGGGTAGGTACAGATCAACACTATGGGCAGCTTGGGGGCACGGGGATCCATCAGTGAACGTGGAACCCTGTGGAATTATAACTCAGATTGTGTGGCATGTGTTTTATTCACTTTTCTAGGCAAGGCATTCAGCTTTTGTAAGGTTTTCGAAGCAGACACAAGTCTCAAACGCTTAAGAACCACTGAAGAGCCTCCATGATTCATTTTACTCTTAAAACCAATAATAAAATTCGCTAGAGTTATTTGTTTTCTTACCAACCACATCACTTTTTTTTAACCAAGGAAGCCTACCAGAAGATTGAATCTAGCTTTTTTTTTTGGGGGGGGGGCACTTTACATTCTTCAAAGTGAAGTAAACCTGGATTTCAGAAAGCAGGATACAAACATGTATTTTCTAATCTTTGGTGAGCTCTGTAACACTAACATGATGTTGTAATACTTTGCCTTGATTGCTTTAAGACTGTATTTTAGAAAGGATCTTCTATGACTTGATTTACTATCATGAATCCTAAAACTCCAATAGGAGCAGCTGAACCTACTGACTAAATATCATCAGAAAACAAAACAAAACAAAGAGAAGTTCAACTTCAGCGATGCCAAATCCAAGATTGCTGTTTTGTGCCAACTGTTTTCAACATTTACATATACATTCCTAATTCATCCAGCAGCTTAATTCATTCCACTTCCTGCGAGTGCGTTCTGAAACTAATTCTCCCTGGCAGGCCCATCAGGAGGTAGTGCTGCTTGAATCAGGCATTTAAAAAAGGCCAGAAGGAGGTGTTTCCATGGTTCAGGCAACCAACTGGTAACACCTGCCTTGAAATTGCCAGGCCAAAAGCATTTCTGCCTTGCTGCTAGCATGGAACTCGAGGGACTCGATCGAATGCTTGTCCAGGCTTTTCAGCAGATCTGAAACTTCTGGTCATAAAAAGATACCTCTGAGCCTCCAATTTAAGGAGCAAAGCGGTGACCCTGAGAAGGGTGCTATGCATTTTGAAATCTTCACTGCAGGTTGTCTCATTTCATAACCTGCCAAGCCTCAATTTTAAAGTGCATGGATCACACTTAAATCTGGATCTGGATCTTGGCACATGCAGACGTGGGTTCCATCTTGAATTGATTAGCTCTTCTATCAGAACTTCAGAAGAGAAGGCTGACACTAAATGAGATGTTTGAAGGGATATATTAGCCATCCATTTCTGTGGATTTTCTAAGTTTCATTCCTGTATCAAACTGACCAGGAGTATACTAGTTCCCAGTAAAAATGCTTTCAATAGGCCTTTTATTAGGATTGAATAAAGACACAGTCTTTGAAGAACCACTTTGCATTTTTGGCACACCAACAATTATGCAATTCAATAAATGTTTGTAAATTTATAATACAATATGATTTTGGGTACCCTTTTCTCTACTGGATCTATAAACAGTGCTAAGATAGGCATTGATCCATTATTAGTTCTCTACCTGTAAAATGAGGACACTGAGGTCCAGAGGTTAAATGACATTTTTAAGGTCGCTTATTTCATGAGGGACAGTCCTTGATCTAGAAATCAGGCCTTCTAAGTTTGGTGCTCTTTCTGTTATAGCATATTATCACATGGAAAAGGAGATATTGCTTAGGAGGTGAGAGAGTTTGCTAATGTGGTCAGAATCTGTGAAGAGCCCAGGTGATACAAAAAGGCAGCTTCATGTGTAAAAGCTATCTGAAATGTCAATTCATCATCAGGTAAGTAATTGGCATCATCTCTAAGAAAGTCAGAGACTGATTAAGTACAGCAAAATCTCATATCAAATTATACAAATAAAACAACAAAAGTGGTGTAAAGCAAGGGAAAATCTGGAGCTAGACAATGGTGCAACGGACAGATTTCTGGTTAACTATTTGTTCTAGATTTCAAAATAAATATTTTTCTATGGGCGAAATACCTTTCAGGGCCACATTCTTGACATCTGACTTTTACTGTGCATTTGCCACAACTTTAAGGTTATGAACTTTGAATGGGAATCCTGAGTCTTGACTGGCTCCAGGAATGTTAAAAAGCATTAACATTTCCAGAAAACAAAATTACCGTATCAGCTTGAACTCAAAGGAGCAAGGAACCTAAGGCAATAGAACTTTCTTTAGCTCTGGAGGGTAATGATCAATTTATATTAGGGAAGATTTCTGTCAGTGTCACTGAGGAAACACCACTGCACCTTATTAAAGTTACATGAGGGAATTAATCCCTGTTGGGTAAGGGATCTCTCCCTTCACAAAGACAAAGGCAACTGTCACAAGGAGAGATGGCATCTCCTGGAGGTGGATACTCTGGTGACACTGAAGGTGGCAACAGACTGTCACAGAAAGTGCAGTAAGATTCAAGGCATTTTTGTTTACTGCTTTCTGCTGGGTTTGCTAACTAAATTCATTCTAACACAGGGAAGACCTTATTTTCAATCAAATGTGGAAAGCAATGAATGCAGTGTCTCTACTGGTGAGGCTCAATGCTTTTTTATAGCATGGTAAAAAGATGTGCATTTGGGGGCACCTGGGTAGGTCAGTCAGTTAAGTGTCTGACTTCGGCTCAGATCATGATCGCACGGTTGGTGAGTTTGAGCCCCGCGTCAGGCTCTGTGCTGACAGCTCAGAGCCTGGAGCCTGCTTCGGATTCTGTGTGTCCCTCTCTGTCTGCCCCTCGCCCACTCACACTGTGTCTTTCCCTCTCAAAAATAAATACACATTAAAAACATTTTAAGAAGATGTGCATTTGCTAAAGAAAAGGTTGTTGGGGCTCCTTTGTGAACAAGGCTCCATCCATTTAAGGAGATATGTCTTCAGAATACAACTTAAAAGCAGAGTGCTACAGAAATAGGTCAGTGAAAACAAACAAAAACCATCCAGATCAAATGCACCAAAGTTTTCCCACCTAACTCAATAACTACTTAAATTCTTTAAATGTTACTCATGTTAGAGGAGACAACCCCCTTTTGAGTGGATACCACAAAGCCCTTCACAAGCCCCATCTCATTGGCCAGTGGCTCCACATCCTGAAGTCTCCCCCTTGCACACCATCGGACTGAACACAGGGAGCTTCTCAGCCCACGTCTCAGCATGCACAGTGTGCTCTTCTCTCTGACCAGGGGCTCTTCAGTTCCACCCCTTTCAGCCTGGTGAGTTTCTTCTCTCCCTTCAAACTTCTAACCCCTCATTTTCTCTGCAGAGCTGGCTCCCGACAGCTCACCTAATCTCACAAAGCAGCTTGAGTATCATGTGGGACTGTCTGCCCTCCACTGACACTATAAATTCCTTGACAGTGGATCAAAACTGTTACTTATCTCAGTATCTCCTGGACTCAGGGCAATGCCCAGAACACGCCGTGTACTCAGTACGTCTTGGATGTCTAAATGAACGCACGTCCTGCCATTTTGAAGGACTTGGCTTTCATATCACCTTCAATTTTTATTCTGTTGTATCTCATGATTTTACCAGAAATATCCTGGGAGAGAGCTGCCTACTACAAAATTGTACTGGGAAATCTGTAACTAACCCTTTGTCCCAAGTAAATATGTTTAAAGTAGGTATTATGACTTAAAGGTTTTATATATAAATTCCTTGGGTATTCCTTAAGTTTTAAGAGCAGGTGGCATTTCCACTGTTTAGAATCTCTTTGATCTTGTGTTCCCTTCATAATTGTAGAAATGGGTCTCTTTTGGCCAAGATTCTGCTAGACTTTATTTACCTTACTGCCTTGTCACTTGTCCCAGCATAAACTTGATTTCCATGGTAGCTTTAATTCCCTGGGGAAATTGTCCCTATGTACTGACTCCCATGTTTCACGATTATATGATGCCAAGTGACAAACTTAATAAAGTTATCCAGAGTTGTTTTATCAGTTGAAATTTGGTAAGCTTCTTTGCATCCCTGGTTGCTACCCTAGCCTATTTTAGACGTGACCTTCTGATTATTTGTACTTATGCAGACGAAATAGATAAACCATAACCTAATACACATTATTCTCTTACTTGTGTATTCAGTTGCATTTCCTTTCTCCATTTCCCCCCCTTCCTTCCTCCCCATTCTCCTCATTCTTCTATGAATAAAAACCCATCAGTCCAGGATGTAAAACTGTTAGCCAAACCAGCTCACCATCACCATCTGCAGAGCCAATTGTTCACATCCAAGATTTCTCCGTCCCTTCCAAAGTCCCAACTGCTAGAAAGAAGAAGTGTTGAAAACACCATCTGTGCTTCCAAGTGGTTCAGTCTGCTATCCAAAACTTTGGAGCATCTAAAGATTCTTCCCTCCTCTGTTGTCCCAGTAACATGTATTTAACCACCCAAATCATTAGGTGTTTAGCAGGTTTTTGGGCAGTGCATTTGGTCTTGTTGAGCAGTACCTTCTGTCATGAATAGAAATACCCATGTGACAACAGACTTTGTCAACTATCCCTGACAATCCACACACTGGTCTTTCTATACCTCTAAGAAGGGAATCATTAATCGCCACAATTTTTCTACTTTTGCCAGATCCAGGTTTTCTCAGAACTTCTATTGGCTTGGAAACTGTCATTGTTGCCCACATTTCCAGAGTATCTGGTTTTCCCCTCTTATGTTTAATTTGCTCCACTGATGTGATGCTACTTCTCATCCTCCTCTCAATCATATTTCCACAAATGCTTTGTTGTGAGGACTAAATAATAGAGTGAATGTTACAGTTTGGTCCCCATATAACTGATAATTTGTCAAGATCCCAGTATCTGCATCTGATGATGCAACACAGCTTAGTTGAAAACTTCTTCATGATAGGGAATACTAACCCAGGACTGACACTTAGCCCAAAGAAAATAAAAGCCACTTATCTATATAACTGCTCTTCAGCCTCAGCATGGAGAGAGAAACCACTCTGTTCATGCTTTTACATAATTAAGTTGGAAGAAACGGAATCTCCAAGTTTTAGCATTGCCTTGCATGGATCTTTGCAGTAACTAATAGTAACAGCAATAACTAGCAATAACTAGAGTCTTTGAAAAATATTGATTAAGATCCTGTATTTCCAGTGTAAAGTTTGAGTAACTCAGTCAAACGGGTTGAGAATTCTCTATAAAATACGTGTGAGTCAAAATACAACAATGTGCAGCTTCATGCGGATCAGCATTGAATAAGGACCAATGCGGGGCTAGATGGGGGCAAGTATGACTAGTCTTTATTGTTTTTTTAATAATAGCTCCAGTCCCTGCATAAGTCCTGCCATTTAAAATCTTTGTTGATGCCTGAGTAATTTAATGAATATTAAGTTGCCTGGTTAATTTCTTAATATGAGTTTCTGGTATTTTCATTTGAACTTAAATAACGTTTTTAAAAAAATGTTTCTTATTTATTTTGAGAGAGTAGAGAGAGTGTGCACGAGCAGGGGAGGGGCAGAGAGAGAGAGAGGGAGAGAGAGAATCCCAAGCAGGCTCTGCGCTGTCCGTGCAGAGCTGACGTGGGGCTCGACCTCATGAAACCATGAGATCATGACCTGCGCTAAAATCAAGAGTCGGGATGCTCAACTGACTGAGCCACCCAGGTGCCCCTTAAATGACTTTCACCCCCCACCCCCCCCCCCAAATAGCACTGCAAGACACAGAAGTATCACTGTAACTCTAGCAGGTAAGAATGTTTTATATGATCTCAGTGTCTCATGGATGCCACCACCACTTTAAAATGGGAGATTTTTAAACCACTGTGTTATTACATAGTTGAAAAAATCCATCTGTGGTGCTGCTGACCTCTTGTCCCAGTAAGACTGCACACTGCCAATTTTTACGGTTAGATTGTGTGCCTTTTGGTGTATACACAGATACGCTATTCTGGTGTGACTTTGGATTGTGCCTTTGGGGAACAGCAGTGTGAGTTTCCTAATGAAGACGAGAATGTGTATTTGCTAATACCTTTTATTTTACATGGAATATAGCTAACTTTTGTCTTCTATTATTCATGTTATTACATTTTTGACTCTTGGCTATTGGTACGGTATGATTCATGGCCTCTGAGTATAACTGGAACTTCAACTGATAGAAAAAAATGTCATTTCCATTTTTGTGCATTCAGTGAACAGATGGGGAATGCATCTGTTGATATAATCTTCTTAGCTTGAAAAGTTCTTGACCCGTCACTAAATTTTTGCCAAACATGTACACATTTTCCTGCTAGACACAGTTTTCCTAAATTCCGGGTGCTAATTACACCAATCCTCTCCCCCTGCCACGAACACATATACATTTCTACAAACTCTGATTCAGGTAATTAAATGGTCTTTCATTTAATCTTTTGTTATGTTGCGTATTTACCATGGGATTTAGACAAGTTCAATCAAACTCCAGAAGCAGGCAAAACAAAAAGGACGATGGGCATAATTTCATCCTTGTGTCTTTTGCTTCATAAAGCATTCAAAAACAAGTCACAGTCTTTTTATCTGTCAGCTAAAATAATAATCATACTCGGCACTTGCATAAATTTCATCCGAATGAGGATCTCAATCCCATTACTAACAAAAGTTGTAAATCTTGTTCTACAGCTGGAGAGACTAGAATGTTGAGAGGTGACGTGGCTTATCTGAGGTCACACAGAAATAGTACCAAGGGGTTCACTTTTGCAGGTGCATCTGTTGCCTCTTAAATTATAATAAGAGAAGAATTACAAGCCTTGAAAGTGATTATGCCAATGGTTTCATTGAATTTCTGCAAGCTCAGGCCTTCGGACACAACTTTATTACTTTAGCTGTATTATTGTAATCCATTATTTATCAACTCTTTGATTGCTCTTCTCATCTATTTCCCTGCTTTCTATGACGAAGTTTGATTAGTATCCAAATTGCTGTCTGGCTAAGGGATCCTCACTGCTATTAAAGAGCACCGAAGTCTGTCTCCTCTCAGAGTACCAACTGCATAGAACAGTGCTTATTAAGACTTAAAGTATATAGGAGTCACCTGGGGATCTTGACACCATGTATATTCAGGTTCAGTACATGTGGGGTTCTGGGATTCTGCATTTCTAACAAGCCCCCAGTTGATGATGCTGCTGCTGGTTTGTACTCCAAGAGGTCAGATCATGAGTTCTTATTATGGATTTAGTCCCTTTGGTTAACTCCAGACTTATTATAATTCTTGCAGTAAGAGCTGAGAATTTAGATGAAACAGGCTTTTCCAGTTCCTCTGGCAAGTCTGTAATTGGCATTTATGATTTGTTTAGATCTTCTATAGTTTCTTCCATCAATATTTTGTAGTTTTTAGTGTATATGTCTTGTACTTACTTGGTTAAATTTATTCTTAGGTATTTTGTTCTTTTTGATGCTACTGTAAATGGGACTGTTTTCTTTTTCTTTTTTTTTCAATGTTTATTTATTTTTGAGACAGAGAGAGAGAGAGACAGAGTGTGAGTGGGGGAGGGGCAGAGAGAGAGAGAGGCAGACACAGCATCTGAAGCAGGCTCCAGGCTCCGAGCTGTCAGCACACAGCCTGACACGGGGCTCTAACTCATGACCCATGAGATCATGACCTGAGCTGATGTCGGATGCTTAACCGACTGAGCCACTCAGGTGCCCCGGGACGGTTTTCCTTAATTTCTCTTTCATTATCAGTGTATAGAAATACAACTGACTTTTGTATGTTGACTTTGTATCCTGCAACTTTACTGAAATCATTTATTGGTTCTAACAGTTTTTGGTGGAATCTTGAGGGGTTAGGGTCTTTGTGATTATCAAAGCTGTTGTCTCTGTTCTGGGTGGTTCCCAGTAGTTGAGGATGTGCCAAGATCTGTCAGTGTCCCAAAGTGGAGGATCATAGACAGCATGTAGGTGCAGGTGGATTAGAAGCTGAGCAGCTGGGAAAGTATGCAGTCATTTCCCTTCCAGAGAGAAGCTAGAAGGGCATTTCTGCATGCTCCCTCTCTGCTGAACATGGAAATAAAACCATAGATACGTTCTTACAACCATTTAAAAACTACTTTACTTGCTCCTGTGGGACTTGTGAACTTAAGCTCGTTTGGCTTTCAGAGCTAGGTGTTTTGAGGGCCCTAGTTGGGGGCACTGCACAAGGTCCAAACTTTCCAATGCTAGGATTTAGGGGTTCCCTATTGATTGTATGGTAGTGGACCTGGGGTGGGGTTTATGGTTTTTGTGTCCCAGCCTTTCCTATCTGTTTCCATGTGGGGGTTTTCTCATTCACCTGATGTGTAGGAGTCATTCAGTTTGTTTTTATTATTTCTTATTTTTATATTTCTCCGAGGGAATTATTCTGTGTACATTCAGTGTGTCTGTAGGAGGAGGGAAATTCAGAAGCTTATTATGCTGTCACTTTGGTGCATTTGTTACTTATTTTATGTAACTTATTTTATGTTGTAATCCCATGTATTTCTTATTCTTACCAATATTATCCCATCTTTGGCCAGTGGAAGACTCTTCATATTGGCTCCTGAGCTCTTTTGACATCATCCTAGGAGTGTGTGATAACTTTCTTGCTGTCTTGTACACTAAGGTGTTCTGGACTGATGTGTATTTCATGCCTCCAGAAGTGGAAACAGCTATTTCTCCAAGAGACTGTATTTATCCAAGAGCTTCTTTTAATGGGAAATTTTATTTGAGGCCATAATCAAGGCATATTCACTGTTATTGGGCTGGTAATTGTTTATACTCCCTTTTTGTTGAAAGAGCTTGGAAATGTATGCATGTATATGACGCTACACAGGTTCATACTAATATTTCTAACTCTATTTCAGGACTATATTTGTATCTCCTTTACACTGTGAATTCTGGTTATTGAGGTATAGAAGATGACAGAATTAAGAGATCTCATAATTACTCATTTACTTTATCCCCCATTACATATTCAACAATTGCAATATATCAATACCAGTACCACCATTACAAATTATGATTACTGAAAACAGTTAAAAAACTGGGGGAGACATATTCTATTCTAATTCTCTTCCCACTCCCCTTTCAATGGTTCATCCATATTTACGATGTCAGAGCATACCTTTGACAACCTATACCTTCTCTTCTTTAACTTTCATTTAGACTTGGTACTAAATAAGCACATATTTGATGCTGATGAACTTGTCCAATGACAATGCCTTTCAAATCATCTTGGTTTTTCTGAATCTTGTTCTTGAGGGCATTCTTCTGGAAATATATACGGGAACAATATTCCTTGAGTTCTTTCATGTTAACAGTTTGGTACCTGATGGTTATTTATTTTTTTTAATGTTTATTTATTTTTGTGAGACAGAGAGAGACAGAGTGTGAGTGGTGGAGGGGCAGAGAGACCAGGAGACAGAATCTGAAGCAGGTTCCAGGCACTGAGCTATCAGCCCAAAGCCCAAAGCGGGGCTCGAACTTATGAGCCATGAGATCATGACCTCAGCTGAAGTTGAACGCTTAACTGACAGAGCCACCCAGGAGCCCCCCGTAATGGTCATTTTTGTTGCATATAAAATCCTTAGTTTACACTTTCTTTTCCTAAGAATCTTGTATATTTTGTATGTTACTTCATCTTGCATAAAATGTTGCTGTCTAAAAGTCTAATGACGGTCTAGATTTTTCCCTTGCTAGTCCTTTATAAAAAGATCTTTTTTGTCTAAATAACTAATGAATTTTTTTTCTTACTTTAAAGTCTACTAATTTCACTAGGATGTGAAATTGGCAGTATGCAGTTTCAAAATTTTTTTTGTAATTTTAGGGGAGTTTTATTGGATTATTGTTCTTAGTGTTTGTTTGGTTCCCTGAATTTGGCATTCTTATTCTGAGACTTACATTTTTTTGTTATGTTAGAGCTTCTTTGTTTATCTTAAATATTTGACACTTTTCTCCTAATCCTTTTTAGAAAAAATTCTCTTCATTTAGATAAGATGCTTTAAATTTTCCTCCCTTTTCACCACCAATTTGGCATTATTTGTTTATTTGTTCTTGTGTTGCTTCTAATTTAGGCAATTTCTACAATGATCTTTTTCTCACTTTTAATTTTTTAATGTTTATTTATTTATTTTAGGTGGGGGGGGGTGGAGAAAGAGAGAACACGAGTGGGTGAAGGGCAGAGAGAGAGAGAGAGAGAGAGAGAGAGAGAGGGAGACAGAGAATCCCAAGCTGGCTCTGTACTGTTAGTGCAGAGCCCAGCATGGGTCTTGAACTCATGAATGAGATCATCATCTGAGCTGAAATCAAGAGCTGGACACTTAAATGGCTTAAGTACCCTATTTCTAATTTTCTACCCTAATTTCTAATTTCTAATTTTTTCTTAAATGTTTTTCTCTAACTCTTGAATTCTATTATTTATGAAATAGGAAAAAAGAGCTTGAAAGGATATAAAATTTTAAATTTCTTTACAGCACAACATATGAAACATGGAGACATGTTATTATTTACTAATATGGCTAACAGTTATTTGGATATCTGTTATTATATCAATATCTGTATGTTTAAAATCGCTAATGATTAAAAAATAAAAACAAAATATTCAATATGCACACTAGAACCTCACTTAAAAAATACATCTATATGCATTTAATTTCTTTAAAAATCCCCTAAATATTTTACCCTAAAAAGAACACTGATTTTTTCATTAATTGTTTCTCCTTTATCTCTGGTTGTTGTAAATTTCAATGACCAATTTTTAACTACTGCAAATCAGTGTCCAAAAAAAACATCAAAACGGTAGGTTCCTATCTGAATTAATGCAAGGGTTCTTCTTTTAACTCTCACAGCAATTGAGCACTGAACACCCCAGTGAGAAAGACCAATCCAGCAAGGTGTAGTATAAAGTACCATGGAACATGGTACCTAAAACTTGTTCAGAAGTCTAGAAAGGATTTTGTTTTAACCACTGGCAGACACCTTCCCCAAATTAAGCTTTTTCTGATAATGGGGTTTTAAACAAAATACGTTTCCCTAGCAAACGTTTTAATGAATGCTATTTGAATAGAAACTCCTTTATTTCCAAGTCGGAGGAGATTTATTTTAGAAAGTAGGCTTGCAGATTATCAACTGAAGTAAGCGTAAGTCTGTCGTAACAGTATTTTGTTACCAGTTATCATATTTGATTTAAAAACACATTTAAAAAGTCAGTATATTACAAGTGGACTCCCCCCAGCCACCCCCTTTGTCTCTTCTTAACACTCTATCATTTTATTGGCTTTAAAATATACTTCTTTTCTTTTTTTCTTTTCTCTTCTCTTTATTTTCCTTACTTTTCTTTTCTTTTCTTTCTTTTTCTGGATTTCAAAATGCTAACATGTGGAATAGTCATCAGTGGGAAACATATATGGGAAAACATATATTTTCCTCTTGAATAAACATATAGTACATTTTATTAGTCTTTTTTTGAAAGCCCTTTCTAAAATTATCATACCTTAAAATGAGCTGTGCATGATTAAATCAAGTATTGCACTTAAGTACATATGGGTAATTTAAGGGACCAAAGACTCAAGTCTTGATGTGAGTTTCTGATATTTCAGAAGGAAATCTTTTCATTGCAGACCAAGGATGGTCTTCTTTGAAAGCTAACCCAATAAAAGAAAACTACTGAACTGGGATTCAGGTCTTGTTTCTAGGCCTTTCTATATCTCTTGCTGCATATGTGATGATCTCTGGGCCTCAATTTACTCATCTGTGATAAGAACATGTAACATGACAGGATTTCTAATGTCTCTTCAAACTCAGAAGTGAAATTCCATTTTTCTCTTCAATGTTTTAATTTAATTTAATTTAATTTAATTTAATTTAATTTAATTTTAACTGATGGTTAAAATAGATATAATGCATAATCCAGCATTTTTTAATGCATTCTCACCATAAATGTATGTCTACTGTGTGCCAATCATAGCAAAGAAAAAGGCAAATAAAGACTCTTGTCCTCATAGAACTGACATTCTAATGGGGGGGGGGGATAAAGACAATGACAAACGTAGATAAATAAACCATGTAGTATAATTGAGTTTTGATGGGCTATGAGAGAAAACAAATTTGGAAGTAAATTTGGGGAGTGGGGCTTCTATTTTAAAAAGACTGGTCAAGGAAGACTTCACTGAGAAATTGACATTTGCACATAGGCTTGCAAGAGGGAAGAGAGCTGTCCATGCAGATATCTTGGAGAAGAGCTTTCTGAACAGAGAGAACAAATTCAAGACCGTTAGGTGCTTTCATAAGCTAAAATATGTGGACAATGTCTGTTCTGGAAATGTCCTCTGTAGGACAGCTGGGGTCATTTGTGATTGCTTTAAGAAATTGGAACAGAGGAAAGGGAAGAGACAAAGGAAGTTAATCATGATGATTAAGGGTCTGTACTTCATGTCACATGAGTAAAGTTTCAAGGAAGAGAGAACATTTATAGAAGAGAAAAACATGCCACAGAATGGGGAGGAAGAAAGATATTAGCTACCTCCAAAATTTAAAGTATTTTCATTGAAAAAACATTTACGTAGCTTTTTCTATTCAACTCAAGAAGGACAGAAGGAAAATTAATAAAAGTCTTTACAGAGAGTTATATGAGCTAAATATAGAGAATAGGTTTCTAAGAGCTAAAGTAATTGAGAAATGAGGTTGGTGGTCATCAGAAGCATTTGGAGAATTAAAAAAAAATACAGATACCCACTGACAAGTCTAGAGGTTCTGAGATTTAGTTGGTCTATGCTTGGCCAAAGGAATAGTTATTTTAAAAGTAGTCATTATTTTATATATTAATTTGTAAAAATATCTATAATCCTGTAAAAAAACATTCCTTGAGAATCTGAAAGCACAAGTAGGTTTGGGAACCAATTTCTTTGAGGCATAGTGAGTTCTTACTACAGACAATACTCAGGCAAAATAACTTCTTGCCAATAACCTCAGAAAGAAAATTCTCATATAGGGTGAAAAGCCAGAATAGGTGGCCTCTGAGATATCTCCCAAATTTCAGATTTTATGATTCTACCACAATATGAAAATAAAGTAACATCAAAGCTGAGGTTGCTTAAATATTTGTTTCAGAATAATTCTTCTACTCATTATTTATAAAAAATTGATTATTTCAAAGTCTATCCTATCACATGGTCATATAAGCATAAAAAGGAAATGTGACTAATTTAGTACTGATTTATGATATTGTGTTTATTTATAATTGTGCACAAGTAAATGGGAAGTGTCAGTGTCCATTTCTCTAGGTGCTTAATTGTTCTCCAATAAAAAGACTTAAAAAAACCCCAAACCTTCACAAGTTCATATATGCTTATTTCCAAGTCCTTATTTGAGATACAGGATATTCTCTGTTGCACTTTAGTAAAGTCTCAGTATTTTAACAATAACAAAAATAGTGACAATTTTGAGGCAATTCACAGAATTCTTTGGAGACATAATCCAAGTTCTCAAGAGCCTTGGGGAAGGAAGAAATGTACATATGAAAATAACGTAAATGTACATAAAAAGTAAATACTGAATGGCAAGTTTAGAAAGCAGGTGTTAAAGCTTAAAGAAGGGACTTTAGAATTGGGATTCATCATAGAAGAATCAAAAAAATTCATAGGGTATTGGAGGCAAAATCATAGCTCTTTTGAAAGATGTATGAGGTTCTCCTTTTTAAACAGGGAAATTCATGGGGGTGCCCGGGTGGCTCAGTCAGTTGGGCGTCTGACTTCGACTTAGGTCATGATCCACAGTTCGTGGGTTTGAGCCCCGCATCGGGCTCTGTGCTGACAGCTCAGTGCCTGGAGCCTGCTTTGGATTCTGTGTCTCCCTCTCTCTCTGCCCCTCCCCGGCTCACACTCTCTTTCTCTCTCTCAAAAATAAATAAACATTAAAAAAATTTTTTTTAAAAAGGGGGAAATCCATGTATTGAGGGAGGATAGGAAAGAAAATTTCCCTGTAATCACTTCCGACTATAAGATTCTATTTAAAAAATTTGAATATTATTTGTAGCTGTTGGATTGGATCAATTATTGAACTTAATTTTCCTATTGATGAATGGAAAATGGCAGGGGGGCATATTCTTTTAAAAACATATCAACTTACAAATTATTTAGCAAGCATGGGAGGGGAATACCCATATCCATCTTTTTAAAAAATAACCAGTTATTCTGAAACTGTTGGTTAGTAGTAAGTAAATAACTAGTTACTACTAACTGGTTAATTACTAGTAATAAGCAATCAATAACTAATTGTTTAAATTTCATTTGATTTTTTCTGTACTTGCTTGAATACATAGTAACTCATTTTACTGAATATTTCCCACTTGTATTTTTAGAATAGATTCACTTTCCAACCAGTTTTGCTCCTTGGAGGCTGACTTGTATGAACCCCATCAACAGGCTCATTGGTTCTTTGGTTTTTGGTTGGGTTTGGCCATTGTAGAACATTAGCAGATCAGAGGGGGGTAGGAGAGGGAGGTTGGGGTATGTGTTCCTCCGGCTGCTTCCCTGCAGGGTTGAGGTGGGTAGAAGATCCCAACAAAGATCACAGCTCCTTTCAGGTGACTTTTCACCCACCTTCCTCTGACTCAAGATTCTATAACCAGTCTCTACTCTGGGCCCTTTAGACCTAGGTGTTGTACTGACCTTCTGTTATTATCCCCCGGTGGGAGGGACTGTTCTATCTTTTGTGTTTTCTCTATACTCAACTAACTTCTTTGTAAGTACTCCTTTTATTCAACCCTGCTCAAATTGCCCATTTGAAATATGGCATTGGTCTCCCTTGGGCCCTTACCAATATGTCCATTTAGTCTCCCTATTCAAAATTAGAAGAGGTCTATATGTAAGTGATCACAGGCCTGGAGGACTGAAACAGCTAATATCCAAAACTACATGAATGTGAAATTCACACTTCACAGGAAAAGCTTTTGAGCGATTTACATATATTTTTTTCTTTTGGGAGATCCTCATTATTCTTTAGAGTATTTATTTATTTATTTATTTATGATCAGTAAATCTCTCACGAGAGATACAAATCTATCTATGCATACAGGCCTGAGAACTGAAAATAAACAAGTGTCCTGTAAATCATTAAATAGTTGGGTATATTCCAGTTTAGAAAGCTGTGTCCATGAAATGAATCATTATTGTCAATAATACTTATGTTTTAAAATGAGAAATGCAGAATGGCTTTGCCAGCAGTTAAATGGATTTTGTTTTTCTACGTCAACAAGTGAATGTATAGCTTTTTTTAAATTTTGCTTTTGAGAATTGATGGTCAAGAGTTAAATAGGATCATGATGAGGAAGAAAAGAGATTGTATAGTAGGATCTTGGAATGGTCTTGCAATTCTGTCAGTGTGTTTCAGTTGAACCAATTTTCAATGAAAAGATATGATAACAGTAATTCAGAGGATTAAGGAATACCCTTTACCATAGGGTATTACTCATGTAGGTTTCCTTGTGTGAATTATTAATAGAACTCTAAATCTTCATAGCCATTTAGAAAAGTAGTAAAGCAACTCTTAAGAACAACTTCCATTATTGTTGTTTTATTTGTTTGACTGAAGCAGACTTTACTGATCTCATGATACAAATTTGTAAATGTCACCTGAAAATCACAAAGAACAAAAGAAAAAATACATAAAATGGATATCACCAAAATTAATACTTTTGTGCTTCAAAGACTAGCATGTAGGGAATGAAAAGGCAACTTAAGTAATGGGAGAAGAAAACTGAAAATCATAACTTGTATCTAGAACATATAAAGAATTCTTACAACTCAGGAATAAAGAAACAGCCCAGTTTTAAAGTGGGTAAAGGATCTGGACAGACGATTTTCCAAAGAATGAACACATGGAAAGATCCTCAATATTAATAGCTATCCAGGAAATTCAAATGAAAACTACAATGAAATACCGCTTCACACACACTAGTATGGTTAGAATAACAAAGTCTTATAATAACAAATAAAAAATTGTTGGCAAGGAAATAGGAGCCTGGAACCTTCATATGCTGCTGAATGTAAAGTGCTGCTGCTGCTTTGGGAAACAGTCTGGCAGTTTCTCAGATGTTTTAAACACAGAGTTACCATACGATCCAGCAATTCCACTTAATTACCCGAGAGAAATTAAAACATGTCCGCACAAAAACTTGTGTGAATGTTTTATGAATGTTCACAGCGACATTATTCATATTAGCTGAAAAGTGGTAACAACACAAATGCCCATCAGCTGGTGAATGAATAAGCAAAAAGTGGTATATCCACACAATGGAATATTATGTGGGTGTAAAGAGAAATGAGGTATTGGTATGGCCACAACATGGGTGAGCCTTGAAAACCTCATACTAAATGAAAAAAGCTGGTCACAGAGGGTCATAATGTAAGATTCCACTTACAGGGAATGTTCAGAACAGGCAAATATATGGGCAGAGAATGTAGATTAGTAGGTCTGAGGGTAAGGGAACTTCAGGCATCACGGGTGATGGCTATAGGGTATAGGGCTTCTTTGTGGGGTAATGGTTTACAACGGTTGAAAATTGAGTATGGTGACGAATGCACAACTCTGTGAACATACTGAAAGCCTTCAGATTATACACTTTAAATGGATGAATTATATGATATGTTAATTATATCTCAATGAAGTTGTTTATTTTTTAAACAAAATAAAATTCTAAAAGTGTCAATCAGAGAATTCCAGTCAAAATGCCCTTTGTTGGACAAGGATGATTTCACAAGCCACCTGCGTTTTTTCATTTTGAAAATGAAGATTTGGCTATGCTTATCCTTCCTGTAAGCTTCCATTCTGCCTAGTTTTATAATCATTTTGCTATTTATGTTTAGTGTAATATCAGGTAATGATTAAACATTGGTAAACTGGCATACTTAAGGTCTCTTAGCCCTTAAATCTTGAAGTCTCATAGAACAAGTGTTCTTTACATTAATACACTGACACTATTACATCAAACTATTTAGCTAAAATAAGATACACTGAAATATAAACAATATGCCCTTTCATTTTTCTATTTTAATTTTCTATTCTTTTCTTTTTTTAATGTTTATTTTGAAAGAGAGAGGGAGAGCAAGCATGAGTGGGGGTAGGGGCAGAGAGCAAGAGGAGAAAGAGAATCCCAAGCAGGCTCCTTGCTGTCAGCACAGAGCCCAAAGCCGGACTCAATCTCACGAACTTTGAGATCATGACCTGAGCCAAAATCAAGAGTTGGCCACTTAACCGACCGAGACACCCAGGTGCCCCTATATTCGGTATTTTCATAGCAAGAGAAAAGTCTCAGGTAAAAAGTAGTCACTTTCATGATCAAATGTTTCCCTTAAGTCCATTCATTTTCATTTTCTTCCATAAACATGGACTAATTAGTCTGCACTGGGCAGGGGAGAGTAGGGGGGCGGGGGTGCTAACTTGAGAGTTACCTTTTGTTGGATAGAAGTACAACCTTATATAAGGAGCGAATGAGTATTTGACCCCTTATTAACAGAAGACATCATGCTGAATGGTTTACATATGGTATTAGGTCCTCACAAAAATCCTATATTGCAGATTTCATCATTAGCATTTAATAGAGAAAAAACCTGAACTTAGGGAAGGTGAACGCTTTGCTGAAGTCAGAGAGTTAATTTTATGAATAGGGATAAGAATATTTTTCTTTCTCTAAAGCTCATTCTCTTTCTCTACTAGTGTGTTTTATGTCTTATGCCTGCTGTGGCAGAGCACGTAGGTTCCCTTGGTAGGCTTTGCTGCAATGTCTTTCTGGGTCAGGCAGATTTCAGAAATGAGAAAACATTCTAACCCTTACCTACAAACCTTTTCAGAAATGGAGCATTTGACTTACACAGCCCATGTCCCCCACGGTGACATTTTGTTGTTATTTTTAAACAATTTCCTTAGAATCGCACTATTTCTTTGTCCGCGGTAGAGCAATGACAATGTTTTCAAAAGTGTTCTAATATTAGCAGCTGCCCTACATCTTTTAAACCCGTCACTGTTCTGTGAATGTAGGTTATTACCAACATTATTTCCTTTCTGATTTTTGTTCTGTATTTAGCCAGCTGATTATGAAATCTACACATCAATGAACAATGTCTTTATATCTTAAATGTCTGGGCAAATATCAGAATGGGGTTGTTGCTGTGTTCTCAAACTTTACATAATGCTCGACATGCCTCGCATATATTGGGGATTGCCCTTTTTATTAAAGAGTTATTATTATGCAGTGCGTCCCATGTTCATTATCAATTCTTCTCTTGTTTACTCAGAACAAGGAAAAGAATAAATGAAGAATAAAGCAATCAAATGATCACATGGGTGAGTGGCAGGATACAGGGGAAGTGGAAAAATTAGGCTTGGATTTTATTTTATTTTATTTAAAAAAATTTTTTTTTAACGTTTATTTATTTTTGAGACAGAGAGAGACAGAGCATGAACGGGGGAGGGTCAGAGAGAGGGAGACACAGAATCTGAAACAGGCTCCAGGCTCTGAGCTGTCAGCACAGAGCCCGACGCGGGGCTCGAACTCACGGACCGCGAGATCATGACCTGAGCCGAAGTCGGCCGCCCAACCTACTGAGCCACCCAGGCGCCCCTAGGCTTGGATTTTAAAAGACAGATTTTTTTTTTCGCTACATAAACGACATTATAGGAGATAGGAGGAAAAAAACAAGTAGGTCGGAAGAAAAATAATTTTACACTTTGAAGCCAATTTGTATTTTCATTCTGCCTTAGTGGGTTTTAACGCACTACCCAAAGAGTCAAGACTATAAATTAAATTCTGTGCAAAGGATAAGATTTTTCTAACTTAAGCTTCAGCCATGAAGAAATCAGATATTTTCCTATAAGAAAAAACTAATTCCTTAGGGAAGGATAATTGGACCATTGATATTTTACCTTGCCCTTTTTATTTCAATATATGGCAAGATAAAAAGATTTATATCATCTCACTAGAAAAGCAATCATAAATACCGAATCACATTGGGGAAATATTTTGTTTTCCAAGCGGTTATCTGTTTTAACGTATCTACCACTAGTTTGCATGGTCAAAGGAAAATCGTAGAGGGTGTGGATTTACAGCTGTGATTTAGGAAACTATGTACATTCCAAAAGGTGAAGATATAAACACATTTTTCCCCAGAATAATTACTGACTCTAGTATTTGAGCTAAGACATTGGTCAGTCAGTTCTTAAAACCATTAAATGATCTCACATATGAGGGAAAAGAATCCAAACAGTTAATATTAATTGGTGCTTTTAGCCAAGAAAAATATTTGAAAAGAAATTGTTCAATAAAAAGTTTTCCAACAGGGTATTTAGGTTTGTTTTGTTGTATTTAACAAGATGTTATTTACGAGACCCAGTGTATGGCCAAGTCTTTGTGATTTAAGGAGCTTCAATCTGATTAGTTTTTCATTCCTATATTGTTAGTCTGCCCTTTGTCTCTCTTACGTCTCGTTAGCAACAATCTTACTCCCAGAGAAAGTGGGAGCAGAAGGAGAGACAGCAGTAAATCATAAATCTTCACTAAGCTGAAGATACACAGGTTTAAGAGAAACCTCTGGGCTTTATGACAAACTACCCAGTTTTCCATTGTTGCAGATAATTGGAAACTGATATGATAACATGATTTCATTTTCCACAAATCTTCCCAGTGTCAATAACTATTATATTTTTCGCTACGATCTCCTCAGGTAATCTTAGTCCTAGAAAGGGATTCTATTACACTGTGCACACTGTCTGTGCCTGTCCATGTGCCCTCACCCTAGGTGTACCCGGAAGGTCCAGGTCTTCCTGCGTATTTTTGTCTGAAGAACCTTTCTAGTCTCCTCTGCAGCGAGGCCTGCATGAAGAGCAAGGGAGTCAATCTCTCAGGAACCACCCCCAATTCCATTTTTCCTTGGCTTATGGTGGAACAGTTTTGAATTGTCCTACATACTCTCTCAGTGGTCCCCAGCAGGACTGAGCCCCAGGTGCCCACAGAGTTAATTATCTTATTAACATGCCTTTCTTTCTGTGCTTTCCTTTCTCTTCTGCCTTACCTCTCTATCCTTTATGTTGCTTCCTGGGCCACCTCCCAAATAAACTATTTGCCTCCAAATTGTCTCGAATGTTTTTATTCGAGACAAAATTATTAAAATTTTTCGGAAGGGCACCAAAGTTAGGATACTGATTCAGATATTGCCTTCTCTATATGAGATGGCCAGAAAAGGCAAAAAGTAGGTAACCTCTAGTAAGACGAGAGATCTCACTGCAGGGATGCAGGTAAAAGCATTCTAAAACTGATTCGGTGACGGTAGAACTGTTCAATAAGGTTACTAAAATCATTGAATTGTACACTTGGAATGAGTGAGTTTTATGATATGCAAAATATATTTTAATAAAGTTCCTAAAAATTACCTTATTTTACATGAATAGATGGCAAGGTCCAGAGAGGTAAAGTGCTCAAAGTTACACAGCAAATATGTGTCAGGGAAAAGAAGCACAGTTCAGGCCATTTGATTATTCTGAGAAATAGCATTCATCTTTGGATTAATCACCTTGCTTTAACTCATTAAAAATTAAAGTACATGAAAAAAGTGAAAAAGCACCAGTTATACCAAGTATCAATACATTTATGATGCTAATTAGTATAATTATCATTTAGTTAGTGCTCACTTTATGCTAAATGATTTGCCTGCACTATCTCAATTTCACAATGGGCCATAAGGTAGGCATAATCATTACCCTCTACTTACACGTGGGGAAATAGAGCATGAGAGAAAGTAAGGAACTTGTCAATGGTCACATAACTCACATGAGGCTTAGTGGGAATTCATCCATGGTGGTCTGACATCAGAGCATATGCCTGTAATTACTACATTATACTGCTTTTGCTGGTAACTAGGATTTATAGCTCTTACCACTCCAGCATGACCAAAGGAAGAGAAAGCTCCATACCTCACTGTTGAGTTTATTTATTTGCTGCTTGGTCTCCTCTGCTTTGATGAAGAGAACAGCAGCTCCAATCTCTGAGTCTGAAAAGTGTAACACACACAGAATGGGTCCTTTAGTAATAAACTTCATATGTGAGGATTGAGGCAGTTGAAATGGGTAAGGAAACCTAAGCTACTGCCTTTAACTCTTCCTGATGCCTGTGCACTGTAGGTTCTGTCTCCCTGGGATTGAACATGCTTCTAGTAATCCTCTGGATCCTGTCTGATACACGCCTTGAAACTGGGCACGTATCATGGTGGGGACCATGACCTCACTGATGGGATGTGTCCATGGCAAATCACCACCATGTTCCAAGATGACACATTTCCTCTTTTTTTTTTTAAGTTTTTTTTAATGTTTATTTATTCTTGAGAGAGAGAGAGAGACAGAGAGACAGAGAATGAGCAGGAGAGGGGCAGAGAGAAAGGGAGACACAGAATTGAAAGCAGGCTCCAGCTCTGAGCTGTCAGCACAGAGCCCGACATGGGGCTCGAACTCACAAGCCATGAGATCATGACCTGAGCCGAAGTCGGACGCTCAACCGACTGAGCCACACAGGTGCCTGACATTTCCTCTTTTTTGACCATTCTCTAAAAATATATCAGAGCCAATGACTAAACCATAGAAAAGGGATGTTCTGTTCCTCCTCCTCTTTTTCTCCCCTAAATATTGATTCCTGTGTCCATTAGAGCCTCCGCACCCCTACCCTGCCGCCACCCAACTTCTATTTCAGGTGCTAAACTCTACTGCAGATTTCCTATCTCCTCCTGAATTGCTCTAAAAGATAATTTCTCCTGGGGCGCCTGGGTGGCGCAGTCGGTTAAGCATCCGACTTCAGCCAGGTCACGATCTCGCGGTCTGTGAGTTCGAGCCCCGCGTCGGGCTCTGGGCTGATGGCTCGGAGCCTGGAGCCTGTTTCCGATTCTGTGTCTCCCTCTCTCTCTGCCCCTCCCCCGTTCATGCTCAGTCTCTCTCTGTCCCAAAAATAAATAAAAAACGTTGAAAAAAAAAAAAAAAAAAAAGATAATTTCTCCCATTTTCTGGTTCTCTTATCTCCACTTTTTTTTTTTTAAACCTTGTTCTTCCAAATACATTTATTTCTGTCAGGGACAAAAGTACAGATAAATCGTTGCTAGCTGGAGTAGAAAGGATATATATATATATATATATAATTTTCATTTTGCAAAGAATTTTGCAAAGTTAATCTATTAATTCAATGAATGATTAGAGAACATATATGGTAGGCTAAGCCTCCTTTAGAGGAGAGAACAATGAATAAAGAAAATATAATTGACCCTCATGGAGTTTAGACTCTAACAGGGAAAAGAGACATTTAAAAGGCAATTAGGTAATAGGTTTGAATTTCACATTAAGGGTAATAGGAAGCCCTGTCAGTGTTTTACGCATAGGATCAGAGTTATAAGAATAAATTTGTATTTTTAAAAATGTTTACTCTGAATGGAGAGCAGTGTGAGACCAGGGAAGAGACTCTGGTAGCAAAGCAGGCAAGAGATGGATGTGGCAAGGAAAAATATGGTGGCAGTAAGGATACAAAATCTTAGAATCGAGGGATATTTACGAGATAGAGCTAAGAAAATCTGTTGCTTGAGGGCATGAGTATCGGGCTACATACTGGGAAGAGGAGAAGAGAAGGCTAAGGAGATGGTGGGAGCAGAAATAGGTGGATAGACATGGTGAGGTTCTGTGCATCATCTCCAGGTCTAGGTGAGTCAATAAGGAAAACTTCCGGTTGGGACCTGCCATCAACTTTCGCAGCAAATACATCAGTGTGGCTATATGCTTTCTGTGCGTCTTTCCCCAGAGTAATATCAGCACATGTAAGTCAACTGAATGAACGAATCAGGATTGTTGACTGACATCTGCACTCCTTCTTTCCCTGTCTTCCATTCCCCCTGCACACCTCCCCTCCCCCACCCACAGCAAGGAGGCTTGCAAGGACCCTTCCGTTTCCCTAGACGATAATGAGGGCCAGGAAGGACTGCTGAGATGGAATACTGCAATTCCACCAAAAGGAGACCTACACACACACCCAGGACCGTACATTCAAAAGTCTTTACTGGGCTTGGCTTTGTTCATGGAGGGATTCACTAATTAGTAATGGATCCTGACACAAGGATCTCAGAGCTGAGTGGGAAGGGGAGGACAGAGCTGGCAGGGACTGCTGGCCTTTCATCTTACAGTTTTCTGGTAATTGTTTTGGCTAGCCTATGCTTGTTCATTATTCTCCCTTTATTAACTACAGGTGCGTCTTCTTTACAATTTCTTTGTCATTTCTGGCCTTCATTATGTTGACAGATTACTCTTTATGGGCAATGAGCTCAAGAAGGCAAGGGAGGGAGAGGAATCTGGGTTGGGTTTGGGAGTACCCTTACATTAATCTACCATTGCTAGAGCACAGTGCTTCACATAGATCTCCCTCATTTCCAACCTTCAAACATCCTTCTGAAGTTGTTTTATCCTTTGACAAAATGCAAATACAGGATCGCTCCTCAAGAAGTTGGATAAATATAACCTATGTTCCTATAGTGTACAACCAACACAGCTTTTCTTCTTGGTAATGTTATTTTTGTGGATTAATCTGCATCTATCCTAAGAAAACATGGTCACCCTTTAATGAATAGCAGACATTTGAGTCTCCTAACACACCATTTACCTGGGCTGGTAAATGGCAGGGCATCTAGGCTGGACAGAGGAACAGTTACAAATGATATCTTAGAAACTTGGAGATGGCATAGACTCAAATCAAATTTTTCCATGGCATGGGTAAAGTTCTAACATGTGGGAAATACTCAGAGAATGGGAAGGCAAAAAAGGGTCAATGCCAAACGTTACAAGTTAAAAAGAAATACCACCCCTTGACAGAAGACTAAATATAGAGCTTACCTCCTAGAGGAGGAGAAACTCTGGGCTCTGGTCTGAGGCGTTCAGAGCCGAAGTCAAAAGTCTGGCTTTCCTCACTGCTGTTTCCATCTTCAATTCCATCAACGATCCTGTTTAAAATAAAGGAAATTGGCTAGTTGTGCATTTTTGCTTATAGGTTCCAGTATTTCTAGGAGACTTAAAAATATTGTATTGATTTCTAAATTCTGCAGTCTCTAAAGCTGTGCTCTCCAATATGGTAGCCATTAGCTTTGTATGGCTATTGAGCACCTGAAATGTGGCTCATGCAAGTTGAGCTGTGCTGTAAGCATAAAATGCACATTAGATTTTGAATATTTGAGTAAAAAATGCAAATGGTTTTATTAGTAAAATTTTACTATTATTTACACTTGAAATTAATTATTTGGGACAGAGTGAGTCAAATAAAATATATTGTTAAAATTAACTTCACTTGTGTATGTGGGTTTTTTGTTTTGTTTGTTTTTTTAAAAATGTGGCTACTAGAAAATTTAAAGTTACATATGTGCCTCACAATTTTAGCTCACATTATATTTCTCTTGGACAGAAATGCTGTAGAATTTGCAAGCTTATTTATTCTTAGATTCAACACCTTGAGCTACTGAAGTCCTCTTCTTTGAATTCATATTAAATCACCACTTCATCCAGAATTAAAATCTTTTAACCTGATGATTATGGCATCACATTAAATAACCTTGATGACACCTTTACTCTGAACCTGGACAGAACTCTGAAGTAAGAGTTAAAGAATTTCATATAAACGACTATTAGGACTTTGGCTAGTCTTCTTTCCTTGCTAAATGCTATTTAATGTACTCATTATTTAAAAAATGTAAGTCTTGTGTAGAAAATATAAATATAAAAGTAACAAAAATTAGAAAATAAAAATCACCTGTAATGCACCACTACTGTTAGCATTTTGATGTATGTCCTCACAATCTTTTTCTATATATAAAAGGAAAAATGTTCTTCTTATAAGTTCAGGATAAACCTTTCTTTTTCAGTTCTGATATATTTCCCCCCTATTTAAAATTTACTGTCTTTCTTCTTATTACAAATTTAGGAAGGAGAAGAGTAAGGCAATGTTTTCAAATTACCATCCTCAACTGAATTCCTGAACTTCTAAGTGTGTTTTGCTTATTTAAAAAAAATCATCTCGGGGCGCCTGGGTGGCTCAGTCGGTTAATTCAGCTCAGGTCACGATCTTGCGGTCTGCGAGTTCAAGCCCCGCGTCGGGCTCTGGGCTGATGGCTCAGAGCCTGGAGCTTGCTTCCGATTCTGTGTCTCCCTCTCTCTCTGCCCCTCTCCCGTTCATGCTGTGTCTCTCTCTGTCTCAAAAATAAATAAACGTTAAAAAAAAAAAAAAATCTCTCAATGGATGAATTGTGTTCTTCAAAAGAGTAGCTAAATATATTTAGAAATATCACTTGCTTTACAAGTAGAAAAATAGAATTTGAATACAGATTTCCAAACTTAATCTCTGAGATTTTGGACAAAATAGTATAGATAATATGAACTACTTTACAGGACTCTTGAGAAGACTAAATGTAATAGCGAATGTGAAATTACCTAGCAGAGGACATGGGACATAGGAAGCACTCAGTATTTTTTTTTCTTGCTTCTATTTATTGTCAGCTATGATGTGATTTTTTACTATTGCTTTTATGCTCCATAGACCACTTCTTTCACATTCCTGAGTCAGGATTTTTCAGCCTCTCAATCATCTTTATTAATCCTAAAGAGAATTTTTAAAATTAAAAATAGAGCTATGCTGTGTTACCTACGGAAGAGGCCAGAAATAAAAGTAAGCTTCAGTTATCCACAATGATAAAGAAAATAGCATTGAAAATGAACATCAACACTTAGGTAGAGCTAAATGGATGAAGGGAGTGAAGAAGGCCTTCTGAACATTTAATGGACCCTTTTGAGAATATAACTAAAACTTTTGTCATACTGTACACACCTCCATGCAGAAGCAAAATTTACACACAAAATTCAGGAAAGCGGAAGAACCCAGGCTAGGAACCTGTGTGGTTGAGAGGCCCAGAGGGCTGAATAATTTACTAACTAGGTACCAATTTGAATAAAAGGCAGCCATTTTTACCTAGGAAAAAATTACATGATGTGATTCTTACCTTGGACTGAGGTCTGGGGGTCCAGAACTATTCAAAGCCGAAAGTTGCAATTTCAAGTTTCTCTCTTTCCTTTTTCCATGGTTAGGGGGGTCAGTTTCCTGTTTGTTTTTTGGGGAATTTGAACTGGAGACTCTGATAGGTGAGTGAAACGGCACTGTTCCTGAGGCCAGCTGCTTCAAGCTCAAGCCTAGATAGCTTTTACTGCTTCCCACCTTCTTGCTGCGTGAAGAGGAGGATCCCCTTGTGTAGATGGGAGAGAGGGAGGCTGTCTCTTCTTCCTCCCCTTCCTCCTCCTCTTCCTCATCTTCCACAATGGACGGGAGTCTTTTGTTGATGCTGCCATTTCCCTTGGGCTCTGACTAAATCAGTGATAACATAGATTAGTACAGATTGCAAAGGCCGCTTGAGAGGAATATCATTCATGCTGGTGGTCCTATCGAAACAACGTCAAATCTTTTAGAAACTTACGTCTCATGAAAACTTAAGACTTTGCAGATTTTGCTATTATTTATTCAGGTGTTCAATGTCTCGCCATTTCTGCTACTCCCCGGGTTTACCCTCTCTGCTATCCTGGTGTTGGTCGGCTAACACCTCTCTTGGTCTTCTTAAACTGTCCTGGTGGGAAGGGTGCATTTTACCAGCTTGGCATCTAGATTTTAATCAGCCTGTCATCTGTAATAGGATATGATGGCATGCTGTTAGGAGTAAGGACATTTTCAATTTTACTGGAAGGTCTCGGGCCTTGTTATTTTAAAGTTATAGGGTCTTCAGTGGAACTTTATATGGAGGTCAACCAGAAAAGTATATTATCTTTGAGAATAAAAACCTTTCCTATTTTGGATCAGATAGATGGAGTAAGATCCGTGGCATCCACAGCTACTCTGCTTCCTGCTGTCTTTACTTTCAGATGTCAGTTGGAAGGAAATGGAGCAAACCATTTGGGCTGCTCCCCTTGAGAACCTTGGGAAAGGAAGAAGTCTTGCTAAACCCCATCTTAGACTCTAGTTCCATCCATGTTTTTGGAAATGGCAAGATTTAATTCTTTTTGATGGCTCAGTAATATTCCAGTGTGTGTGTGTGTGTGTGTGTGTGTGTGTGTGTATACACAAACCACATCTTCTTTATCCATTCATCAGTATATGGACATTTGGGCTCTTTCCATAATTTGGCTGTTGTTGATAATGCTGCTAGAAACATTGGGGTGCATGTGCCCCTTCTTATCTGGGGTTTGTATCCTTTAGATAAATATTTAGTCATGCAATTGTTGGACGGTAAGGTAGTTCTATTTTTAGGATGGAACTAGAGTGTATTATGCTAAGAAAAATAAGTCAGAGAAAGACAAAGGACAAATACCATATGATTTCACCTATATGCGGAATTTAAGAAACAAAACAGATGAACAGAGGAGAAGGGAAGGAAAAACAAAATAAGATAAAAACAGAGAGGAGGCAAACCATAAGAGTCCCTTAACTATAGACAACAAAATGAGGGTTGCTGGAGGGGAGGTGGGTGGGGTGACAGGCTAAATAGGTGATGGGCATCAAGGAGGGCACTTGTTGAGATGAGCACTGGGTATGTAAGTGATGAGCACTGGGTATGTAAGTGATGAATCCCTGAATTCTACTCCTGAAACCAATGCCACACTATATGTTAACCAACTTGAATTTAAATAAAATTTTGGAAGAAAAAAAAACCCCATCTTAGACTCTTGACTGGAGTCATTCAACCTTTTAGACTAAGAAGAAGTGAGGGAGAGGTTGGATAAAGACAACGAAGATAATGATGATGGGACAGGGCAGAGAGAACAGCAAAGGCTAAGCTAGTGGCCCTCAATGGAGTCATTAGAAGAGTGGGTGTTTCTTGCTCTGCCCCAGACATGGCTTCTCTGCTCCAAAGGCTCAATTCATTTTTTTTTTTTTTTTGGTGCCTCATTTTCTTTTGAGGATACAATTGTTTCTACTTGCTCATCAATAATTTCTAATAGAAATAAGATAATAAGCTGAAAAGATCTAAGTGTGCTATTTAAATCTCATGAGCTGTCATGGTTATTACTTCATATTAATAAACAGTTGGCTTATCGGTATCTATTGATTTTCCTGTAACCATTATAACGATACATACAACAACAAAAAATGAACTTGAACGTGTGGTGACTTTAACAGGCAACAGCCCATCCAGTTTAAAACTGGCCAAGCTAAGCAAAATAGTTTACTCATGAAACTGTACTTAGTAGCACTGGAGAATAGAAAAATTAGCTCACCCAGTTAAAGACACACGGGGCAAACTTATCAAAGAAATGAAGAACAATGAGTGAATTCTTTAATTGAACTTCTGTTTACATTTCCATTGGCAGTTTAATCATTCCTTTGGTTCAAGGAGGCTCCGCTGGTCCTGATGTAATTCTCTAATAATCTATAGTGTTTGTACTTCTACAAGTTTGTTCAGATTTCATACTTCCATTTTATCATGGAGACTTGGCACTTGGGGCAAGTTGCTTAAATACTGACACTTGTGATCAAGGCAGCCAACATTACCTACACCAAGAATTAATTATTCCCCCTACCATTATTACAGACAGGAGCCCAATTTACTGGATTATTAAACACCCAGCCCCACATGCAGCGCCCATACAGGAGTTCCAGCTCCTTTCCTTGGGCTATCCATACAGAAATGCTTGCTTCCCTCGTGCAGCTGGATTCATCCATGTATACACTGCCATACATTTCAACCACAGATTTCTTCCTTGTCTTCTGACCCACCCCTTCTTCATTTCCTCCCAACAGATGCTTCCATGAGGGCAATGATGTTCTTTTCCCCATAGTCAAAGGAATCTCTAATTTAGCTCATGACATTCTATGGGATAGCCATTTCAAACGCACAGTGGACTAGATTCAGTCAAACCTGCCATGACTACAGGGGAAACAGAATAAAGTCTAATGGTTGAATGCGTGAACTTTCGGTCACACAGTCCTAGAAGTCTGGAGACTTCTACCTGCAACGGTGGTCAAGTAACATCATTTAAATCATTTAAATCCTTGTTTTCCTCATCTGTAAATTGGGAATGGTATGAGGATATAGATATTAGATAATGGAAGTTAAAACACTTAGCAATGTGCACTGAAAGTACTTAAAATAGATGCTTGCCCTCGTGATGATGATGATGATGATGATAGTGAAGAAAATGGAAACATTTGCCTCAGGGCAGGTTCTACAGAGAGTGCTGGTTACCCCTTTTTATATAATCTCCCCTTCTTTGCTAGTTAACAGAATTCTTAGGAATGTACCTTGCCCAAAGATCACCTTTCTCAGCTTCCTTTGCCTCTTGGGTTGGCCATGAAGTTAAGTTCTGAGGTGATAGCAGGCAAGTGGACAGGTTAAAAGGAACTTACAGGAAGACTTCTGGAAACAGGGAAGCCTCTATCCTACCCTTCAGTGTTTTTGTTTTGTTTTGTTTTGTTTTTTTAGTTTCTAGTCTGGAATACCGATACAATGGATAGATCTCTAGCAGCCATCTTAGAGAATGAGGAGGTCTTAAAAAAGGAAACCATGTGTTGGGGATAATGAAACCAAAAGAAGAAAGCTCAGGACCCTGTTGACACAGTTATATCACCCACCTCTGGCCTTGTTCACGAGAGAGAAATAAATATTTTTTGCCTTGAAGCTGTTATGCTGGTGATTTTGATGCTGAAGCCTAAATTATACAGATTTTTTTTTGAAAGTTACAGATGTTGTGTTCTTAGAAGGGATGTTCATTTTCACTTTGCTATGAAGGAGTGAGGAATTCAAATTGGAAAATCCAAAGGAAGGCAGAATTTCTCATGAGAAAGAGAATATAGGAGTGGTTGGGGACAAGGGGGTAAAGTAGTGAGGAAAGGCTGCCTGTTGAGAAGAGTTGAAACATAATGGCCATTTTGCCAGCTCCTGAGGAGGGATTTTGTAGAGACGAGAAAGAAGACAACTAGTGCCAGAGAGAAACTCATTTGAATGCTCTGAGATGTTTTAAGGGCTTTTAAGAAGTTTCTCAATAGTATTAAAAGTAAACCCTGTCTGGGCCCCAGCTATCTTCAGTAAATTATCAATGTCTTTTACGTGTGTTATATAATTGGATTGGTGTTTCTCTGTATGTACACGTGTCTGTGTGTACACACGTGTGTGAAAGGTATTGGGTTCTGCTTCAAGGAGAATACAGAGCAAAAAAGGGAGCCATTTCTAGGTTCCTGTCACAGTATCATTGGTAGTAAAAGTCAGGTAATAAATCTGATAAATCACTATTTCTTGGGAAAGTTTTCTGTGAAATTGGAGGATTCTAAAAAGTTGGGATTATTTTAAGAGCTCAAGTGAAACCCCTTCCAGAATATCTGAGACATCTTTTTTTTTTTATACTATGGATAACCATGTTGTGCCATCATCGGAAGCTTACATGAAAACATTTGATTATTAACTTTAAACATAACAAATGTACTTCCGAGGTCAGTTCCTCGGGATTTTCCTACTTTTGCCAGGTTCTGGTGACGACTGCTTTTCAACAACAATAAAACCCTTAAATAGATGAGTTTCAATACTTCTCTGCTCCAAACTCCAGAAAGTCAGTCAATACATTTCAGTGGGAAGCATTTTAGGGAAAGTAGAAAATAAATACATAAAACCCTGAAGTGGGAGACAGATTTACCGGAAATCCTACAGATTTTAGATAAAGATTCTGTTCTTTGGCAAAAGCCATACCTGTGAGACTGTAGATTTGTTCGATAATCTTGATATCACCTGAAAGAACAAACAAATAGAAGTTGTAACAATCATTTAAACCTTCCCAGGTGCTTTGGGACTGAGTAAAATGTAGGAAGCAGGGGAGAGACAATGTGGGGGCGATTAATCCGCTTGGGTGGGCCAGAGAAGGAAAAAATACCTCCTAAAAGAGGCGGAAACTGCCTTCCTCATCCCAGCCCGTAGGAGCTCTACTGACCAGTGTGTGAACTAAGAAAAGGAAGGAGCAAATTGAATGTAACACCTAGGAAATAATGATCGAAATAGTGGCTGTGTTGGTTATATTTTCCATCTTGATGCTTTATTTGCTCCCCTTTTGTTTTCCATCTCCCTTTTCCCTCTTTCCTGCCTTTCTGCTATATTCTTGCCGATTCTATGACTTTTCTCTCTGGCTCTGTGAAAACGGAAAGCCATGGAATCTTTTCTTATTAAATCTCATTTCTTTGCAGTTATCCACCTCCCTTTCTTATTTGAATACAGGTGGGGGTGATGTCTCCTTTCTATCCCATGTCTTTCCTCACCATCAGGCTCCTTGTGGACTAGGATTAAGTTCACCGGGGAGTCCTGATCTCCTATTTGATCGAATTTAAATCCCATCAATTGTAAAAAGAAACAAAATGCTGCTGAACAAATTGTGACATGCCCGTCAATTATAAGACAAATCTCAATTTCAGAGATGCTAAAATGTGAAAAACAAATATGTACTGTAGAATCACTTAAGCTGGGTTTCAGAATACATCTTACATAAAATCAAACTACAGGACTGTGGAGAAGTCCATCACAAAACACGCAGCTTTCCATGATGGACACAGAAGCTTTGGAACTTATGATATATCTTGGAAACATGCTTCAGGTCTCCTCCACACTGTTTTCTGCTCAAATACACTTCTTCATCTGAAAGTGGTAATAGATGCTATAAATTAGCATAATTTTATTCACATGAAAAAAAACTTCTACACTCAAAAATGATCTGCCTAGGAAGTGAGACATATTTAGTAATTCTGTCAACTCTCACTGTGGTTTTTTTCCCCCTAGATGATTAGGGAAATAGATGTGTTATTATTTATACAAATGCCGGCATCATTATTGCTGTGCAAATATATGTTTCATCAATGTTTAATATTATCAAAGAAGTCAACCCATTCTACATCTGCTTAGTTGCCTAAATATGCATTAATCAAAAGCATTGTAGACATAAGTTTTGTAATAATTCCCTGAGTGGTGACAAATAAAGCAGCTGAATAATTAAAAATGTGAAAAATAAAATTACAGTGCTGTTGCTGCGGTGGTAGACAGTTACAGCCTGGATGAGAGAAAGAACATCTCAGTGGGACTCAGGAAGCCTGAATATCTCCAGCTCAGAGATGCCATCTGAGGTGTAAGAAAAACTCCTAGTTCTCTAGTTTACTAGTAGGGTGAGCTCTGGCAAGTTGCTGAGTCCCAAGTTTATTTGTCTACGTCAGTGCTTCTCAGACTTTACTGTGCACACAAATCACCTGGGGATTTCCCTATAAAACGCAGGTTTCGGTTCAGGAAGTCTGGAGTGAGGCTCGAGACTGTATTTCTTTTCTTTTTTTTTTTTTTTTATTAAAAAATTTTTTTTTTTTAACATTTATTTATTTTTGAGACAGAGAGAGACAGAGCATGAACAGGGGAGGGTCAGAGAGAGGGAGACACAGAATCTGAAACAGGCTCCAGGCTCTGAGCTGTCCGCACAGAGCCGGACGCGGGGCTCGAACTCATGGACCGCGAGATCATGACCTGAGCCGAAGTCGGCCACTTAACCGACTGAGCCACCCAGGCGCCCCTCGAGACTGTATTTCTAAGGAACTCCCAGGCAACGCTGATGTTACTGGCCCGCGAGGCACACGCTGAGTAGCAAGATCTCATAACCGACGTCACTGCTATTAGTATCCTATCACCGATGAATTCATTAAGTGTTCACTCTGTGACAGGCACCCTGACAAATGCTCACAGCCATCATGTCCATTAATTTTTACTGTAATCCTATGAGGTAACAAGTATACATCATATAACCAGCACTGCTGTGATAGGCTCTCTGAATGAAGTTATTTCATTTGCGTACAGCATTTGAATCACATGCATTTGAAAAGAGTTCTATGATATATTAGTTCTATTGACTAACCTTTCACACCGATCCAGATTCTGCCAATTGCGGAGAATATTAGTTTAATGGAAAGCCAGTGTTTTAAAGCTAGAAGTCACCCTAAAGAGTGGCTGCTACAATGGTTTGTAACCTGGCAGACAGTAGAATGCTTGAGAAGGATTCCTAAATAAATCAGACTCCAGAGAGTCTCTTCCAGTTGGTGGTAGGTGGGGCCGGGTCTTCGGCTCAGGGCTGAAACCACTGAGTTAGTCCAACTCCTCACCTAGACATGTGGAAGTGGCTGTCCAGGAAGATGAAGTGACTTGCCCAGTTCACGCATCAGGTTAGAGCTCTGGCAGAACCTACCAGACGCCAGGTGCCCTGACTCTTGGTGTACCTAACACAGAATCCAAAGCTGTCTCAGGTGCCTCCCCGGCAGTTCACGCTGTTACCCTGAGCTGAAAGACTAAATGCCTCACATATGGTGGAACTGAATGTAGCACAAGGTTTGATGACTGCCACAAAGCAGGCCCCAAATCTTGTGACACTAAGTTACCCAAGCACCTCGTTAGCCTTTTCTGGGTTATAGATCTCTCCGGAAAGAAAATGAAGTCTAGTCATTCTATCCCAAGGGAAAAAAATGCACAGATACAAACCTTTGAATAAGTAATGTTTATCGATCTCCTTTTCTTGTTCCGGTAACTGGAAGACTCAAAGGTTTTGAAAGTTTTGAGGAAGACAGTTTTCTCCAATTTGAGTCCCTCCCACATGAACTTTCAGACAGAAGGAGAACGGATGGTAATCTCTAATGGGGATGATTAAAAAATAAAAAGACCGAAGGAATAGAGGTTGGGATGATAAAATGTTGTAAATCAGACATAAAACAAGGAATGGAGTCCTGCGACGAAGTCAAGGCTGACGGTCAGCCCACTCAGACCCTAGAATTAATTGTATCTTCACTTTGCCAGGACAGAAGAAGCCAAGTGTGGGCAAGAAGGACCTAGGACATGTCTTGGCACAACATTATCATGAATGAAAGTAAAGCTTTATAACCTTGTAGACTAGGAAAGAAACACATTCTCAGTGATGTGGAGTTGGTTTAAAAAGTTTCTGCATAGCTTCTCTTCTTTTATTCCCCTGTCCTAACCACTTAACTTACTCTATCACTCTATAAGTCCAGTGGGAACAAAGAGAGAAGACTCTTAACATCGAAAAACACTGCTCCTTGGTATGGAGAACCATAAGGAGGAAAAAGGTCTCTTATTACTCAGACAATCTGCTATGAAAAAGCAAAACAAATTCACAATCGTCTTTAAAAGAAAAACAAAGTGTAAGGAAGGCCTCAACATTATACTATTGAGCTTGAATTGCAAGTGGAAATCAAACATGCTAAAATTAATGGTGGTTTTAGATGTGAAAAATGCCATTGTGTTCTTTAATGTTGTCTATTTTGCTGAATGAAGATATGCTACCTTGGCCATCCAGCTTACCTTTTCCTTAAGTTCCTAAGTTCCTCAGTAGTAAATCTTCCTGCTGTTAGGACTTTCTTTTAGCTGAGAGGGAAGCTTTTTGATTTCTTTCATGTATGTCTACCCACTGATTAAAGTGTCTCTGAATTCTGACACATGGTACCATGACAATGAAGTTTGGGGCCCAGCCTTCACTGGATGCTAATGCCCCACCCTCAGACGCTGAGTGTTTTCTCAGTAGTTTTTCAGTAGAGGAATTATCAATAAGCTTTCCTTACTCTCAAGATCTTTTCCAGAGACTGAACCACCAAGATGTGGACTGGTACGAGGTAGGAAGGAAGCAAATGTGAATGGAACCCACTACATAGGCCTAGGGATCCTAAACTGTAACCCAGTGGCCCAGTGGCCCAAGGGAGGCATTCTCCTGGTTTACTTGGTTTGCAGATCAGAATTATAAGCCCCCATGTGAGTCTGAAACTGTCCTCTCAACTCGGGAATCTTCTAAGACACTCAAGTGTTCTGGTAGGACCGTTACCTACAGCTGATTGCTCAACTGGGAAATGAGATGTGAATTACAAGGTTCTTCTTTCTGAGTGATTCATGATATTCTCTGCTTTGTTAATAATGCCGCATTGATTAAGTCACAAAGAAGATTGAAGGAACATGTGTCCTCATTCAGAAAAAGGAATCCTCACACGTTTTCTCTTGTTCTCTGGACGGCAACATTACCAGTACTGGTGGCTGTTTGGGATAAATAGAGCATGAATGAAGGACAGTCACATGGAACTCCGTAACTTTCATAGTTAAAATGCCCATTCTTATAAAACCATAAGTAATTGTCATATGATATGGGCACGTAGCAAATCAGTAGGTCTCCTTTTTATTTCTGATCTGCTTCTTTCTCTTGTAGACTCAAGTGGAGGTACCAAGAAGTCATGAGTGCCACCAATGGCAGGAGGAAGACAGAAAGAGGAACTGGAAAGCTCTGGAGAAAAGACAGGCTTTGAATAAGGGGGCATTCATTTTCAACTAAAAAAAGGCTTGGGAGTTCACTACCATCTAATCTAAAGAAGAAATTTTTGAAGCTGGTGTGAAACCCTAAGTGGGTAATACAGTGGCTAATATGTTTCCTTTGCTTGTTGTATAACTGAGAAACAGAAATGAGATTAGAATGGAAAAACTGATGATTTTGAACTTTTCCAATTTCATCCTGAGCCTTGAGGTAGAGACAAACTATTAAGATTTAGAGGGGAATTCTTCTCCCCTAAGTAAATACTATCACTTCTGATGCAGAAAGCACAAGTCAAGTAACCAAGACTCGAATTTAGTGTTTATTGACTGCTAGCACTGGAGAGTTCCATTACTGAGCCTATTGTATAAGAAGCACCAGAAAAACCTCTTCATTGCTGTGTGTTATGATAAAAGGTCTGTGTGTCAGGGGTGATAGGACCCATTTCGCAGCTATGATAGCATAGTGGTTAAGAGCTGGGATTTTCCTAGTCTTTTTACTCATTAGCTATGCAACTTTGGGAAGCACATTAATCGGGATAAAATAGGTAAGGCTGAAGGAACAAATAATTTGCTAACTTTCAATAGCTTAACCCAAAAGAATTTTATTTCTCATTCCTCCTCTAAAAAATGATAATAATATTTAAAGTTGTTCTGAGAATTACATGAGATATATATATATGTAAACTGAACAAGTTTTCAAGACCCAGTTGGCCACATCTGGGTGGCATTGTGTCACACTAAGATAAATGTATAGCAACCAAAAGTACTGATGGCCCTTGAACAGCACTGGGTGTTGTTCAAGGGTCAGTGGACCCCCTCAGTGGAAAATTGTATATAACTTTTGACTGGCCCCAAAGTTAACTACTAATAGCCTACTATTGACCAGAAGCCTTACAAATACATAAACAGTTGATTAACACATATTGTGTATGTTATATAGTATCATATACCATATTCTTACAAGAAAATAAGCTAGAGAAAAGAAAATATTATTAAGAAAATCATAAGAAAGAGAATATGCACTTACAGTACTGTATTTACAAAAAAAAATCCACATATAAGTGGATCTGTGCAGTTCAAACCTGTGTTGTTCAAGAGTCAAACTGCAATTTAAAAATAATTCTAATCTTTAGTGTGCTTTCAGGAACCTTAAAGGTGATACGTGTATTGATGAACTACAGTAAGACTTTTTAAAATCACCCCTCCCTTTCCATTCCATTCGCAACAACGAAGGTGCCTCTCTCCCAGTTCTTTCACTACAACCCTGGATCCCTTCTGCTCACTCTTCCCTTCCTGCTTCCTTCTGGCCATAAAGCCCAACATTCCTGCCAGAGCTGACCTCCGGGTGGTCCGTGCCGTCCAGCCCTCTTGTTTCTGGAGAAAGAGGAAGCATTTGGAGGCTGCTGGGCAGTGTAAGTCTCTTACCACTTGGACTTCATGGTACACAAGGAATTCTCACGTAAAGCTTATGGTGAAAAGAGCCCTCACACCGTTGCATTTGCTAAGTACTTGGTCCAGTGCCTGGCATAAAGAGTAATTAAATTCCTGTTAACAAATGTTAGTTATATTATTATTGGCATAGTGATTATGAAGAAAAGTTTTCTTTGAATTCGGTGACTGGGAAATAGAGCATTTTTAGCTATGGAATTCCAAACATTCACACAGGTGAGTTTGTCCAACTGAAACTAACAGATATGTAGATATATAATAAAGAGACCATGAACTTGTTAAACCTGAGTTTCCCCCCAAATGGATCTCCCAGCAGAGACCTGTCATCCCAGGCCACAAAGCTCTTCTTTGTATGGCACTAGGTACCATACTTTACATAAAGTAATAACTTGGTATTCTATTCTTTTCCCTCCCAACCCTTTTATCTGCTTCACTTAAATAAAATAAGGCACTTTCAAATTGTCCATAGGTATGAATACAGTGAAGACATTGATAATATATGCAAATTGATTCAAGCACAATTTTAACTTCCTATCTCTAAATTCTAAATTCAAACGTATGAATTACAAGGCTTTGGAATTAAAAGAAAACCCAAAGAGTCTCCAATACTTATGTAAGAACTTGGAAAATGCAGGATGATTTTTGAGGGAGAGAGAGTTGTTTATTAATATGTGGTTCACATCATTCTAGAAAGACAGAGGGGGAAAATACACACCATTGTGTGAAGAAAACTCAAAATTTCTCAGCACTGACATAGAGTTTTAATGATTCCAGGCTTAAGGAGCTAGCTCTGTACCAACTCCATGATTTGGGAGTTCAGCAGTTAATCAGTGCTAAAAGAATTTGCAGTCGAAACTCATTATATTGAACTGAGATTCCATGCCCCCCAAGGACCTGCTTCTGATTAGGGTACAATGGCTCCTGGTTAGCTTGTAAAATCAGCTACTATGTAATTGTAAGGAAACACAATAGCTGGTTTCATAAGATTTTCCGGATACACGCTGAGTACTTTGGTTCCAAACCAGGTCGGTGAAGGAAGATGCTCAATTTGGTATGAGAAGTTTTCACATCATAACTCCTGACGGCACTTCTAAAGCTAATGCGAAATGCCTAATTTGCTACCTAGGAAGCTCACTGTCAATTATACACTGTAACAAAAAAGGTGACCGGCCCTACATGATGAAAACAGTGTTTGTAGCAGCAAACCGAGATGAGCTACTCTGCTTATTCGAACCACAGTGACTTGGTTAAGCTCACTTAGCCAGAGAAAATAAGAGGACTCTAAAGGACCGTGATAGAGGGCAGCTTCTAAATGACCAAATGCATGTCTTTCTTAATTAAAGCACTCTTTGAAACGTAAGCATGAAGAATATTGTGTTTCATAGCATTTACACTTTTGCTGAATAGTCAACAATTTCTAGGTGAAGAAGAAAGTCTCACAGTTAGTAGATCAGGGCTGAACTTAGGTTACGGTTTTGTTGTACTCAAAGGTGATGTGTGGCCTGGGTGGCTCAGTCAATGAAGCTTCCGGCTTCGGCTCAGGTCATGGTCTTGTAGTTCGTGGGTTTGAGCCCCACGTTAGGCTCTGTGCTGACAGCTCAGAGACAGGAGCCTGCTTCGGATTCTGTGTCTCTCCCTCTGCCTTTCCCCTGCTTGCACTCTATCTGTCTCTCAAAAGTAAATATATATATATATAAAAGGTGATGTGTGGAGCACTGTAAGGAAGATATTACTGATTAATTATATATTGACTGAAAACAAGTCTTCGTGAGAATTCACAGTAGGCGTACAAACCACTGAAATTTAGGAAGAAATGTGTCTGATTTGGTATTTTGCCTCCGCTAGTGGTGCTCAGGGAAGTCCCCAGAACAATAATTGTCATAGATCAAATATGCCTGATACATCTTGTTTCCTTCTCTGGGTCTCTCTCGTAACCACACTGTCGTCCAAAGTCTGTGAAGAAATCATTCCCCAGTTATTTATACAGTAGTTTGTCTTTTTTTATTTTTTTCTTATGTAAATTTGTATTTTGAGCCTGAGATTTCATCATAGGATAGACTTTTCCTTAACCTGTTAAAATAAACAGTGAGGGACTTAGGGGAGAGATTCGTGGGGAGATGTGAGACAGTGGCCCTTTTCCTGAAATTACACTGTGTGGTCAAGATTTTAGGGCTATCATGTGGCAACCTAGTCACAGAGTAGCCATGTCCAAGTTTGTATGAAATCACAATGGTATCCACTGTGTAACTGCTCTGCATAAACATGTGAACACTGAATAAAGCATATCCATTTAGAATGGGCATGACTTCTTAGAGTAGGGCATTCTAAACTTTGAGCTAAGTCAGTTACTTATGGGTTCATACAAAGACATCATTCTTTTACTTACCTACATGAAACCTATACATATACATCTCTTCAGAACATGGGGTGCCTGTGTAGCTCAGTCAGTTGGGCATCTGACTCTTGATTTTGGCTCAGGTCATGATCCCAGGGTCATGGGATCAAGCCCCATGTCAGACTCTGCACTGAGCATGGAGCCTGCTTGGGATTCTCTCTCCTTCTCCCTTCACTCGTGCTTTCCCTCTCTCTCTAAAATAAGAAATTTAAAAAAAAAAAAGAAAAGAACAAACTTTCTCTCCACGTTTTAAGGTGATTATGTCCATGATTGCAAAATATGCACCAGTGACTTTACTGGAAGATGATGCTTTCACAGTTATTTACACAAATTTGCACAATTCTGGTCCTTCAAGTTTCTAATCTCCTGGATCAGGCTGTGCTTGTTAAGTCGTGTCTTTGGGGATGGCGGGAAACTGGCATGTCGGATTCTTTGAAGGAACAATTCTGGCCTTGGTTGTACTGTAAAGACATATTGCTTTTAGGTAATAAAGATGCTTCCAAAATAGGTCACTTGGAGGATGGGCAGGGCAAGGTGGGGAGGGGAGAGTGGGGAAAAGAAAAATAAGTCATTTGGAGTCCCACAGTGGGAGTCATATATTTCCTATTCATTTCCATTAGGTCTTTAGGAGGTGTAACTTCTACTTGAAACTGGCTCTGAATCATTGCCTTTAAGCCTCTCCTCCGGTCACGTTCCCTTTCTGCAAATTAATTCAGAATTTCTATTTTTTTAATGTTTCTTTAGTTTGAGAGACAGAGAACATGGGTGCACGCATGAGCACTAGTGGGGAAGGGGCAGAGAGAGAGGGAGAGAGAGAATTCCAAGCAGGCTCTGCGCTGTCAGTGTGGACCCTGATGCGGGGCTTGATGTCCCGAACTGTGAGATCATGACCTGAGCTGAAACCAGGAGTCGGATGTTTAACTGACTGAGCCACCTCGTCCCTTGTTCAGAATTTCTAAATAAACATTAACTTTTCCTTGGAGAAGTAATATTAAACATTACCACGGTAACATTACCACAGAATTACTGGTAAACTGAAGGTCTTCAATTATTATTTATTTAGAAAAACTGAAGAAAATTTTAAGGTATGAATACCCTCCTACTTATCAACAAATTTGGAATAAAAAAATAATGGAGGGGAGCCTGGGTGGCTCAGTGGGCTAATCAGCTGACTTTTGAGTTCAGCTCAGGTCATGATCTCATAGTTGTAAGATCAAGCCCTGCATCAGGCTCTGTGCTGAGCATGGGGCCTGCTTAAGATTTTCTCTCTCTCCCTATCCCTCTGCCCCTCCCTGCTTATGCTTTCTGTCTCTCAAGAAAAATAACAATTATAAGGTAATACTAGAAGGGCCTATGACTCAGACTGGTGAGTTGTTCACCAGCCGGTTAACTGTTCACCAGGACCTATGCATCCTGTTAGTGGCACCACTTGATGGGATTTCCCAGACTGCTTGCACTGAGGGTGAACCACGTGACTCATTCTGGCCAATGGAGTGTGAGCAGAAGAGATCCATGTCATTTGTGGGTCTGGCCCCTGAGTCATACAAGGGCAGCCTCTATTCTCTGTTTCTTAAACTGGTTGGCTGGCTGGATACAAAAAGCCTAGTGAAGGACTCTGAGTTCCAGATGACTCTGAGGCCTGGTGGGGGGGGTGGGTGGTGATGGGGCCACCAAATAGAGGAAGACTGGCTGCCCGAGTCCTCAAGTGAGAAGCTGCCACCTGTACACGGATATGAATGAGCTTTACTGTATAACCCATTTATTCTACTTATCGTATTAAGTCACGGAAACTTGGTGTTATTTGTTACAGCATTTAGCCTGACTCAACTTACGGTTTCTTAGTGATCATCCAGGCCAGGGATGAGGAACTGGAGGCCTACAGAAAGACAGCAACTTGTTCCAAGTCATACAACTTCTATGTGTATTGAGTCTGATGCCTAGCATTCGTGGGTTCTTTTTGACAGAATGCTGTTTGGGTTTTTTGCTTTTTTCCTCAAATATAATGCTAACACTCTGTCCTATCAAGATGAAAGTGTGATTAATAAGAGAAAAAAATATATAAACAGTACAACCTGGAATATAACCATGATGCGTTAGCCCTAGTCAGACTTGGGACTGTTTACAAATCCTGGCAAAATGCAGTGACACAGATCGGTGACCATATGCTCTGCTTTTAAAGAACTTAATCTTCCGGGTGGAACATATAAGTGGGATTACCACATCACTAAAAGCTTAGCATCTTGCAGATGTTCATCGAAGAATTTTTGCTTAATCATTTTCCTCAATGACATGGGAACCAAATCCTTTAAACCCCAATTCATTTCACAGAACGGTATCTCCACGGATCCCTCCGCCCTCCTAGAGTTACCATGAGTACCACATGCTGGCCTTCCAATTCATAATCTTGAGGCACTTCACTCCCCACCGCCCCCCCCCCCCCCCACTTGGCATCTCGTTTGCTTCCTATTTCTGACTCCTTGGCTACTGTTTCCTTTAGTCAAAGCCGCCACTCTTTTGGCATCCCAGAATGCTGGGCTTAAATGGTGAGCAAATAGATGCCTACAATCTGATGAGACCGGAGGCCTCCAGATCTGCCTGCCGAGCACAGTCTGTGCCGCGGTGTAAGCAGACTGTCTCCACCATATGTCATCGTCTCTGCTGTCTACACCCTTTTGGGGAACTTCATGGGAAAAGCGTTATTAGAGATGTTTATACTAGGATTTTGTAATTTGTTTTTAATTTTAATTTAATTTCTACCAACTTAGCTCATTTAGAGCAGTTTTAATCATACCACCCACTGACTCGATGTTGTATCTGTCGAGTTTGGGTTTGGGATTAAAGGGCTAACTGAAGAGATGTCTTACGTGCCCAAGGATGATCTTTGAAAGATCCCAAACGGTGAAATATATACTGTAGTAAAACATTCAGGATTATTCTAACAAGATGCAGGAGATCAAATATTCTTGAATAGAAAAACAGAATAAAATTATGTTTTCAAAAAATCCTAACATACACACTGGTAAAATATTTGAAAACTGACTGCGAAATGTTAAAAATATTGCTGGTTTCATCTATATTCTTAGTCCTCCTCCATAACTGTGTGTATGTGCACATAAAGGAAGGATGGAGAACATTTTGTTTCAATTGCTAAGAAGGCCTCCAACTTTTTTTTTAACGTTTATTTATTTTTAGAGAGAGAGAGAGAATGAATGTGTGTGTGGGGTGGGGGGAGGGGAAAACAGAGAGAGGGAGCGAATCCCAAGCAGGCTCCACACCTACATCAGTATAGAGTGTGATGTGGGGCTCAAACCCATGAACCAGAAGATCAAGACCTGAGTCAAATCAAGAGTCGGACACTTAATTGACTGAGCCACCCAGATGCCCAGCTAAGAAGGCGTCCAACTTCTTACAACAATGAAATGGAGTCTGAAAAGAGTTGAAAAACTATTTTGTACATCTGAAATGATAGTTCACGTCTGAAACTTCAGATTTACTTTCCAACATGGAACAAGGGAAGGATGAAGAATGATTATATGCAGAGAAGACTGAAAAGCATGTACTTGAATGGGAAGACATTCTCCCAGAGCTAGTTGGTGACCAGGGGGTTATTTAATAAATAGATGTATTTAGGAGCACATGACAGCACAAATACTAAGGGAAAGGACAAGTTGGATGGCCAAGCTACAATAGTTGTGCTGTCTTACTCATTCTCTTATTAATGAGAGGTCTTTCCGGAAACAGGCACAGGGGGTTTTTGATGAGACATGACAAGTAATAGCATTAAGGTTAAGAAGATTAAAGTGAATGTTATTCTGGAAATTCAGGATAGCTTCTGCTGTAAGTCAGGGTGCCTAAAGGAGACCAACCCTTTATAGGAGAATTATGTTTTGATTTATGGTAGAGTGCTTTGGTGGACAAATGTACTAGGCTGGGATTCAGAATACCAGAATTGGACTTAATTTTATGATTCTTTTATTGATTCTTTTACTAATTCTGTAATCTCAGGCTGTGCACTGCTTGGGCGCCCGGTTCCTTCATCTGTTAAGCAAGGATTCAGGGGTGATGCAAAGATTAAAATTTAAATTAAAGGAGGTATTGGAAACAAACTCCCTTGCTCATAATACATACTTAAAAAACATCAACATCTTTTCTCGGTCAGAAGATGTGCTACTAAATATGCAATTGACAAGAGAAATTAAAACCTGATGAGATACATTTTGATATTTTTACTGAATCTTATTTGAAACGCATACTCAGAATGGTTGAGGGAAGACTTCATCCCAAAGTAAGAGTCTACTTTGTGCAAAAGGGAATATTCTAATACATTTAGGTATACAATTCACTTAAGTTATATACCTAACCAATGACTAGATTTTTCATTCTGTGAATGAATACATTTTCTTTTCCCCTCCCTTTAAGTCACTTGTCATCACAGGAAAAAAACTGAGTTTTAATAGATGGTACTTAAGATCCCTTCCAATTCTAACATTTTATTGTTCTGTGGATATGGAAATATATATGAGTGAATGAATTAAATTCCAATAAGCATTCATCAAGTACATACTTTGTACCGTGAGTTTTACAAGGAAAATGATTACAAAGATAAATAAACATAGTCATGGTTCAGAGAACTTATATGTATACAACTGAGTTCTCCACTTATAATTTGGTTGAATCCTTTAATGATTTATTTTGTAAAAGCTTTCTCATTAAAGTACAGCATATGGAAAGAACATGCACGGATAGGAAGTGTACCGTTCAAAGAGTTATAGAAAAGTTCTGTGGTTCATTTTCTCTTATGTGTAAATCTTATTTTCCTATGGAAACAGGTTTCCCATGAATCCACCATTAATAAATAGAGCTGGCATTCACTGCTCATAGAATTAAGGGACAGAGGAAAAACATATCCTTTGTTTTGATGGATCAGCTTACACTAAGTTTCCATTGGGTTTAGGCTTCAGGTGGTTTGGGACTGCAATTGCAGTGCCTGGCCTCCCTTGCTTCCTTGCTGAAGGACTCTGGGCCAGTTTCTACCTCTCTCATCTTTAACTAGTCTTATCTAGTACATGAACTCAGCAACTTATGCCCAAGAATTTTATGAGAGTAACGTAAGGCAATGTTCGTAAAGTGCTTAGCCTACAACTTGGTTCACAGGAGTGATTATGCCATCAGCAGTGTCAACATCAACTTCACGTCACAGAGCCTTGTCATGTGGGTGGGCTCTGTGACCACAGTCTACCGGAGAATTCAGGCGCAGACTCTGTACTTCCACAGATGGCTTAGACAACCGTTCAAAATGCAGTGCGGAATGGAGGATCCTGAGTAACAGTGGGGCAGGGTTGAGGATTCCTGACGGATGCAGCCTAGGTAATTTTTCATTTTCAAGGAATGTGCGGAAGTTCAGTCCTGCCTCTGTGTGTGTGTGTGTGTGCAAATCTGACATGTTTTATTACAGGCTGAACATCTGCTGCTCCCTGCAGGATGGGAGCAACCAAGGAAGTAGGGAAAGAAACACTTTTCTGTCTTGTTTATGGGATGGCAGGTGGCCTTTTTATCCTCTGACTTTCCCAACTCAGCTAACCCCTGCTTCCCCCAAAGAGCTTAAAAATCTAAATGTTCACTGTTCAACTTGCAAACACAAGTTGAAATACCCAGATGTCCTCAAACTGTGGTTGATCTCTTTGCAGAGTATGCCTCATGCTGTTTGATTGACAAATGGCTACACAGGAGAGAATCCAGAGGAGATGAAACAAGAGCCCATTCAGGGTCCTTTAAAGCCTTTTGTGTGTTCTTTGCTTGTTTTTATTTTTAATTTACGTTTAAATAAGATTTGACTTCTAAGAAAATATTGCTGAGATATGTTTGTACAACCTATAATGATGTGATTACCCACAGTTCATACAATCACTGACTTTGCTTCATTTGTCCAACAACTACCTCTGGCCACCCCCCATTTTTCTGGATCCTTCTTATCTCAACTCTTCAGTCCATGGGTTGCCATGGAAAACACCATGTTACTTCAATGTGCTCTCCTTCCATCCCTGATGCCTCACGCAAATACTCCCACACACAATAACTGATGAAACCTGGGTAGGCACTTGACATGAGCTGAACCACTCATTCTTTTTTAGGAATCTAGCATCAACGAAGAGAGTCCCAGTTTAATCTGCTCCCCACTCGAATTGAAGAGTTGCTACCTGTGACCATTTCTTGCCATTTGGATAAAGATAGAGGGCATGATGACTGAAGGAGAAAGAAATGGAGAGGAAAAGGAAAGTAAGAGATGTGGAGAAAATCATAATGTGATTATAAGAATTTCTGAGATCCAGAAATGTGTGCACATCTGTGTGTGTGTGTGTGGGGGGGTGTGTGTGCAGGTATGCATGTATATTTTATTTAATCCCATTAGCTACATACATTAGCTATGTATGTATATTTTATTTAATCCCATTGGAATACTTACAATAAATCTCTGCTTCTAGTGATTGATTCAAGTCGAGTTTTTATTGCCTACAGTCAATGTCCTTATTCTGAATTGCCCTAAAACTTACCAGAATTCTCAGGCTGGCCCTTTTGCCAATGCCCCACACTAGCTCTGTCCTAAACTAAGAATTTAAAAAAGAATCAGTGTGTGGTTTGAGAAGAGGTAAGAGTAACCCTTTTTTCAGTTTTCATTTCTCTGAGGCAGGGGACTAGGCAGGAGAAAGAGAACTTCAAGGTTGGAAAGGAATGTAAACTTGGAGTCCCGTGGCATCCATTCCACCCTGAGATCTTTCGGGGGAAACAGATGGGGACAAGACTGATAATAATGGAGGGAACGAAGCAGTGAGCCTGGGTAATCACTTAGAAAAAAAGAGGACATCGGGTCTTTTAGCAAGTAAGGTGTTCACTAAGTGCCGTAAGTTCAACAGCAATCTTCATTTACTGAAAGCCATAAACATAAACACAATGCTGGGCTCTGGGGATACCACCCAAAACACAATTGTTTCCATCAAGGTAATATGTTTGCCAGCAAAACTTCTGAATCCATTGGGAGAATGGTATGAGAAGAGTTTCAGAACACAGAAAACATACTGGATGCAAGTAAAACTTCCAGGCCATTATCTACGGAGCTTTTCCTGGCATATCTGACACCATATCTTAAGTGCCATGAAAGTGTATGCTGGGTAACACACTTGGCTACAAGATATTTTTTGTTGGGAGAGTATTTTATTTTTTTTAATTTTTTTAAAAAAAAAATTTTTTTTTCAACGTTTTTTATTTATTTTTGGGACAGAGAGAGACAGAGCATGAACGGGGGAGGGGCAGAGAGAGAGGGAGACACAGAATCGGAAACAGGCTCCAGGCTCCGAGCCATCAGCCCAGAGCCTGACGCGGGGCTCGAACTCACGGACCACGAGATCGTGACCTGGCTGAAGTCGGACGCTTAACCGACTGCGCCACCCAGGCGCCCCGGGAGAGTATTTTAAAATACACAACTGACAAACAAAACATGTCTTGCTCCCAGGATCATAAGGAAAGCTGACACGATCAAATGACACGTGAGCCCTTCATTATGCAATTTTCTAAGAACAATTATCTCAAAAAGGTGCAGAATTAATTATGTTCTCTTATTACACAAGACTGAGCTAGCAGATGCACACCTACACACAGGCTACTCTCGAGGAGCTAAGTAGCTGGGCTGTCAGATAGGATTTTTTAAATTATTACTATTCGGTAAATCATTTTTAAGAAAATTGCTTCCAAGCAGCCCAATCTTATTCCAGTCTGAAATGGGAACTAAATTTAAACCAACTCTCTCCTTTGGAAATAGCTCCTTTTTCGGTACAATCTCGAATTAAATTGTAATATAGTCACATAGGCGGCAAGAAAGAGATGTTGGCAAATCACAGACTTCACTTGAAAGATCTATTCAGGCTTGTTTGTATCTAAGGGAGGACGCACAGAGTCAAACCTCCTGGATGCAGTACAGCTTAATTACATACGAGTTGGTCCAGTGGACACACCTCAATAATGCTTGGGAATTAGATGCTTTTTCCAGTGTTATTTGTATTTAAGACAGGGGCTGTCTTCTGAGAACTTTAAACAGAATAAAGATTCACCTTGGCGGATGAAAGACGTGGGGTCCAGACCCAGATGGAAATATAAATTCACATTCAGATGCCATTGAAACTAATGCTAAGGAACATGAGCTTTACTTGACCAGATTCCACCACACACATCAGAGACCCTCTACATCACAGTTTCCTATGAAGTGCAACAGATCCACGTGTTAGATTTTGATGAAGCATTTCATAAAATAGATTAGCTGCTTTACTAGACCCTGGCATTTTCCACGTGGAAATTCATTTCACTCAAAAAGTTTGTAGCTTCATTCCCCGGGCAATAAATGTGAACTGAATAACAGTCCAGAGTGATTTAATGGTTAAAAGTATTGATTCTCTACTTTCTGGGGGTATTAGTGTTGTAACAGTCCACCTATTTGTACAGAAAATGCGTGTGTTAGCTTAGATTTGAAGGCAGATCCTTTTTCATTTAAATACAACTTACTATCCCAAACCCCACCTGGAGGATTACATTACCTATACTGTAAGGGTTTTGTTTTTCCTTGTTATTTGGCTTCAATTTGTCCTACGGCTTTTGAAAATCTCTTGCTTTGAACTTAGGGGAAGCGAAAAATTCCATTTCCAATTTACCTATTCTTTCAATTTGTTCTTTTAAATCTTACTATTGATACTTCCTTTGGCTTTGTAACTTCTTAGAAATACAATTCTGAATTCCCTTAACTTTTTGTTCCGTTTTATTTTTTAAGTAAGCTCGAGGCCCAATGTGGGGCTTGAACTCATGGCCCTGAGATCGAGTCATATGGTCTACAGACTGAGCCAGCCAGGCGCCCCTCTTAACTTTTCATTTTAAATTCCATTTACTGGCTACTTGGTTGATGCTTTTAGGACTTTATTCATTTTCTCAAAATTTCACAGAAGTTCCAGATCGCAAAGTAAACTTTTTGACGTTCATGCATTCAGTCATTGAATATATATTAAATGTTAATTCCACATTAGGCTCTGACTTAGGCACTGGACATATAGAATAAAACAACGCCTGCATAAAGTAGACATTCTAGTAGGAAGAAGTGAACATGAACAAGAAAATATACATATTAAAATAACTTAAGATCTTGCTAACTGCTATGAAAATGATAAACAAGATTCTGTGCCAGAGGATAACCTGGAGAGGCAAACTCCAGAGCAGGTGGTCGGTCAGGTAAGGCAAGAGGAATACCATTGCAGGAAGAAAGAACACATGTAAAGGCCCCAAGAGGCAGGCAGGAGCCTGGCACATGAAAGGAAGGAAAAACAGGCCAGTTTGCTGGGGTGTAAGGCTGGACACAAGATGCCATCGGATGAATCTGAAAGGCAGGCAAGTGCTGGAATGCCTAGAATCTTCAAAGTTATGGTGGGGAGCCTGGATTTTCTTAATAGTCCATGAGGACCCATTGAAATATTTTAAGCAATGGACCGACATGATCCAATTTATAATTTGAGAAGATTGCTTCTGCGGCCTTGATGTGAGAGAGTGGTGAGGAAGTAAGAACAGAGGCAAGAGAAGCATTCATTATATTGCTTCTCATTTATCATGGTCAGATATCCTTCCGCACCTACCATACCTACACACACACATACACACACACACACACACACACACACATGCCCGCAACCCCCAGGGATGAAAAGTTGACCCTTCCATCAGCAGGAAACTTTTCACTTAAATTCATTCCATTTTGTTTATTCCATTCCATTATGTTTAATTATATATGTCTTAACTATTGCCTATGACCACTCTGGAACTTCTGAAGCAAATTATGATTATATATGCATTTGTTTCACTTGAGGGTCACTTGAGACTTTGAAGTATTCAGTTTTATAACTACACTATTTAAGCATGGTTCTTGGTCTATACAGAGAGTATATGTCAGTTGTGGGGAACTAGGATGTTATAATGTTGAGGCTTGAGGCAGCTATGACAGGTCAGCACCTCAAACCACCCACGTATGATCCCATCAGAGTGGAAAGAGGCTGCTGAAAGTACATGCTCCTCACGGGCTCCCTTGTCTCCGCCTCGGGAGCCTTCTCTGAACTCTGGGCTAACCTGTTGTGCTGGATCGGAGATGGGCATTCGAAGACCTTCACCTCGAGGTCACTGACCCTCAAGAAACTGGGGAAATAGCCCTTCCTAATGAGGCAGGAAGCCTGAAGGAAGAGACTTCATTTTTTTATGCATGACAATAATGAAAAACTGAGGAAAAAACACACTGAAAACGTAATAGGTTTCATCACCGACGAGCCCCTCAGTAAGAAGGTATCATCCTTTTTCAACAACCATTGCAGTTTGTTGCTCCACAACCACAACGCCACCGCCAAGTTCATGTGGACCATGTGAGAAGCACTTAGGTATTTTATATGTAGCCATCGAGCCCTGATTTTCGGTGCATTAGCATGAGTAATTTTTGAAAGCACATATTTTAGATACACGTCCGTCATTTCATCACAAATTCAAAATTCTTATATTAAGGCACTAAATTTCACAACCAACAATACCTGAGTCTGTGCTAAAATCAATTTTATAGAGTTTACCATGAGAAGCAGTGAAGCAAATTTCTCATAATCTGCATAGACAGGAATAACTAAATTAATCTCTGTCCATATTGGAGCCATCCAGGAGATATAAATAAGGCAAATATAGAAAACACTGGGTGCATAAAATGCATAATTAGGTCCAAACCATGCTAGTTAGACTTTTCACAAACTTAGAGTGTATTTTACAGATTTCAATTAATTTTACTATGAGAACGGTCATTTGAAAGTTACATCATTTATCATAGTTCTAGGAGTTATATCTTGCATCCATATCCCCTTCTAAATTTTGACTATTTCTTAAAATGCTTTTATGGCCTTTATTTCAAAATGGGTTGACCATCAGTCTTCTCTTTACCCAGATGTTCCATGTCACCTAACAGGGTAGTAGGTACAGGGGCAAAAGGTGAATCCAGAAGGCAAAATCAGAAAGGTGACAGACAACCAAAGAGTGGGAGTTAAACTAATATGGGTCAGCAATAATGGGGAATCTGGAGATGAAGAGAGAGCAAGAAGAGTGATGACAGCAGCAAGAAAGGGCCGAAGGATATATAGACACATTACATTTATATCGTTTGCATTTCCCTTCTGCAAATGTTCCTTCCTCTACAACCCACTGGTCAACCTTCCACAGAAGCTTCAACCCACTAAAAATCCTGTGGGATTCGATATTTTTATTTGTGTGAACATGTAAGGAAAGGGGCTGGGTTTCACACTGGTCTGACAGCAGAGTTGCAAAGCAAAGCGAGAATCCATAATCTTGGGTTACCATCAGAATACGAACTCGCCTAGAAGTTGTAGTATCTTTAGAAAGAGCAGAAGACTTTTCCCCAGGGTATGGAATTATGGGGAAGGGTGGTCCAAATTTAACTAGCCTTCAGAAGGCATAGCATCCCAAAATCTATACAGAGAGAGAGAGAGAGACAGACAGACAGAGGGAAGTTTTGAGTGATAAATGATTAGGAAAAACAAAGCAATAAAGGTTTTGGAGGTAAGCTTCAGCTTCCCTTTGCCTTTAAAATGCAGCTGATAAGGGACCCTCTGAAAAGAAGCGATACTTATGATTTAACGAAATAGCTTATATTGAACTAACCCTCTAGTAAAAAGTAAAGCTGGACAAAATACACAAAACAACTGTTTGAAAGCACTGGAGAACAATCCGCTGAGGGAAGACTTGAAGGGTTGTGGTCCCTGAGAAAAGAGGAACACACAGGTGCATGCTCTGCATTTACCCAAGTATCTTCTTGAGGGAATTTGCTATTTCATTGTGAGGTGGAAGAGAGTAGAATAGAAAGGAGCGGTCTTACTGGCTAAGGAGACAGAGGATGGAGTTCAGGTGAACAAACCACCTGGGATTTGAGGTGTGAAATCCCAGGGAATAGGGAGGCATGAGCCTAACGTGAGCCTGCACAGGGCAGCGCTCCAGGAGACTCAGGACAAAACAGCAACCGGGAGGTTAATGGCAGAGTAGAGGTCTCGGCCACCACACAGTCCGGAGGAGAGGGAGGGTGGAGTTCAAGCCCCACCTGGGGAGGCGCTGGTAAACATCTAAGGCTTTTAGTTGAGATGCCGGAAAAACCATGTCTTAGAGCCCTGGAGGTTGGGTGGAGCTGAAACAGAGCAACCTAACAAAGCCGAAGAGGAGCTCTGGACAGAATGGGAGCGGTTGGCTGGACCTTGATCTGCCTGCGAGAAGAAAACCTAAGCCTGTTTGGAGGAAAATAGTAGAAACAATTTTCATAAGTGACATCTACATTCAAACAAAAGTATGTCATCTGCTAAAAAGAAGGAACCGAATGACCACAACGAAACCAAACAACGCAAGAGAAAGAACAGTGCATGAAAATAATCCCAAAGGCAGTTCAGGTATTGGAGTTCAAAAATCCCTATGATTACCGTTCCAGAAAATAGGGAAAAAAAGGATAAAAAATTCAATCAAAGATATGGTATATGGATCTTTAAAAAGGAATCAAATAAAAGGAAGGCAGGGGTTGAGATCCAATATTTTCTACTTTACTAGGCTGAGGCATGTTGGCTATTACTCTCTGCCCTCATTTCTTCTTTCCTCTTCAATTGCTTCCTCTAGCACACCTCCACTTTTCAAAAATAGTTGTCACGTTAGGCTGTCGTAGCGACTACAAAAGACACCTGTTGTTTTAAAAGTCCATCTGTTGAACTGGAAGATATGGAAGTGTCTTCAGTAAGAGACAATGTAACCAACAGTTAGTGTATAGATTTTAGAGTGACAGATATCTGTGCTCAGGCTCTGTCCCTACAAGTCCATGAGATTATAAACATGTTACTTAGCCATTCTGAATCTGTTTTCTGCTCCATAAAAATTGATGGATACTTACCTTAAAAAGTCACCGCAAGCACTAAATGAGAGGCTTTATCTAGGCAGAGTGCAGAGCACAAGTAAGTTCCCCCCAAATATTGATACCTCCTTTGCTGTTGGCTACCGTTAACAGAGAGAAGCACACATTTAAAACTGGTTAATCTTGAACTTCGGAATGGTGTGCCATCTACATATTGACTGTCATTTGAGATCCTCAACCAAGATGAAGTAATATACAATTTGTATCCTTTCTCTGTCTCCAAAGTGAGGACTATTAATGCCTAACAAAATGCCTGCACAATATGGGTTAGTCAAAACAATAGTTCCTCGGGAAAAAAAAAAAGGAGTATTGCAAATATCTGGGACAAAACTCAAGGCAGCAGATTAAGCCTTTGTTGTTACAGAATGCTATGCATGCCCTGGCTTGCCTTTCAATAATCATTCCTATTAAATCATTTGTGTCTCTGACACATCTAATGAAGTCATGTTCGTGATCAGCTTAATCACAGGATGTAGCATAGTACCTATTTTGTTAGGAAAGCTGTTTGTATAAACTGAAACATGCAGCAAATACATAATTTCATAAAATACTCATTATGCTTTCAGCGTGACAATCTTTGGCTTGAATCCTTTTATGCATATTTAGTCATTTTAAGATAGACTGTTTTGGGTACTGGTTAACAAAAAGATTATTTTTGAGCAAACTCCGTAACAAGCAAGTGGAACGGTAAACAATTACTAACATAGCAAACCCTGAGCCATTTTTCTAGCTGAATCTTGACATTCGGGAGAAATCACACATTGGTAGCTAAATCTTATGTATCACTGAAACGGAGTCTAGTTAGAAGCACGTGAAAATAAACAGGAAAGACGCTGAATTAAGGGAGGTCATCTACAAATAATACTTTCCTAGAGCATTGATAACAAACTGCAGGCTTGACTTCTGGCTAATTATTTCATTGTTCGACTAGTGGTCGAATAATCATACCTTATTCATTCAGAGACCTTTACAAGTGAAGTCATGACATATGCTTTTTACTGTTATAAATGATCTCCAGGCCCCATGTTTTAGGTCTTGGCACTAATTAGAAGTGAGACTTACATCACTCTCGTGACCTTCTCGAAGGTTGTATGTGAGGTCATGCTGAATATCTTCCACGAATTTGTGAGCATATTCTGGGTAAAGGTCTAGCACTTCAAAGAGTCCTTTGAGGATGATGCACTGAAGATCACAGTAGGTTAAAGCCTTCACATCTGCGTTGGTCTTGATCACTTGGTCCTTAATTGATAGATTTGCTCCAATTAAGTCTCCTTTCCCTTGAAACAGTGAAAAGAGAGACAGGTTAATTTTATTTTATTTTATTTTATTTATTTATTTATTTTCAACGTTTTTTATTTATTTTTGGACAGAGAGAGACAGAGCATGAACGGGGGAGGGGCAGAGAGAGAGGGAGACACAGAATCGGAAACAGGCTCCAGGCTCGGAGCCATCAGCCCAGAGCCTGACGCGGGGCTCGAACTCACGGACCGCGAGATCGTGACCTGGCTGAAGTCGGACGCTTAACCGACTGCGCCACCCAGGCGCCCCGAGACAGGTTAATTTTAAAGAAAAGCAAGCTGAGACTGGCGACCTCATCTGACTTATAGGCATCACTTGGCTGAGATGACACCACAAGGGAAAAAGAAACCTCCATCTCAGCGGTGTTGAGATTCGGGGCCTGGTAATTCTTTGTGGTGGGGGGTTTTCTGCACAGTAGAATGTTTAGCAGCAGCTCATATCCCCGACCCCCAGTGGTGACAACCCAAAACACCTTCAGATATTGCCAAATGTCCCCTGGCGGGCAAAACTGTTCCCAGCGAGAACAGCAGTCTAGGGGGTAAGGGCTAGGAGAGCCAGAGTTAGGAACTGTTAGGTCACAGATGGGCTCCAGACAGTCCCTCAGCATCCCATAAATGACTTTAGACAGAGAAGTTGACATCTGTGTCACAGTTGCCTCAACTCTTCAAGGGACATAATAATGGCTCTGATTTTTTTGAGTGCAAAAAGCCTCGAAACAAGACCATCAAACGTGTATTACTACTAATTTTCATTCTAACACAGTAAGGTGGGATTCATCATCAGCTTTCTAACATACTCAGGTTGTTTCATCTACCTCTAAACATGTCTACAAGACAGGAGGGCGAGGAAGGTGAGCGTGCCCTGCCTCCCTCTGCTCAGAACTGGGAGGCAGACATCAAGTATTGCGCGTCATGGACGGTGAAATCTACTACATAAAAATGTAAAACATAAGCTGCAGTTCTAATGCTCTGTGACAGTGTGAAAGCCCAATTTCCCCATCAAAAAAGAAAGCGAGTAAATAAAAGCTATGAGCTTTTCGCTTGTGCCACTGCAGGGAGAGAGACGTATCACCATTTGGTGGCCTGTGCCCACCCCACACCCAGCACCCCTGATGCTCTGCGTGTAACACCTCAGCCTATCAGTCTTTGGCTGGATTCACCTGCCTGGAACTAGCTGGCTTCCTTGAGTTTACGATTAGATAATATTGGCCAATGTATTTGAATCTTTAAAATCTTTCAACTGATTTGAATCAGTTTCGCTTAGCAGGAAGGTGAGCATAAACGTAAAGAGCTAACAAAAAAACCCTGATTACAGCTTCAGATTTTAGACACAGCCATTATCAGCATCCCTGTGAGAAACATGAAAGAAAATCCATTCAGTTCTCACACAAACTTAGGTTAAATGCTGAAATAATATGACCTAAGTTCACAGAGGATACTGGCATTAGATTCACGGCTACAACGTAGGAGTTTCTTTGCTTTGTCCTTCTGCATGGGCTTTAAATTTCATTATTTTTTTAATGGCCGCCTGCTCCATTTCAGAGGGAATCAACAACCAACAACTGATCGACAGAAAAACCACGAAGCAAATAGTATCTTTGGAATGGTATACAACAAATTGCCCTGTCCTCCATTCAATTAAGTTTTTAACTTCTACATTTTCATTCCTTTATCGTGCCCAGCATTTCAGGAAGCAAAGCCTCTGACTTGTACCAGACTTCAATAAAATTCTGTTTTATTGAATTTCACAGGAAAAGAAACATGCCAAATTAACCATGAACACCTGAAATGTTCATAAATATGTAACAGATAAAAATTGAACATCTGGAAATTGTTGGATTACATCTAAATATTATCTTTGAATTAACATTAAATTTAAACTTTGAAATTGAGCCTAGTTGGCCAAAGAAAAAACAGGGCTAAAATCTATACTTACAGATGCTAAGGGAGTAAACAGCCACATGGTGCTAGAGAAGTCAAGTTGGATTTAAATGTTGTCACCAATAACGCTAACCTTGGAAATTCTGTTTCTTACATATTTTATTAGAAATCTAAATTAGTGCTCAAAAACTCAAAGTTGGGCACAGATGTAAATATATAGCCCAGATGCTCTGAATACAGCAAATTTCGAAATTTGTATATCTCAGGAGAATTTATCACGATGCAGTGTCTTGCCACAAAGAAGATTTACATTTTTCTGTGAAGCAACTGCTGTTTGGAGTGACTTTATTTATTTAAACATTTTTGAAAAATGTTTATTTATTTTTGAGAGAGAGAGATAGAGTGCTAGTGGGAAAGGGAAAGAGAGAGAGGGAGACACAGAATCTGAAGCAGGCTCCGGGCTCTGAGCTGTCGGCACAGAGCCTGACACGGGGCTTGAGCTCGCGAACCGCGAGAGCGTGACCTGAGACAAAGACGCTTCACTGACTGAGCCACCCAGAAACCCCTATAATGACTTTAGAGTTATCATACTTTCCTACCTAGGGTGACTGTAGCATGGCTATTTAAGCCACAATGACCCCAGCTATAAAACACCACCAACATCTTGCCAAACTTGGCATCCTAGAAAGAATTCCAGTTTATTTATTCATTGAGTGAATATTTATGAAACACTGACATGTGTTGTGGACACTGTTGAGCCCTGGCAAGATGAGCACTGGTAAATTACAACATGGTTTGCATCCTTGCTGATTGTACGGTCTTATGAATTTCTCACTATCATGCATTAGGACCTACATCTAAGTTTCCTAATTACTCTAAGTCCTGGTATCCTTATTTCTAAAAGAAGAGCAAGATCTCTATGGTCCCTTACTACTTCCATTTTTCAGAATTCTATTATTGATATTTGCTAGCCAGTTATTCTTCCACAGGGGGTGGGGGTAGCTGATGAGATGCATCTGCAAACTGTCCAGGTTAGAGCAATAACATGTTTAATTATAATTAGGCAGACTAACACCATCCGTGAAGAACACATTTATCAGTGCTTTGTCATTTTCTTTTAAACAACAATGAAGAAATTGGTGGAAAAACACAATTACCAGGACATGAAATGAAGGTGTGCAAAGCAAACAATTTCTACCCCCATAACAAATTCTTGCCTCTATGTCAACTGCCTCCCCAGGCATCAGATTAAGAAATGCCTTCATTGGGGCGCCTGGGTGGCGCAGTCGGTTAAGCGTCCGACTTCAGCCAGGTCACGATCTCGCGGTCCGTGAGTTCGAGCCCCGCGTCAGGCTCTGGGCTGATGGCTCGGAGCCTGGAGCCTGTTTCCGATTCTGTGTCTCCCTCTCTCTCTGCCCCTCCCCCGTTCATGCTCTGTCTCTCTCTGTCCCAAAAATAAAATTAAAAACGTTGAAAAAAAAAATTTAAAGAAATGCCTTCATGTATTGATTGGACAACTGAGGTGCTTGAATAAGTTATGGCTTGACAGCTGTTTGGTGATACTTCCTCGCTACAGCATTATATATTAATTCATTTTGTTGGCAGAGTGAACATGTATTAAATATCTACAGATCAAATGTGAAGCCATGTGCTTAAGTGTATCAAAGTCAGTATTGATTTTAATTGGCCCTATAAGACAACATTACCACAGGGAAAGTAAAATACCCAATCTCCACTGAAATAATGTTAATCACAGGGATAAAATATTAATAATTCGTTATCCTTGTTTGGGTTTAGTCCCAATACCACACAGGAGTATTTAGAATGGTCATGTGGCAATTTGCACTTAAATCATTTTTGATGTTGTGGAAACGAATATGTGAAAATGCTAATCATGAAAATCATAATTTATGGAGGAAATCGGGGCCAAGAGCAAAAGGCAACGGATTAAATCTTTCAGCTGTGAGTAGAATGTTTTAAATAAGAAAATCCAGTTGAATTATGTATTACAAACAATGCTAATTACCTAGAAGCCATCACATTTGTACCTATTATGTTCTAATGTTATGGCGGTTGCCTTCATATTCCATTCCTAGTATCGTTGCTAGTTACCAAATGTAAAAATTCAGCACAATTATGGGGAAAAACCACATCATATGTATTTAAACATCATGCATTATTTTGGCTTACAAGCATATGAAGCCATATAGTTCTGGAAAAATAACTATATGCCCTTTTAAAAGCAGGCTATGTCAATAGGCAGGCTACAAAACTTACATAGTCCTAAGAAAGCCCATGGAAAGGTATGCTATGATTAAAGTTAAGTTTTTGAAGCAAATTCAGAAATAATGATCAATTGTAATGTAGAGCCATGAAATAATAAGAATGATTGGCCTTTAACTTCACAGAGTTGAGAAATGAGCAGGAATGTTAAGTCTCTTAAAAACACACAAGCACAGAGAGCCTCACTCTAACACTGATGATGAACTGGCCAAGTTGAAAATAAACCCAGTCGCTCTTCTGTCAGTACTTTTCTGTTCAGGAGAAAAACATAAGAGGGTGAGTCAAGAGTTGAGCCAAAGCTCTGAAAGGCAAGCCCTACCTTTTCCCTGGTACGAGGCCGACTGAGTAAACATGAAGCAATGGGAAGCACCTGTTTATTTCACTATTCCCTAGCCTCCACTCTTCCCCTTTAATTGGAGATAATCACACCAACCTAACGGGGCAGTAGGATTTAAATTGGATAATGGATATAAAACACCGGGCTCATATTAGGGAGTCTCTAAATTTTAGTTCTCCTTTCCTTTTCCAAAGTATAATCTGTCTTGAAGCTTACAAACTAGAATCCAGTGATAGCAGGCTTATAGGGATGAGATAGAAAAATAGGCATTGCTTAGACGTAGAAAAGAGCACCGGAGATAGAGTCAAAAAACCTAGGTTAGCTTTGACTTTGGAAAAAACAGAAAACACCACTCTTATCTGTCTCTTTGTGTTAGGAAGGCTTAAGCAAGACCCGATATGTAAAAATATGTTGTAAACGGTTAGGCTGTTTCTAAATCTTAGTTCTTGAATATATTAAATATAAATTAGCCCCTTTTTATGAACACAAATTCTAAACAGTGGCGTACGACATTGGTGTTCAAAATATATTTAGATCACAACCTGATACGTTCGTAAGCCCCAATAAATATTTGAATAAACAAAAAACGAGTGATTTCAAAAGAAGTACACATAAAATTGTGGGTAGGAATTTTTCTATATTCACTCTACGTGACACCTTTTGTCAGCTGACCTTTATATTTCAATGAACACCAATTAGGTCTTAAAAGTTGGGAGTCAGTTTTGTGGTACAAAATCTTCACAAACTGTCTTGTGAATTTTCTTTGAGGAAGTTAAAAAAAATAAAAAAGAGGCCTATGGCCACCTTGACAATATTGGGTTAGTGACTGCAATGAGAGCTTATCTTCAGTGCATAATCACTTTTGTGTTATTTCTAGCACAGATGGAGCCATTTTCATGTTCTCCTCTGACTTTGTTCTCCACAAAAATACAAAAATGCCCCTTTAAAATTGACCAGCTATTTCACTAAGAGGCAGCAGGCATCATGACTAATAATCTGGCTTTAGGAATCAGAAAGAACTGTGTTCATTTTCTTATGTTATTTGGGACAAATGAAGTGAACATACTGTTTAGTCATTTGTAAAATAGGGTTAATATTCATTCTGCTGGATTTAAACAAATCTTTTTCATGTTTATTTATTTTGCGGAGAGAGAGCGCAAGAGAAAGTGGGCGAGGGGTAGAGAGTGAGAGAGGGAGACGAAGGATCTGAAGCGGGCTCTGCCCTGACCGCAAAGAGCCTGCTCTGGGGCTCAATCTCACTAACTGTGAGATCGTAGCCTGAGCCAAAGTCAGACACTTAAACAACTGAGCCACCCAGGTGCCCCTGGATTTGTTTTTAATCCAGCACTATGAATCCAGATAGAGAGCGAGCATGCCTATGTGAGCAGAGGAGGGGCAAAGAGAGTGACGCTCCACTGACTGAGCCACCCAGGCGCCCCAATACTGCTGGATTTTTAACAAGAATGAAATGCTATGTTGAATGTGGAAACTCAGTATGTGGCAGAACAATAATAATACAGAGTTGGCAAATTAAATCCATTCAAATTTGCCTGATTCCATATATTCATCCAGAATTTTCTTACTCACAATAGCAGTACCCCTCTCCCCCCTTTTTTTCTTTTTAACTTATGCTCTAGGGTAAAATTTCATGAAGCTTTTCAACTCCGACGTACCAAGAATAGCCAGCACCATGCTGTCTTTAAGAACTTCCATGGAGCCTGAGCATACAAAGTAGATGGCCTGCAAAGCATCTCCTTGACGCAGCAGATACTCCCCCGGAGCACAGAAAGAGGTTTTGATGTGTAGAGACAGAGACCTGAGGCAGCCCCGGCTGGCACACTCAAAAAGGGACAACTGTAAGATCTCCTTGTTCAAATGCATAGTGATGTCAGAACGCAGCTCATCTGGAAAGTCTTTCAAAAGCTGTCAAGATGAAAGAAGAAATCAAGTTGGGGTAAGTCTAGTCTAATTGATTTACTCTGCAAGACAAGGGGGTGTTCTTCCCACTGTTTGACCAATAAGAGTATAGAAGAGGAACTATATGTATGTGATAGTCCTGGAGAGATTTTTTTTTTTAGTGACTGTGACCCCAGTTAGGTGCTAATTAAAAATTAGCTGATAATAAGGCCGGGGAAGTAGAATACATTAATAAGATTCTGGAATGAAAACGTATGGCATACTGTGACATGCTTCTCACAAAGACTCCTACTCGGGACAGAAGATATGGAATTTGGGCCCACTGGTGTTTCCTCTAGATTATGATCACACGAAGAGAAAAGAAACCAAATAATTACTTAAAAGTATGGATTACTAGCTTGATTGGGAGGGAGCGGTTGTAGCACGTTTGTTTGATTTATAGGATACCTTTCTTACAGTGGTGGTCTGGAGTATTCCTGGGAGTCTACAGATAACATGTGTGCTGGAAGATATTTTCGGTTTTACTTTGTTGGTTTTAAAGGCACACGTTAACTTGGGTAATCTCAATTCCAAGATGACACCGTTTAGTAGTCATAAGAATTGGTTCCTCCGAAGAGGGCCAATGAGGATGAAAGTTAGGCAATCCAATTGACCAGAATAGCAAATTAACATAAAACACTGGTCAATCCAAAGTGGCATAATGAAAACATAAGCCAAAGCAGATGAAAGAAGATAGACTGGGTTTCGCGAGGGATTAAAAAATAGGGATGAGGAAGTTGGTAGACGTGTACTTCACTTCCAAGACCTGAATTTGAGCACCTTGCTTTTACCCAAGAATATGTGCTTTCTGCCTGAAAACCTCAGCATGAGAAATGAACATTACCTCATTTGAATCTATTCCATTGTTGACTGACCAGGTTGTTTGGAAATATTCGAGCATCCTCTGCTTGAGCTGCTGGGGCAGGTGATGGACTCGTATAAAGTCCTTCAGATCCTTAGTTCTAGTGTGATAGAGGGACCATCTGGAATACATCCTCTGTATGATCGCGGTCACGTTTCCAAACACCAAGGCGTGCATCAAGGCTAGAGAAGACAACACAGCATACAATGGGAGAGAACTATGACGGAGGGGCTCACCCGTTAAGTCTAAATTTACAGTTTATAGATCCTGAATTCAGCAGAGTATGTTGATGTGGCCATGTTGATACAGCTGTTTTGGTACAAGCGTTTTGGTACAGCCACTTCGCCATAGACTGCATCCTAACGTAGTCATTTTGATCAGAGTTAAAATCAATCAGAATAAAAATATCTTCCAAAAATCCTCAGTAATAGGCAAAATTGACCCACACTTAATCCGTTACCTGCCATTCTGGCCAGGACAAACTTTTATTTTGTACTTTTCGCATCTACATTTTTAACAGGTATAGTTTAATAACCATGATAAAATAATTTTAATATAATTTCATAAAATAAACTATAAAGTTATAGCTCAGTGGTTATCATAATAACAAATACATTTTCAAAATTAGTCTAAGTGGTTAGCCCTAGTCTTTTCCCCTAAGCCATCACTTAAAATTAGTTTTATGATATTAAATATGACACATTTTTATTAATAAAGGTATGGAGAAAGTGGTTAGAAATGTAACTGAGGATTTTCTGAGCAATCTGAAGCTGAGATTAATACGGCTCCAATCGCCAACCCCACTTTGGCTCTGTGGTTACTCCGTGGTTAAATTTTAAGGGAGATATCAAAAAATCTGAGACCATTAAAGAAACAAATACATTCACAGAGGAAAACTGGTATTCTGCCTAGTGTTATGTTGCCATCCTGAGAAGAACCAGGTGGTACATATACATAGGACTCCTGTTTTGATGAGCTTTCTCAGTCAGATTATATTTAATCCCCTATTTCTTTTTTTTTAAATATGAAATTTATTCTCACATTGGTTTCCATACAACACCCAGTGCTCATCCCAACAGGTGCCCTCCTCAATACCCATCACCCACCCTCCCCTCCCTCCCATCAACCTTTAGTTTATTCTCCGTTTTTAAGAGTCTCTTATGGTTTGGCTCCCTCCCTCCCTAACTTTTTTTTTTCCTTCCCCTCCCCCATGGTCTTCTGTTAAGTTTCTCAGGATCCACATAAGAGTGAAAATACATGGTATCTGTCTTTCTCTGTATGACTTATTTCACTTAGCATCGCGCTCTCCAGTTCCATCCACGTTGCTACAAAAGGCCGTATCTCATTCTTTCTCATTGCCACGTAGTATTCCATTGTGTATATAAACCACAATTTCTTTATCCATTCATCAGTTGATGGACATTTAGGCTCTTTCCATAATTTGGCCATTGTTGAAAGTACTGCTATAAACATTGGGGTACAAGTGCCCCTATGCATCAGCACTCCTGTATCCCTTGGGTAAATTCCTAGCAGTGCTATTGCTGGGTCATAGGGTAGATCTATTTTTAGTTTTTTGAGGAACCTCCACACTGTTTTCCAGAGCGGTTGCACCAGTTTGCATTCCCAACAGTGCAAGAGGGTTCCCGTTTCTCCACATCCTCTCCAGCATCTATAGTCTCCCGATTTGTTCATTTTAGCCACTCTGGTGTGAGGTGATATCTCAGTGTGGTTTCGTTAATCCCCAATTTCTTACTGAACCGTCCCCTTTCTGAAACCACCACCCGATTATAATAAGATAGAAAACTTGGTTCACACGAATTCAACAGTTGGTGGGGATTGGAGATGGGTCTTCTACCAGAAAAAAAGGGATTTCTAGGAGTTGCCCAATGTAGGGAGTGGTCAGAAATCTTAAAATCAGAAAATTCAGGACAGGAATTTGCACTAAATAGTCATCAGCCAAACAGAACTGGAATGGCCCCTGCAGATGCCATCAGATAGTCCAAGAAGGTCTTCGACCCGCCTGGGGCTGTGACATTGGAAGACGTGAGGGCTGGGTATAGTTACATTTATGGGCAGATCAAGTCTCAGATATTCAGATTTCAGCCCAGCAGTTTTTGGTTAAAAAAAAAAAAAAAGACTACAAATCTAGTAGTTTGTTTATTAGGAGCTCTCCAAGTGTCCCTGTACCAAAATCTCAATGTCCAAGGAGCTCTGTTAAAGTTTCTTACATCAAAATGGATACATTTATGCAAAAACACCAACATATTACTGCATCTATCTTCCTGAATCTCCATCCTATTTCAGGATAGCCCCAAATAAAATTCTTCCTTTCCTCTACATTTGTCAGAATGTATGGATCACTGGCATACTAATTTCGATCTAATCTAACATTGGAATTAAAATTCTTTTAGGTTATATATCATCATTTCTCTATGAAAGATAGGATCACCAAGTCTATAAAGACAGCTGGTAATAATAAGGAAACCCTCAATATTTTGGAAAAGTTACTAGAATAGGGTTAAACTTAGGGTCTACATACAGGAGGAATATAATGTTGCAGAGAGAATATGGACTTCAGAATCAAACACATCGGGATATGAAACCTGACTTTGGCACTTCCTAATTGTGAACTTGGGAAGATACATAATTCCCATACGTGGATGCAGTTCCCTTATATATAAATGGGCATAGTTGTCCCTTATTCATAGGGCTTTTTTGAGATTTAAAGAGTTAATATATATATTATATAAATATAAATATGACATTTATTATTATTTAAATATAAAATTATATTAAGTATAAATCTATATTTTTTAAAGTGCCTAATATTTTATGTGAAAAACGGGTGCTCAATTTATGTTCTTTTTCCCCATGATAGTGAAAAGCATAATCATGAATTTTCAACACACTCCGTGGCGTAAAATATGGGGGGAAAGACTCAGGCAAGGTTTTCCAGCAACCTCGTAAATATTTAAGAGTGGTTGTTAGTGGGAATGACTTCTTGATGAAAGAAATTCAAGAAATATTTAGTCAGTTCCTGCTCTATACAAATGTAAGCAAGTGTATATTCTCCCCAAGTTTTCAAAAATGAAATGTTTTCCAACAGGTCAAAACTATCCTAAGAAAAATGTGCATTACCTAATAACTTACTGTTGAATGGCTCTTGGTAAATTCCAAATTGAGATCCGTTCTTCTGTAGGAGCACAGTGGCTCTGGGGTCAAATATTTTGTTTGGAAGAAGAGCCCTCTATTTCTGATAAACACTCAGCAAAGAAGAGAAGTGATTCTGCTCCAAGTCAAAGAAATTAAACACCAATTTCAGGCTCAGTTAATATACTTATGGGCTCGGTGTGTGGAAGGCCCTACCGTCTGTAAAAGTATGTAATGGTCTTTCATCGAGATTAAACTGAGTACTGAGAACAATTCTATTTCATTTATTTTAACACTGCCTTCCTTAATTACGTGTATGATTTTAACTTTGCTTTGCTTAATTATAATGTGTGTAGAGCACTTAAAGTAAGAGAAGTGATATGTTCAGACCGTTTACCATCCTGATTGTACATCATCAATAAAATGAATTACTGGATTAATTGTAGCATTCTCAGTGTTGTTGGAAAGTCCCAGTCTATATCCGAGTCACCATAATTTCAAAGTCTCATTTCAGCATAGGCAAATACTTCTAATTTAGGTAGTTAAAAAAATAAAACCCCAACTTCCATAATTTTCCAGTTTCCAAAGGTATTTTGCCTCTCTGTCACCGGTTATCATTTTCACACCGGTGAAGCATATATATAACTCTCAGGCCGAATCATTCCATCTGCTATGAAAGTTTGACTCAAGAATGGCAATATCCAGGTCAGTTTGGAAGTTATCATTCACTTTTCCTTTTACTCCTAGCAAATCTGACGTATATAATTCTTAAAGTAGCATGCTGGGGCTGCTGCTGAGTGTGTGGGAGGCTCTTTTGCTTTGTGTAGGCATTTTGTATAGAATGCATTTTGTAAAATCTCGCCTTAATATCAGGTCTTGGAGGAAGCTCGATAATTGGGATCTCAGAAGAATGTAAACAGACCTCCGGTGAAAGAGTCCTCCTAAAGGGCTGCCTGGCTTTCTCTCTCTTTGTCTCCTTTTTCTTCCTTATTCTTCTCCTTTCCCTTCCCCCTTTTCTTCCCTTCCTCTCCCATCCCCTTCCTTCTTTTTTTCTCGCTCCCTACTTCTTTCTCTGGATTTTGGGCAACATTGCTCTCCTGAGGTATAACATCGTTGCTGAGTTCTTTAGCCAACCACTTCGCATTGCCTTCAGAGTCTACAGAGGGACTGTTTGCTCCTGATATAAAAGGAGACCAGAGCTCAGGCTCTGGGTAATCTTAGCTGTCCTCCTCCTCTCTCCCACCTACTCACTGACCTGGAATTTTCCACTCCTGTCAGAGTACACTGGGTTGTGGATGGCAGATGGCAGAGAAAACAGAGTGAGAACAATTTCCTAAATGACAAATTCAAATGGCAGTGTAGACGTCTTTAAAAAAGCCTGAATTTGTGAACACCATAGCCCATATGGGTCCAATAAAATTATGTCAGGAGAATATATATATAGGATGAGAGGACCCAAGGAAAGCCTTAACTGTTACGAATTTCACTTTACCTTTTTCGGGACAACGATGCCTCATTTAAACCGGACATGTCCTCAGTGGTGAGTCACCTTCGCTAGGAAGCTTTATCTAACCTCTGAGCTTGAGCCGATGGGCCCATCAATTGGAACCTATTCGTTAGGTGACTACTGGACAGCCATTACCAAGTGTGATAGAAGAACTTTTAAAGTGTGGGAACATGTTCTAATATATTTTGTTTGGTGGCAAACACAATATGCAGAATTGATAGAAATGTTGCCAAAAAGAGGGCTATATATATGTAAAAAGACTGCAAAGACTGTCTTTTGGCGATGGGATTTTATGTAATTCTAATTTCTCCGTGGATTTTTCAGTCTTTTCTAAATGTGCATTATAATAGGAAAAATTAAAGTGGGAAAAGAAAGAACATCATCTGCCCAAGTTCCTATTTCCATTACTAAACTGTGAACTCCTCGAAGGAAAGTATCATGACTTAGTCATTTTTGTTTCGCCAGCATATAGCACAGTGCCTGGCATAACTTATGTGTGCCATAAATATTTATGGCACTGAAATGAACCTCTGGTCGTTTGATACTTTCTGTAAAAAGTTTTGTAATCATAAGCAATTGGCTTAGCAAATGAACTCTGAAGCATTTAGCCCCAAACCCATCCCTTCACCCCCACCCCACTCCCCAAAGGGAATCTTTTAAAATTATTTATTTTAGGTCTCGTGGTTTTTACCACTATTTTAGACAACAAAATTTTACTTCTATTGCTTGGCTCATCAAGTTGAGATAAGACCTAAAAACAACCTGCCATGAAAGGTGAGAACTCAGCTCACTGCTACCTACCTTCCCATCCCACACTTGGTGGTTATTATTTTTAGCTCATGTATTATAATTTTACAAGGCAAAATTAATATCAATGACACATCAAGAAAATTACACAAATATTTAATGTACAGCTCACTATACTGAACCACCCCCCAGATGAATATATAGGATATTATCAGCACCCCAGGCCTCCCTTGTGTCCCCTTCACAGACACTAACCAGCCTCATTACCAAAGGTAACCACAGTTGTGAATTCTATTGTAATCTATAAGCTTTGCTTAGTTTTCATTTCTCTTTTTTTTTTTTTTAACTTTTAACGTTTATTTATTTTTGAGAGACAGAGAGAGACAGAGAACGAGCAGGGGGGGAACAGAGAGAGAGGGAGACACAGAATCTGAAGCAGGCTCCAGTCTCTGAGCAGTCATTATAGAGCCCAATGTGGGGCTTGAACCCACGAACCCTGAGATCATGGTCTGAGCCGAAGTAAGTTGCTTAACCAACTGAGCCACCCAGGCGCCCCTCTCTCTTTTTTTAGGTTTATTTATTTATTTCATGTGTGTGAGAGAGAGTGCACGCTCACACTGTCAGCGTGAGGCGAGATCAGGGGCTCAGTCTCACGAACTGAGAGATCATGACCTGAGCCCAAATCAAGAGTCGGACTCTTAGCTGACTGAGCCACCCGGGAGCCCCATGTTGTCATTGTTTTTAAGTATCTCATTCTGGCGAATATAAATGCTATCTAATCTTGATCTTAATTTACAAGGCTTTGATAAATGACGTTGAACACCTTTTTTATATTTTTATTGTCTATTTGGCATGGGACTCTGTTTGTGAAGTACTTCTTTTTTTATTTTTTATTTTTTTTAACGTTTATTTTTGAGACAGAGAGAGACAGAGCATGAATGGGGAGAGGGTCAGAGAGAGAGGGAGACACAGAATCAGAAGGAGGCTCCAGGTTCTGAGCTGTCAGCACAGAGCCTGACATGGGGCTTGAACTCACAGACCGCGAGATCACGACCTGAGCCGAAGTTGGACGTTTAACCGACTGAGCCACCCAGGCGCCCCTGTGAAGTACTTCTTAAAGGTTTTATGCCTTTTTGGGTTGTCTTCTCATACTGGTTTGTAGACAGTCTTTATATATAATAGGTACGAGCCTTTTATCAGATAAGTGTTTGCAAATACTTTCTCCTATCCTATGGATTGCCTCTTCACACTCTTAAATAATGTCTTGGAAAATACAAATTCTGTAGTTCAATTTACCCATCTTTTTCTTTATGGTTAGGGCTCCAGCGGGAATTAATTTTAATGCAGTTTTAAGAGGAGTCTAGGTTGTTTTTCAACATGCAGATATACATTTGACCCTGCAACATGTGTTGAAAGAATCATTTCCCCTTCGTACGGCATGTACCCTGTGTCATAGAATGTCCATACGAGTGTGGGCCTATTTCTGTCCTCTTCCATTCCACTGGCCTATTTGTTCCTGGGCTAACATGTGCTTTCTTAATTGTTGGAACATTACAGTACATCTTCATAACTGTCGCACAAATCTTCCAATTTTGTTCTTCTTTACAATTGCTTTGGCTAGTTTTAGCTCTGCATTTCCACTAACCCGTAGAAAGAGCTTGTCATTTTTCAAACACACACACACATATCCACCAACACACATGGACACACATCTACTAGAATTTTTGCTGGCATTGCACTGAATCCTTAGATCAATTTGGGTAAAACTGGCATCTTTATAATATTGAGTCTTAAAACCATCATCATTGTATATCCTTCTGTTACTCCCCTTGTAAATTTTCTCACTAATGCTCTGTAGTTTTCTGTATAGTAGAGTTACACATTTGAAAAGAGATTTTCCTACATATTTGATACTTTTATAATCATTTTTTAAACGTTTATTTATTTTTGAGAGAGAGAGAGAGAGTAAGTGGGAGGGCGATACAGAATCGGAAGCAGGTTCCAGGCTCTGAGCTGTCAGCACAGATGCGGGGCTTGAACTCACAGACCGCAAGAACATGACCTGAGCCAAAGTCAGACGCTTAACTAAGCCACCCAGGCGCCCCTGTAATCATTTCTTACATTTAATTTTCTAGTTGTTTGGCACTAGCATATAGAAATACTATTAATTTTTGCATATTGAACTTGTACCCGTCAGCCTTACGACATTCACTTATTAACTGTAATAGTTGTTTGAAGCTTTTAAGGTTACTTTTGTTTTGGGTGTTCTCAAAATTCTCAAATCTCAAGATTGTCCGGATATGTTTTTTTTTCCTTTTCTCATTAGTATTGCTGGATGTCTCTGGTAGTTTTTAATCGTCTTCCCATAAATCAGGGGTTAGCACACACTGTAATTACTGATGCTCACACGGAAGCTTCCCCTTCCTTCCTCCTCCTCACTCAGCCAGTGAATGTCTCTGCCCTAGACATTTATCTGGGGTTTGGGCAGTCACCTGCAACATTTAAGATTGCAGCCGCCTGCTTTTGTAGTAAATATTGCATCCCTGTCATTAGTAATGTCATCAGCCTTGGGTGGAGATTCCTAATAAGATGCCTCAGACTTGATTCCTTAGGAATATATACCTAAAATTTTTAAAAAACAAATTATTTCTGAATATTTGTAGAAATCATGTGAATAAAATCAACTCATAGGATATAATAACATGGATATTGTGTAAGAAGTTTGCTAGGTCTCAGTGAATCTTGGCAACGGACTCACTAAAACTCCACGTCTTTATGTTTAAATGAAGGTGTTAGTAACTTCTATCTCATGGTGTTAGGAGAATTAAATGAGCAACACGTTCCATATTATGAGCTCTTATGATTAGCTCTCAAGGTCATACAAATAGTTAGTTAAATAGAAAATACTAAAATGCAGACATCCTTTCTTCTAGCCTAAGGTAATTGTCACAGTAATACAGAGTTGTTTCCCACAAACACAAATTTGGGAAGCTTTAACTAATAAATTCAAGTTACTTAGATGCCGTCTGCCATTCAACAGCAGTGGTTTCCCAAGTGCTGTCCAAGTCACCCAAATGCTTTAAAGCCACTGACAAATGAGCACCGGTTTTGCACCAGGATGATGTGATCAATGAGCATTTAACAAGTGACAAAGTAACATCATCTGATTACTTCCCATATCTTTTGGCCCTGTGACCAGCATTGCTTTCTACTTACAGTGAACAGCAGGGAATAATTTATGCCATTTCCGATTCAGGACCAGTCACAATATTTTATGTGGATCAATAGAGAATAAAAGCTCAATTATCTAAGCAGATTCTTCAAACGTCAAATCGGTAGGTTAATCCTTGAACATTTGAGCATTTCCCCACCTTTCCATCCGGAGTAGAAGAAACATGGGCAAATATTAAATAAGTATAAGCTGTGTATATTGGCAAAATGCCTGTAACTTTGCTAAGCTGGGAGATGGGCAATCAAGGAGACTCGCAATTATAGAAGTCATAATACTGGGTATAAAACAGCCACCACGGTGTCTGGCACATTGTAGCTCTTCGGAAAATGAGAATTCCTGTTCTCTGCTCCCTAGGCTGTTGCTGCCGTACATCAGCCAAGACTGTTAGAATTGCTGCAGTCCCAGGATGCCCCTTCAGCAGCTCTGTCACCAGCACAGCCTTTCCAAGAAATTCTCCCGATCCCTGGCCCTTGTTTTCTCACTGCTTCGGAACTTCCTAACGGATTCGGCACGTAGAGCTTTACTGCCTGGTGTTAGTATAGCTCTTTCCACATCTTTCAGCCTATCTCTTCCAGACTGGATCATAAGTTCCTTGAGGGAAGGCTTGGCTTTATACTTTGATTTCGCCATAAGCTGGATGAGTCATTTCTTAAAGCCCCGCACAGCCATTTGACATCTCCCACGCAAGGAACCTGTTAGGAACCATCCTGTATTATAAGGCTCAAAAATGCTAAGGGATAGCTGGGATTAAGGCCATTAAAAGAACATGGTAAAATAGGCTTTTGGGGAGAACGGTGATGGGGCAGAAAATACTGATAGAACCCTGCTTTAAGAATTCCAGTCTTGGGGCGCCTGGGTGGCGCAGTCGGTTAAGCGTCCGACTTCAGCCAGGTCACGATCTCGCGGTCCGTGAGTTCGAGCCCCGCGTCAGGCTCTGGGCTGATGGCTCGGAGCCTGGAGCCTGTTTCCGATGCTGTGTCTCCCTCTCTCTCTGCCCCTCCCCCGTTCATGCTCTGTCTCTCTCTGTCCCAAAAATAAATAAAAAACGTTGAAAAAAAAAAAAAAATTTAAAAAAAGAATTCCAGTCTAAGAAGAATGTTTACTCGATCCAGGTAAATATCCACATCTCCTACGACTCCATGAGAGAAGCCTTGTGATTTGGTAAGTTTCCAAATATGTATTTATATACGGAAGTAAACATTTATCTGGGTTCAAACCTTGCCTCTTTTCCTTACTGATCGTACGGCATTGGGAAAGTTACTTTATTTCTCCAAGCTTTAGATATATCATCTGAAAAATGTGGATAATAACAGTGTGGATCCTGTATCAGTTAGGCGGTTTAGAAAAGGGAAATGAACCTAAATATTTCAACAGAGGAAATTCACTGTAGAGAACTGGTTTTCCTGGGGCTAGAGAGCTAAACGAGCAAAAAGAGATTATAGCGGTAACGTGGCTATAATAACTGCAGGAAGGAGCTTCTGTCCTTGGAGATGCAAAAACAAAAGGAAGAAGGGGGCTTAGCAGAACACGAAGGCCCAAAAGAGGAGCGGTGAGGAGCCGTAAGACACGAAGGCCCGACTTTGGATGTGGGGGCGCTCCCAACTGATGCAGGAATCTCCAAGAAGATACAATGGGGCGGGTTCTGCGAGTGCCTGAGGCGGCTGAACACGAGGACCACTTCTGCCGCTTGAGGTACATCATTCGCCTGAGAAGCAAGCAGTCCCCTCTCTCCACCTCCTGCTTTCCGGTCTCCCTCTGGCGCCCCTACCGGCAGAAGCAACTGAAGTCGGCCGGCAAAGAAAAGTGAGGTTTGCAGCATCCAAACTCCAGCGTGACAAAGCATAACAGGGAAGGCGGGTTTGGAGCTCAGGGACAATAGTATAATAATTTGTCTGTTTGTTAAATGGGACAGGAATCGTGCCTAACCTATAGACAATGACTCAGGATGTTGTACTGAAGCATTTAGCACAGAAAATGGAATATGAAAACAAGTTTAAAATGTTAATTATTTATTATTTATTGGGTGTGTTTCTTTGTTTTTGTTTTTATTTTTAACTAAGTGATCTAGCAAGCATCCTTAATTCACTATATTAGTATTAATAAAATTTGATAACACTGTGTTTGAGACTGTCAAATGGGCTTTCAAACATACACCTGCAATTCAAACTCCTATAATTTACATGAAAACAAAGTTCCTGCCCTTTCAAAATCGGTCATCAAGTAAACGGTTACTTCTTCATCTGTCCAGAAAATGGAATTCTTTGACATCACAGACTTTCATTGCTAATCTCTATGTATATTAAAGTGTTTGTCACCGATTTTCTAATTAGCGCTTTTTGACTCTTCCCATTTAAATGCGTTTCAGGACAGAACAAACGTAACAGAAATCCTGTGGCAGATATTCGTTCCCTGTCTTGCTATGAAGAAGAGTTTCCCTTACCGCCGATCAGCATGGTGCAGATGGAGAAGATCTTTTCCGCATCTGTATTAGCAGAGACATTCCCAAACCCAACACTGGTGAGGCTGCTGAGAGTGAAGTACAGAGCGGCAATATAGGCACTTCGGATGGACGGGCCCCCCAAGGTATTGTTGCCGTAGTATGGAGACTCTAGTCTCTTTCCCAACTCATGGAGCCAACCTGCAATGGAAGAAAGAATGAGAACTTAAAGCCACAGAGTAGAGTCCCAGGATTAGCACCTGGGGGAGGGAGGGAATGACAAATGAACATTGAGGGACATACTGATTTGTTCAGGAAAAAGAAGAAAAAAAAATTAAAAGGGAGTTCAAGGCAAGAAATAAGATTCCATTGCTACGAAAGCAAAAATATCACTTTTATGCAAGCTGTTCTATATAAGACACACAGCAGAGAAGTGTGCATCCGAGAGCAGATGGGTGGTCAAAGCTAAACAGGTTACCCTCATGCAGGAGACTCTACCCACAGACACGGAAACTGGGATTGCTACGGTCGGTAACAGTGTGGTGTATTTCTCTAGTGGTTAAGCTCCTTTCCTCCTTCCTCAATTGGAGTTTCAAGAGACAAATGGGCTTAATAGGTATTTTTAAACCCTATGTGATGATACATAGCAACAACCACAAGGAGCTAGACTTCACATAGACGAGATGGGCTTTATTTCCACCCAGCACAACCTTGCCCCATTTTATCCACTTGGGCTGACATCTAGTTGTCTTAGGAGTCTCAGCTCATGCTACCTCCTCAGGAAACCTCCTCTGCAGCCCCATCCTGCCATGTGGAGGTGGAGGGGGAAAACCGCACAACTAAGAGGTACCTGTAATAGAACTGGATGTCCCCCGCAGCTGTTTTATAATACTGCTCTATACGTGAGCCCAAACTGATCAAATTAAGAGCTTTAAGTACATGCAGTTTATTGTATGTCAACTATGCTGTCATAAAGCTGTAAAAAAAGCTACATTAATAAAGATGAGAAACAGCAAGCATGACATTGACGATAATAGAATGGAAACAGCACAAACACCACGTTAAAATCCTTCATTGGAAACATGTATCCTTTAAGATTTTGTATTTCAGAATTCTCTCCTTCTCTTTCTTTGTAGGCGACTATGTTACAAACCACTGTGACAATTCAGCTGAACCCATAAGGTTCATAAAACTTCTGTTAAGAGATGTTATTCACTGACCGCTACTTTCTTGTAGACGCTTCATTTAATGGCTGTCCAAGAAGGGATGAGAGTCATCACACTTTTTAAGTAGTAATAATGCTGTCATTATCAACTAAAGTTATAGGTTATGGAACTGTGCTAGGTAATTAAAATGCATATTTTAAACAACTGGGAATTCCTTGAGACCAAGGAGAATTGTTTTGTGGCAAGTATTACATCTTATTCATCCTGTGTCTTCAGTAAAGTGTTTCTCAACCTTTAGCTTGCCTCAGAAACATCTAGAGGGCTTGTTAAACAGCGATAGCAAGTCCTATCCCTGAAAGTTTTTTAAACTGCTGTGCCCTCTGCCACCTCCACTAACTGCATCAAAGTTTCTGTTGCCAAGACCAGGTACAGGTATTTTTTAAAAGTTCCCAGGAGAATCTAATGTGAAGATAGAACTTAGAACCGCTATTCCAGATCTTAGCAAAGCACTAACAATAGTCAAGTTTAATAACTGTTATTTTAAAAAGTGAATGAGTTAATGAATGTATCAATTGTTCTTGCACTCTATCGTAGTATGAGATAATATGACAGCCTTGAGACGATAACACAACATATGTGCATTTGTAAATTTGTACTAGGATAAGAACATATGTTTGGAGGATAGAGAATAATAATGAAACATAAGTTACACGCTATAAAAGGTGATGCTGTTAGTAAGTTATGACCAGGTACTCTGTCTGGAAAGGCTTTGCGAAGGAAATACGCTCTAGTGATGGGGTTCAGGGCAGGCTGGCACACAGGAATGTGCCACTTGGACATGGGAATTATTTGAGCTGGAGGCAATCAGGGCCCGACGGACTCAAAAGAAGCTTTTTACTCCCCCCTCAACAGCCTAAAAGAATTTAGATAGGGGGCCTGTACCAAGAAGAGAGCTATTACCAGGGATAACTTTTTACATCAGAAAGATTTGTCTTCATGGCATGGCAAACATTTGTTTACTGAACATTTGCTCTTCTCATCTTCCAATGAGCTTTCTTCCCTTTGAAGCCCCCTTGGCCTTAGCTCAGGATGGCCTCGAAGCCTCAATTGCCTGACCGTCTTTGACCCTCTCATGTCTACGTGAAACTCCTACAGGTACTACATTAAATTTGTTTTTCTTCGGTTTTACTGTCTCACATCAGTATAATTATTAGGGCAGCCAAAGAACCTAAAAAAGAAGAGAAAAATAACCTTCCTCCCCAACACTGGATTCAACACAGATTTAAATGTGGGCTCCTCCATTTATAGGCTGTAGGAACGACTAACTTCTCTGAGCTCCACTTTTCTCACTTGGAAAAACAGAGATACTATCTAAGTTGTGGAGCTGCGATGGATTAAAGGAGGTGCCACATAGGAAAATGCCAACCATTGTTACTGGCTGAGGTTTAGTGTATCTCTTTTCTCTCTCTTGCTTCTCTTACTTTCATGGGAACGAGAAAGCGCAGAAGTCCAGGAAGGTAAGAGAAAATAAGAGCCCAGCACTGAACTGTAATGGGAGAGGAAGGTGGTGACTCCATGTATTCAGTAAAAACTACTGTAGGGGTTAGCATTTCCTAACCAATAGAAATAAGAGGGAGAAAATCCAGATGACAGCAGCTCTTAAAACTGGGGGAGTTACGGGGTGCCTGGGTGGCTCAGTCGGTTAAGTGCCCAACTCTTGGTTTTGGCTCAGGTCATGATCACATGGTTTCAGTTTGGCCGCAGGTTGGCCTCTGCCCTAGCAGCGTGGAACCTGCTTGGGATTCTCTCTCCCTCTTGCTCTGCCCCTTCCCTGCTCATGCTGTCTCTCTCAAATAAATAAATAAACGTAAAAAAAATGGCCGAGTTATATGCCCATTTGTGAATCTGAAGAAAGACGCGATTCTTTGGCCAGAACAAAGTACATGTGGAGACTGTGGGCCACTCTGTACTCATTTTGTCATTTCATGGCTTCCTGAAGCCCTTTCATACATATCAGATTAAAAAAATCTGTTCTAGAATTTTAAGCAAGGGGGAGGATGAAGTGATCAAGGGTGATTTGATAGAACATAGCTTAATCTTGTATGGACAAAGATTTAGAAATAACGGCAACTTATCCAAGATTAATTGATGAGATATCGCAAAAGCAAATCACATGTGCATTTAAAAAATATTACTGGTATATTTATATGCACCGTAGGAAGAGAGTGCAGACACAGAGGCATAATCAGGAAGCAGAGAGAACATCTGAATTTATTGTCATATTCAGGATGTCGATTTCTGCAGGATAGCGCCCCCGTAGGCATTTGATCCAGACGCCGTCAAATATGGAGAACCACAGGATTCTGAATGGCTGGTGGGCTTGGTATTTCTCAAGTGTCTTCCCACTTGTGCTCTAAAAGGGATGCTGTATTATTTCTTCTGGACAAAGAACTGATTAGAGGGTCTTGTCCTTTTGTTCCGTATTGGTCATTCCTGCTAATTACTGGGAAGCTGAAAATTGTCCTCTTACCCAGAGAGTAAATATTGCATGACCTAATTTCTGTTTTAGCTGATGCACAGAGGAAGACAAAAACCCAGAAACAACTGAGCTACTTACTACTTCCTCTTGCCTGAATCAGTTGCACCATCAGACCATGAAGAAACAACTGGACCCACCTATTGATCTTCAATTAAGGTATTCATTACCTTACGGAACCCAGTTTTCTCACTTAAAAAAAAAAAAAAGCAAACAAACCCAGTCAATATATTTGGTTGAACTTCTTAATTGGAACAAAAGTGAAATCCTGAAGAATTCTCAGAAGCAAATCAGTTTTCATATAGATTGATTTCTGTAATCAAATAGGATGAAAGTTTGTATCAGGACATACAGATTATATTAGATTATATCCTCATCCAGGGCCTGTTCATTTACAATGTGTGAAGCTATCTCAGAAGTGATTCAGGGTGCAAAACACAGAGGAACAACAGACCTACTTTTGTTGATATCTCTTTTCTGTCTAGCCAACTGTTCTGTCTATTTTCAGAAACATCTTGTTTTTTAAGAAAGGTTGCTACTAAACTGTGTTACAGCTGACGGAGCAAAAGCAATAATGATGATGACAAAACCTGGTAACACGCAAAGGAGGTAACACCCACAAATCCTGGGATTGGCTCTGTGGGCTAAATAAAACTTTTTCACAGAACAGCTCGTCCAAAATGAGAGCACATGTTCACTGTAACAAGACAACATGTCACTGTACTGTATAGAAGAAACAGTTTAACCAATTTGGAAGCCAATCTTTTTTTATGCTGAAGAAACTCATCTCTAAAGGAAGGGATGTCCTAGAACAGTCTGTCTGCTTCTGCTCATTTTTTTTCCCTAAGGAACATTTTGAGGAAAAACACATACACAACATAAAGTAGAATCTAAATATACTAATACATTGCAATTTGATAAAGACAAAAGATATCATAAAATAATCCTATCATTACTAAAATTGATTAGATAAATAAAAGAGTAGGTTTATGAAACAAAGAAATTTTAAGATAGAATGACTCCTTTTTTTGAGAGAGAGTGAGAGAGAGAGAGAAAGAGAGAGAGAGAGAGAGAGAGAGAAGGTGAGTGGTGGAGGGGCAGAGAGCACAGAGCCTCGTGCAGGACTGATCTCACCACAGTGAGATCATAACCTGAGCCAGAATCCAGAGTTGGAAGCTTCACCAACTGAGCCACCCAGGGGCCTCAGGATAGAATGACTCTTAATGACCATGCCCAGAAGAGCATGGAACTTAGCACAATTCAATCCATATATTTTTCACTGCATACTTACCATGGGCCCAGTATTTTGCTTAATTACACACTTCTAACACTGAATGGGAGTTTCTAATTAGTTTGCTCGTTAGGCTCCCTACAATAATTTACTTACTTTTACTATGCATATCGTGTGCACAGTTTGTACAGGTGTGACCTGCTTTATACAACATATGCAGTCTTAAAAAGTTTAGCTCAGATTAGCATTTGGTAAGTGAGCAGATAGTTCAGATTTAATAAAAGGAATGGGAGCATGTTATTTAAGGAAAGCCTATGGTGAATTTCTTTGGTCGCATAAAATACCTTAGTAATATGCAAAAGTATCCGGTAAAATATAAGCTTATTAAATCATATTTATATGTGTGTGTTAAGATGTGTTTGTATAGACAGAAAAAAGAGAGAGAGGATTAGCACATGCATAATCACACCTATAATCCCAAATGGTGTTTTACTTAATTTGGAACGCATGAACCATGTTGCATTAGGGTGTGGCGAGAAGCAAGAAGGGAAGCCATGCCAGGGTTTTCTTGTTACTAGGTTGGCACACGCTTTACATTTTACCGAGGGCTTCCTGGGCTCCAGCCACTCCAGTAAGGCAGTCCATTTCCCGTCTCACTTATACGCACTAATTGTATGGAATAGGTACGCTTATCATCCACATTTTGATCCATTATTTCATTAATCATTATAACCATTTAGAAATCATCATCCTTATTTTAAAGATGAGAAAACTAAGGCTCCAAATGATTAAATAGCTTGCTCAGTATGGCAGTGTCAGGGTTTGAATCCAGATCTGTGTGCTGTCAGAGCCCAGGTTCTTGACCACTATGTACAGTGGTCACGTAATATACATATACCCACGTAATATACATATAAGCCCAAGAATACTACTGTTGTAGTGTGGCTCAATGTCTTTACAAGCGACATGCCATTTGTTATTATGGTGTACATACGTGGCAAGAAAGAAGTAGTCTTAGTTAGGCCTCCCCAGAAGCAGACCCTGAGGCATGGCTTTAACTATAAGTCATTTATTTAGGTGTTAGGTCCAGCACATATATTTAGGAGACAGTAGGGAAGGGACACAGAGAGTGGAGGAAGCCAATGAAGCATGCCCAATCAAGCAAGCTATCACTATAGGCAACTGGAGCTTAAGCCCACTGGGGGAACCCCGAGGAGGAGTGTAGAACATACCCCCTGTCAGAGCAGGGGAGTATTAACCATCATTGATTGAGGGTGGCTCTAAGGGAGCATGACTTCCCCACCGTGGCCATGACTGTAGCAAAGGAGGCTTCTACATCTCAAGACAGTGCCTCAGGCATAGATATAGATCCTAAGGATAGGAGTCATACAGAGTGAGGGGGCACGGTGGAGTACCAACAACATTTGCGACAGCAGCCAACACTTACTAAATGCCAAGTATTTTGCTAGGCTTTCACATAACATTATTTTCACACAACTATCACAACTACTCTGCCTTTTTTTTTTTTTTTTCTTAAACTGATAGAGTCCAACAGAGAAGGTCAGAAGTTTTCTCCTGTCTTTAGGGACTTTTAGAACTGAGAGGTAAATCCATGCCTTTCTAACTAAACATCCATGATCCTTCCCCTATACTACACTGCTTATAAAGAAGTAATCATTTTAAATGATCTTTTTAATTGCGCTTGTTGAAACCGTTATTAAATAAGTTTGCATTTCCAGCGGCCTCTTTTGCTTAGCGTGGGGGATTGTGTCCCAAAGGCACACATCATATCAGAGAAAATAGAGGAATTATCCAAACATAATCCACAATGTAGACATGGGATGACATGGTATTTAGAACCTGAATATTACTTCAACAGGGATCAAGAGGTTTCTAATGTAAATTCCAAGCATAGAAAATACTATGGTTAACATTGGCTTCCCCTCCCTCCATACTTAATCCTTTTGGACTCCATTCAGCTGAGAGGTAGAAAAACACTGAGTCCTAAAGTGGGAGGTGTCTGGCTGGGAGAGGCAAAACAGTGGGAGATGATGATTGTGGGGCACGGCATGAGAACTTCTCTGGTTGCTTAGCCTCTCCCCAGCGGCTAATGTGTGGGCCCCGCCCAGCTGCAGGGGTGCTTGAGAGATATCAAGAAGGGTGTCAGAAGTCTGAGTGCCTGCATGTGTCTATGTGGGTTTGTGGGGGTGGTGATGGTGTGGCAACAGAAAGACAAAGATTTGTGTGAGGTATTGTATTTACTGTTATACACTCAAAAAGAGTTGTTAGTCCGAAACAGAATATCACAAAAAAAACCCTTGAGATTTCATCTCCATTGTCTCTCTCTCTTTTTAAATTTCTTTATTTATTTTGAGAGACACAGAGTGCAGGTGGGAGAGGGGCAGAGAGTGAATCCTAAGCAGGCTCCTCATGCACAGCCTGATGTGGGGCTCGAACACAGGAAATCGTGGGATCATGACCTAGGCCAAAATCAAGAGTCCATCACTCAACCAAATGAGCCACCCAGGCATCCCTTCACTATCTCTTAAAATATCTACATATTTATCTCCATTCCTTAAGGTTCAGCTAGTGCCTGCCACTAGTTTTCTGTTTTGTTTGTTTTTTGATTTAAACAAACTTTTTATTTTGGGATAATTTCAACTAATACCAAAGTTGCAAAAAGTACAAACAATCCCCTTTGTACCCTTCACCCAGTTTCTCCTAATGTTAGCATCTTAATGTTTATCAAACTATGAAATTAACATTGGCACATTACTACTAACTAAACTATGGACTTTCTATATTTTAATGTAAGAATACAGTTAAGGAGAAGTTCAGAGACTTAGATTCCAGAATTCACTCTCTACCTTTCACTCTATCCCCATATTTCAGGGTGTGACTGTGGATAAGACTAGAAAGGCACCAGGCTACAGTGATATTTGATATTGATTTGTTGATTCCACTAAGGAAAAGGCCATCAGTAAATTTGGGGTCCTGTCCGAATTTGACCAGGAACTCCATTACTTGGAGTTTCCACAGATCTCACATTTTGGTTCTCATAAACTAAGAGGTGTCTTACATTTCTGAAATGGTGTAACCTACTTTTGAGGTGAAAGTCGGAAGCAAAAAAGATTAATCATAAAAGAGTGGAGATTGGACCTAGGGTCAGGAAATGGAGGTCGTAATCTTGGCCTTGCCGTTAATTAAGTTGATGTCTGATCCTTTATGCACCAATAGACTTTCTAGTCTTCCATTTTTCCATCTTGAAGATGAGGTGATTGGATTGAGTAATCTCTTTTCCTGTAATCTTTTAGTAATCTTTCTCAGATGCAAGATTTGGCGAAACAAGATCCTGTGACGTTTCCTCACGAACGGTTGATTTTCCGAAAGTAAAATGCTTGTGTGATAACCCATGATCTTATAATTCATCCTTTATTTGTTTTTAATTATTTGAGTGATGACCCATCAGCAAATGTTGATGGGATAAGGATGGAAGGTGTTCACATCTTGATGCATGTATCATTTCTGCTCTATTTCCAGCGCTGAACAATTACTCAGAAGCAATATTATGTGATATTGGTACCGTTAGGAAAAAAAATGCACCACTTGTGCTAAACCAGCCCGGAGTTTGCCAGTTCTCTAAAGTCTACTTAAATATGAAGTATTAGTATACTAAGGTACAGCATTCCACGTAAGCAATGAATGTAAAGATTACATACTACGATAAACTACCAAAATAGACCATCATCACATGCAGCAAAGAAACAAAACCAAAACTGGGGCACCTGGGTGGCTCAGTCGGTTAAGTGTCCAACTTCAGCTCAAGTCATGATCTCACAGCTTGTGAGTTCAAGCCCCTCCTCGGGCTCTGTGCTGACAGCTCAGAGCCTGGAGCCTGCTTCGAATTCTGTGTCTCCCTCTCTCTCTGCCCCTCCCCTGCTCGCACTCTGTCTTTCTCTGTCTCAAAAATAAATAAACAAAAAAATTAAACAAAACAAAACAAAACCAAACCCAAACCAACCAAACAAAAACACTCCAGAAAGAACAAGAAATGTAAAACAACCTGAAGTCACAGTTGGGCATCTACGATAGAGCTTTCTGACTGATCCTAAGAAGAGGCAGTATAGGCCATCTGTTTCCAACCAGCTGGGACACTTCCAAATGCCTCTCAAATCTTGGCTAAAAATAGAGGAAATTCTAACAAAGATTAGGCTCACGGCTAAGTTAACAGAACACAAACAATGAACTATTTACCTTTAACTGTCCTATATAAAATGCTCATACAATTCACAGTTCACAATTCAGATCTGCCTCAACATGAGCATTTTTTCCTGAGGAATTATTAGTACGTTTTTCAGGGCTTAATGAGTTTGTGAGACAAACATTCATGGCTGAACTCATTTACAAAGGCAACTTGTCACTCAGGAAGAAAATTCTAATCCAAAGCACTCATCCTTTGAGCCAAGGGACAAAAACCTAGCTCAAGAAAATAATTTAGGATAAAAATAATTGAATCCAGCCAAATTATTTTACTTTATTGGTAAGCTCAAGTTTATTTTCATTACCTGCCCCCAATTTCCTTCTTATTCTCTCCTTTCTCTCAAAGATTTAGAATTGCTGCAAACCTAGGGAAGAAAAATGAATTGACACATCCCACGTTTGCAAACCATTTCTCAGGGGTAGTACTTGCCTGGCAGTCATTTAAATTAGAAGGATAGGCTTTGACATCCATTAAAAAGGAATCTCAAGTTTCTCTGGTTTGCAGAACTTCAAAATAAAGTTCTAATTACATTTCTTCCAAAGGCATTAAAGGAGATATGTTTTCTAACATCTCAATTATAAAAGTAACTCAAATAAATTAAGCCTCATAATATGCTGGAATGTTGCATTCAAATACAGTAAACCTTGTTTTGCGAGCATAATTTGTTCCGGAAACATACTTGTAATCCAAAGCACTTGCATATCAAAGTGAATATCAGGGACCATTGGCTCAGTCGTGATCATGTGACATTCGGTGTCACTTACTACTCGTGTTGCAAGACATCGCTCGCTTACAAAGTTAAAATTTATTAGAAATGTCTGCTTGTCTTGTGGAACACTCGCAGAACAAGTTACTCACAATCCAAGGTTTTACTGTACTTCATTAAAGAGTCCTCTGGATTTTATATACCTTCACTTGGTATTGAAACTGTTCCAAAGGCAGTTTATTCAAGTTTCTAGGAAATGCTCAAGTCTCCAAAATGAAACACCAACTTAGAGGTGTCGGCTTTTGTTCTCCATTTGAAGAGCTGATTCTGACTCATATGTCCAGTAATGCATTTAGAAACGTGTAACTAACTTTGTTTGATGGCTTGATGGGGAATGGAATACGTGGTGGGAATCTGCATGAGTGTTCTGAAATAAGTTTTTAGCCAGCACGTGGCTGAGTGGTTGGATGTGAAGTAAACACAGGGTGATAGGGGTGTGCCCAAGACACCCAGAGGTGGCATGCAGAGTTTTACAAATGCGAAGTAGAATAGAGGGCACAGGGCAATGAATCGAGGAACAGGATATGCGGGAGGAACGCAGAAGAGAAACAGGACCACAGAGAAATGTGTCAGACCAGGTAGTGTAGTAAACCTGGGTGACCCAGAAGGCAAGCAACGCAGCATAGGAAAGTACTACTTAGTTGTGTGATGTTGGCTAAGTTACTCATCCTCTTCGGGCCCAGTGTCCTTCTTGCTACAATGGAGAAAATGACAGTACCTCACCCCATAGGCTGTTGTGACGTCAAGTGACCCAATTCACATAAAGGGTTTAGCAGAATGCTAAACACAACAAGCACTAGTAAAGAGCTATTCTTGTTGCTGCTGTGGTTTGAAAGGAATGAAGGTTTTCTGTCTCACTGAAAGTAATACAGACTTCTAAAATCCTTCATAACCGAACATCGGTATAAAACACAAACCCAGCATCTCATTTCCATCAGTAGAAAATAAGGAACACAGTACAAATAACATACACAATCACATCATTCTTGCAGATCAGGGATTTTGCGCCATTGGTATTACAAATGCCACTTCTCATCATGAGGTACTGAAAATACAAAATGGATAGGACGTAGGCTCAGAATACTTTGTCATCGATCTGCTTTGCTGTTACTTGGCTTGTTACGGTACAAAGAGTGTGTTGTAGTACTCTTGTTTGCGCCTTTGTAGCTGAAGACCACACACTGATCTCCTAAGGCACAGAATAGTTTATATATTATTTAATTTAATCTTATATCGTGTAACAATCTCTTCCAATTCTAAGAGCCAAGGGTTATAATCTGAAATGTTGATATTAAAGTGTTAGGCTAAATCAAACATGATCAAGAGTAGACACATGTTAAGGCTAAGGACCAGCTTTTCGATCTGGGTTTGTCTGAATTTTGAGTCTTTACACCTGTTAATATGCCATAGTACCTCCTGATCCTTCTTGTCAGTCGAAGTTTGGGTATTAACACACTCTTGATTCACTTAATCTCTTTCACACGAATGGCTGTTCCAGTTGACTTTTCTCTGTAATTGCTGTTCACTTCCACCTGGTCCCTATCACTTGCTTATAGTCACCATTATCAAGGACATGTGGTCCGGAGACATGGCGTCATTTTTATTTTGAGCATGGAAACTTTTGTGACACTCTTCACCTCCCCACCACCCCTACCAGAAGCCCTAGCTATTATTCCAAAGGCAGTTGGCGGGAATTGATGTGTTCATGGTCAGTGTATGCAAAAGCCTGGGGAATGTGAAAGCTTTTTGGAACCATAGACTGAACTCTCAGCAAGTCCCCAAGGCTTCATTTTCCAGGAATAGAACTCTTTGGTTACATTCTCTTGTGGACTTTGCAAGAGACTTTATATAGGTCAGACCCATGCTGTGGAGAAATTAAAGACCACACAGCTTTTGTTTTTCTTCTGAAAACCCACTTTCCTACATAGTTTTTTAGACCTTATTAAAAATATTAAATAAGCTAAGCTTTGAATCAGGCTTTAACCATTCCATTCACCGGCATCTAACTTTTAATTTCACCCACAGACACCAACTCTGTATGCATATTCATTATTTGGCGACCATAATGCCTTTTTAATGGATTGAAAGCAATGGAAGCAGGGGCAAAAGATGGTTTAGTCTCCAGCCTGGCACACAAAAGTTGGTTTAACTCATATTGTAATCAAAGTACATACAGTACATAGCTTATTTGCACATTTGCTTAAATCTTACCCTAACAATTTGCGGGAAAATGTGTTTATGCTTTCATTGGATGGTATCTTCTGAAATACATATAGTCCAGTTTCTGGGAAACAGGTTTCAAATGCCATGGGGCAGGTTTTGTAGAGGTTAGGGAGAAAGCTGTCCCACTCTGGGTATATGACAGAGGCAGCAAGAGGCACGCAGTAATGACAACAGGGAAGTCCAAGGTACCAGAACACCCTGAGAAAACATGGCAGGAAGCAGCAGCAGCAAGCCTGGGCAGAGCTGAAGGAGCAGTGCAGGTCCTCTCAGAAAGAAACTAAGCAGCCAGGGCTCTAGTGAGCCCAGGCTATGGTCGAGGCAGGATTTGACTTCCAGTTCTAACTGCTGAGGACCCAGGAACACATGAGTTATACCCTGTAGTCAGAGCCCTGATTCTAAGACTAGGATTGAGCCCAATCTGCCTCCCCTGGTTCCCCACTCTTCCAAAATATGGCAGCATTTCTAGTGTTTAAAAATCCAGTTGTCCAATAGCTAAATTATGGAAAGAGCCTAAATGTCCATCAACTGATGAATGGATAAAGAAATTGTGGTTTATATACACAATGGAATACTACTTGGCAAGGAGAAAGAATGAAATATGGCCTTTTGTAGCAATGTGGATGGAACTGGAGAGTGTTATGCTAAGTGAGATAAGTCATAACAGAGAAAGACAGATACCATATGTTTTCACTCTTATGTGGATCCTGAGAAACTTAACAGAAGACCATGGGGGAGGGGAAGGAAAAAAAAAAGTTAGGGAGGGAGGGAGCCAAACCATAAGAGACTCTTAAAAACTGAGAACAAACTGAAGGTTGATGGGGGGTGGGAGGGAGGGGAGGGTGGGTGATGGGCATTGAGGAGGGCACCTGTTGGGATGAGCACTGGGTGTTGTATGGAAACCAACGTGACAATAAATTTCATATACAAAAATAAATAAAATAAAAAAAAATCCAGTTGTCAAGGCCTCAGCTACAACTTCACCCGCTTTAGGAGGTTGCGTTTTTCAAGTTCGTATGACGTCACTCCCTGTGCTTGGTTCCCCTTTTCCAAACATCCTGCAGATTGTTAATGTCTGTCTTTCGGGTTTTGTCTCAGAATTGAATGTAGTCAGTTTTTGTTTTGGAGGTTTGTTTGTTTGTTTGTTTTGCTCAGCAACTGCACCCTCATGAAAACACTTGGTTCCTGAACTCTCTGTTCTCACATCCAGTTCCCAGCCAAGAGTATATTCAGATTAATTCTCTTTCTTTACCTCCCATCACTCCTGAAGAGAAGCTTTTCTTGACCCAGGAAACTAAAATATTACTTTCATTACTTCCACCTGTTCAGTAGCCTCTCAATAGCCCCTAAGTCATTAATTCACTAATTCACTCACTTGGCAAATAGGTAGTGACCATGCATAGTGTTTGAGATGCTGCGTGAGATGCAAAGGTCAAGGAGTTGGGTCATCATTGCCTTGCAGTCTACTAGGAAACTCTAATAATAGCGGATGTTTGCTCGAACTAAGTGCCCCTTCCTGGAGCAATCAGAAATGGTTTAAAGGAGGAAGAGTATTCAAATTGTACTGCACAGAATGAGTAGGATTTAGAAGAACAGAGATGTAGGGAAAGTGCAGAGGCACCAGGCCAGGAACACTTGATGCACATACGGAGAAAAGGAATTTACGCAATTTGGCTGGAGTGAAGGGTACGAGACAGAAAGTCATGTAGAGTACGTTTAACCTGCAAGTTTGCAAACTTAAAAATATCCTTCTTTTCTTCCAAGAAATCAAAAATCAACAAAAGCAATCCACCAAGAGAGAAGCTGGGTTTAAACTGCTACATCGAGGACTAATATTTCATATAATGGATAATACTGTGGCAAGAATGTTAAGCCTCTGAATAAATCAACAGGAAAAACTGTCAAATCATTCTCCCCCTATGGATATGCATGTGTGTGTCTATGTGTGTGAGAGAAAGAGAAAGACGAGGAAATCACAATATGGGGATGAAGTTAATATAATTCTTTGCTAGATTCAGAGGAGGAGTTCAACTTTATTTTGAGAATATTTATAATGCAAAAAGATAATGCACATCCTTAAAATCTAGAAATAACTTCTGAAGAAACAATAAGGCAATAGGTACTGTGGCTTTGAGAAAGTGCTGGAGAAACCTTTTGGGATTCATCTCAGGGTCATTCGTTCTGACAAAACTCAATACATGTAGAAGGAGAAACACTTTTCAGTCTTCAGAGAGGCTCATACTGAAGGGTTCAGGTTGTTGGCATTCAAGCCTTACACGGGTATCTAGATTATAATTTCTAATCATTACGAATCATCATCACTATGATGCAACACTTAACAAACACTTTTAAGGATCTTGCAAAACTCTCGCACCTCCAGGGATTTCATTTAGGTCTTATTTTTCTCCCCTCTCATTTTGCAGTAATCTATGTAATCAATTTTTCATCTCCATCCCTTAGCCCTGTTTCCCACCCCTCGCCACTGGAGGCCTGACTGCATTTTAATGTCATCTGATTATCTGCCTGCAGTTCCCATTAGACCGCTGCTTCTTGAGGGTAGGAATTATCGTCTGTCTCACACACTTGATTTCCAAGCCTAGCTCAGGGTGTGGCACCTAATATGCACTCAATACATATTTATTAAGCGATAAAGCATATCTTTCTCAATCATAAAGACCACAGAATAGATACACTTGTCATGAATACAAAACAGACTTTGGGTTGGCAGAATGGCTTCGACGGCAGACTCATGACTACTTAACAATCTGACTTCAGGGAAGCAGGCTCTCTAAACTCCAGCTTCCCCAACTAAAAAAGGAACTAAAAATGCCTTCTTGTTTGTTGAGAGGCTTGAGGAAGATAATTTTATCACATCTGTCATGGTGCCTGGGGTATGATCACTGCTTAACATGCTGAATCCTGTTCACCTGTTTTTGCAGTCTTCCATCATTTTGCCAGAAATAACTCGATTATTCCAAAACGAACTTGCTCTCTAAATTGAAAGATGAGTTGACAATTAATTTTCATCTTATGTCATGTATATAACTAAAAATGGACATATGCCAGTGGGGAAATTTGGGCGTTAGAATAAAGTGATTCATTAATATAGACAGATAATAAAATAAACTGAGGCATCACCATCACTTAGCAAAACCATATGACTCCTGATTGATTCCACTAAAGTGTCTAAACATTTGAAGGATATTTTGACCCACTGTTTGGATTTGACATTCGGTGCCTCTCTCCATCTAGAGGCAATCACTGTTCGACCTCATGCTCTTTGCTCCTTGTTGAAAGAAACAAACATATTTTAATTATGCTATCCGGTAAGCATGGTTAGTAGAATGGAACAAAAGCAGTTGATGATATTTAAACCTGAGCATGTTCAAACTGGCTAGTTCCCAAAACAAAATGACTTGATTGAAAATAAACATTTTTTAGGAACACTGAAGACAGCAAACATTGATTGGGGACAAATAGACATGGTAGAAATAATGAAAAAAATATAATTCACAATAGCTAAAGCGGCACAAAGTAAAATTGTTATTGACCAATGAATGATGGAAGAATAAAATATTTTTAAGAAATTTTTTAATGTTTATTTATTTTTGAGAGAGAGAGAGAGAGAGAGAGAGAATTAGCGTGAAAGCAGGAGAGGCAGAGAGAGAGGGAGACCCAGAATCTGAAGCAGGCTCCGGGCTCTGAGCAGTCAGTGCAGAGGCAGATGTGGGTGAGGGGCTCAAACCCACAAACCGTGAGATCATGACTTGAGCTGAAGTTGAACACTTAACTGACTGAGCCACCCAGGCGCCCCAGGAATAAAATCTTAATAAAAATTAGTTCTCTAAAACTTGCGTTGAGAAAACTGGACTTGCTAGAAATGTCACAAAAGAAAACTCATTCTGTCTGATGTGGAATTTGAAAAAAACCTGATTGATGAATTAAATATTTGGTATAAAGTTTACGTAGAAAAGAACTTACCTTGGTAAAAATAATTTCAGTCGAAATTTTAAAAAGGAAATGGAAAGAAATTATTTGACATTGCTGTATAGGTATTTATTAAATTAAATTAAATTAAATTTTAATTTAAGTAAATTTAATTTAATTAAAATTAAATTTTAATTTAAAATTAAATTTGTGCCGGAAGTTCTAGCAAGTACCTTCTAGATGAGAATCAGAAATGTTGCTCTTTTAGTGAAAATGTCTGTATTACTAAATGTACAGTGGAAATGTGCTTAGGGGTCAAGAAACACAAACAAACATCCACAAGGTTAGTAAAAATGTGAGGTTCAAAATAGTAGGATCGGAACATCTGCCCTCATCAAAATCAATTCAATATTTGGTCAAATAAAAATCTTTTAATTATTTGATTGGTACCTCAATGCAATTATTGACTCATGGAAAATAGAGACTTTCCCTAATATGATTCCATTGAGCTTGCCACCCAAAGATGGAAGCTTTCCCTCCCAAAGAATGAAAAGTATTTAATTCACCAATTTTAAAGAATGCAAAATTCTCTAGGTTGGCAGTGGCAGTGAATTGCTGTTTGTCCCCCTCCCCCCTCTCTCTGTCACACACACACCCAATATGGCCATGACATTTGTAAAGAATGACTACTGGGGCGCCTGGGTGGCTCAGCTGGTTAAGCTCGGGCTCTTGATTTTGGCTCAGGCTATGATCTCACGGTTGGTCAGTTCAAGCCCTGCTTTGGGCTCTGTGCTGACAATATGGAGTGTACTTGGGATTCTCTCTCCTTCTCTCTCTGTCCCTCCTCCACTCACTCTTGCTCTCTCCCTCTCTCTCAAAATAACTAAATAAAGTTAAAAAAAAACAAACTACTATAACATGACTTGCTTACATCACTCATCAGGCATGTTGTCTACAGAAAAATAGCAGAGTCACATATGTTTAGTTGTTAACAAAATAATACTGGATTATTCATTTAAGAAGATCTGACTCTTCAGAATCCTATTACATGATGGTATTTTTGGATTTTTGCAAATATATTTGCATTGCTATGGACAAACATTTTCTGTATGAAACATATAAAACACTGTGTTGGAGACAGGAATCATGTCTCCTCAGTTATGACATGTCTTTTTTTTAATGTTTATTTTTGAGAGAGAGGGAGAGATACTGACAGAAAGCGAGTGGGGGAGGGGCAGAAAGAGAGGGGGACAGAATCTGAAGCAGGATCCAGGCTCTGAGTTGTCAGCACAGAGCAGGACGTGGGGCTCGAACCCATGAGCCATGAGATCATGACCTGAGCCGAAGTCGGACACTCAACCTACTGAGCCACCCAGGTGCCCCAATTATGATATGTTTTTAAATCTTGCTAATTTACTCTTTAAAGTCATTTCATCGGTTATTTCCTAGTGGGTCAGAGTCACCACCTATTCTAAGATATGCCATTTCAGCCACAGAATAGCTTTGCAACCTATAAACCTAAAGCAATATATTTTAAAAATTAATGGGATTAGCTAGCACTAAAAACATGATTTTATGAGCAAATGATAAAATTAGAAATACCACCCTTCTGTGCATCACACTCAAAAAAGCCAACCTTGACAGAATTCCATTTCAGGCTAGAAATTCTGCTAAAAATAAGCCTGTAATCTCTGACCATCAGCAGCAGATTTTCAGTAAAGACTGCAGGCAGTTTGGGTGCTGGCTTCAACATTGAAAATCAAGTACATGAAGTTCCTTGAGAATAAAATCACCTGCCATGGTCATGACCTTAATAAAATATCATGTGTCAATAATAGAAATAATGGTAGCTGAAACAACAGCAGTAGCCAGGGCAGCCAACAGCCATTCACACGAACTGAGCATTCCATAATTACTTTATATCATTTAATCTTCATTATAACCTGGTGAAATTGCTAACTCTGTTTCCGTTTTACACTTGAGGAGATAGTGCTTTAGACAGGTAAGTGACATACGTAAACCAACACAGACAATGACTGGAGGATCCCGGTTTTGAAGTCTGAATCTAGAACTTAGGATCTTTTTTTTTTTTTTTTTTAAGTAGGCTTCACCCCCAACAGCACGGAGCCCAACGAGTGGTGTGAACTCGCGACCCTGAGATCAAGACCTGAACTAAGATCAATACGCTTAACCGTCTGGACCACCTAGGTGCCCCTAGAACTCACATTCTTAAAAAGCATCATGTAACATCTTATCCTTTGGCATCAAATAAAGGTTCACAGGAAGCTGTCCAGCCAAAGGTTAATTTTCGCTGTCTTCAAAAGAGACAATGGATATAGATTTTGAAAGCTGCATAAAGCTTGATGGACATTAACTTTTATTTCTGTCTTTAGTATTTCAATGGAGTGAATCTTCTGGTATCCAATCTCTGCCAGTCTAAATTTTTGTGTAGAGGACAGGGGCATGGACAAATATACAGGGAAACAAATCTACCACTTTTACAGAGACTTCATAAATCATTTCTATCTTGAACAGGGTTCTGGTCTCTGAGTTTCCGAGGAATTAAATTTAGGATTTGTCTTTTTTCCTGACTAATGTCAGTGGAAAAAAACAAAACCAATAGATTCCTATCCAAGTAAACGACATGTCAGCAAGGAGGTTTTAACAGTAGCCTCTGTAGGGTCTTAGACTACGAAGCACATTTTAATTATTTTTTCTGTTTGTGGCTAGTTAGAGAAACCTTAACTACAAAGCAAACACCCACACATACACGCATGACAAGAAAGGAGAAAAGAGGTATACACATTTTTATACCAGATGTCTAATTGGTTTAGATAAAATGTTTAGTTATCTCTTATTTCCTATCGTGTATCTATAACTCACAGTCATGTTTGTTAAAATCTCAAATGGAACTAGTGCTTAGTGGAAATTCTTTATAGATTCAATACCACTTTATAAAAATAATCACACAATTAGGATACCCAACAGAAGGAAACTTTTCATTAGTGCAAGTGTATAAAGCATGAGACCAATCTCCTAAAAATAGCGTGTGTATTCCCTTTCATGCAAATAAATGTACAGCTGGACCAAACAGTTTGGCAAACATCACAAAGAGTATTGTCTGCATTTCTCCCTTTTGAGTTTAGAATAAAATTCCTAAAATGGTCTATCAATCAGGTCACACCTTCTCTGGTCTCTTCTGTCTTAGAGATCCCATCTGTACATCGTGGCCAAGACTCCAACCCATTATTTTGGTCTTATCTCTCTTTTTACTCATTGTGTGTCTGAAAAAGCAAATCGGTGACCTATGGACTGGATCGGGTCCACATTTATTTGCACTATGCTTACCCTGTGCTTTTCAAGTTCTGAATCATTTGCCAGTGTTTAAATGCCAAAAAATCCCCACTCCCAAATTCTCTGGAAAAACCAGATACTGGAGCTGGAGTTTGGTCATGGCTGATTCTTTCACATAGGCCTTGTATTCTCCACCTTTTTCAGAATTTAATTTCAGTAACCTTTAGTTTAGTACCTGGCCTTCTTCACCCATGTATTCTATGCTCCATCCTGTTGTTGGCATTTTATTTTATTCAAGAATGTTCTACCCCGCACAAACTCATCCACGAACTGTTCCTCAAATGCATCGTGAGATTTCATACTTCCATGAATTTATTCACGCTATGCCTCTCACCTAAATGTTCTCTAAATGTTCCCCACCAAAATAGTCTTCACCTTTTGAAGCCCACCTCCAATGCCATCTTCACAGAGATTCAGTTAAAATTACTTCTACTTTTTTCTAAACTTTTTAGGAAGTTTTTTGCCTGTGCAAATGTACAACAAACCTGCATTTTAAAAAAAATAATTTTTGTGTAGTTTTGGGTCTACCTCTTGACTTTCTAAGAGAGTATGCTCCTATCAGGCAGGGCTTCTAACTTCCAATTCTTTGTATTGCTTGCAGCCCATAGCCTTGTCCTTCTTTGGGCCTCAACAAATATTTATACTTTATAGTAAATACTGAAAACCTCGTAGAGTTTAAATGCAACAATCTCCAAGACTCAGTTCTTTTTCTATCCTATTTTTCTCTATATCTATAGTGTCTTAGGAAAATAATCAGCAGTACATTAAACTGTCAACTATTCCCAAAGAGTATGATTAATATAGTAGCTAGAAAGAAATAATTCTATATTAAGCACATTTGATGATGTCTTCTCTAGACAGCAGCATAATTTACTTTCCCAGTAACTGAACAATTCTGTCTGAAGGATTGGAGATTTGAAGGCTTATGTTTAAATGATTTTCCCCTATAAAGGCATTATAAGTAGGAATAGGGTCTTCAGCAATTAACCTTATTCAATTGGCTTCTTAGGGTTAGATTACAACCGTTCTTATACTTCAAAGAAAACATTCAATGAAATCACGCTGGCATTTAGGTTAGATTCTTTGGGGCAGAAATTGATACCATAGTTCTGGTAAGATTATGAACTCGGCTAATGTGTAAGCCTTTCTGATATAAACACCCAGAAATGCTGGTAATATATATATTATTCCAGAAGGAGAAGTGACATCTCCATATGCAAAAATGAGGAGAAGCAAATTTGAAAGCTGACAGGGAGAGAGGGATAGGCAGCCTAGCCAGAGGTACTGATGTCAGTGGGTTTGAGTTTCATACCCATGCGGGCCCAGGAGAGAGCACTTAAATCCTACAAATGCTGGAACTGACACCTGGCATACAACCTTGGCACGTGCATGGAGAATGGTAGAAATAATTTACCCAACAGTTTACAGGAATTACAAGGAAGTTTGAGTCTGAAAAAAGTAGTCTCTTGAGAGAAACTTTTAAAATTCAGACTTGTGCCTTGCATACATTTGTGTCTGAACATACAGTAGCCATGAGGTGCCTTGAATGTAAGAAACTTTTAAGAATTTGATCCTAGGGCAAGAGGTAATCTTACTGTCCTTAGCAGAAGCAAACAAAATAACAACCAAAATTCTGTATATTCCCATACCTCAATCTGTACAGAATTTCTACAGAAAGAAGCCCTATGGAAGACGAGCTGACAATAAAAATGAAAAAAACTATTTACATGAGAAAATAGTTCACCTTTTGCAAGAATTAGGTGATAAGAAAATTAACACACAATGGATGTGAATTAATTAAATAAAGATGGGGGGCGGTGGGCCTGGGTGGCTCAGTTGGTTAAGCATCTGGAGGACTCTTCGTTTTGGCTCAGGTCATAATCTTGTGGTTCATGACCTCAAGTCCTGTATCAGGCTCCATGCTGAGAGTGTGGAGCCTGCTTGGGATTCTCTCTCGCCCTCTCTCTCTCTGCCTCTCCTCTGCTCGTGCTCTCTCTTTCTCAAAATAAATCAACTTTAAAATTAAATTAAAATAAAATAAGATAAAATAAAGATGGGGAAATACAATTAAGATAATATATTTAAAATGCATAAATTCAATTCAGAAGTTTGATCTAATGGACATAAAATAAGGAACTAGGAACTATTAAAAGGAAACCAGACACCGTGGAAAATGAACAGAGATCTGAAAGAGCACCAAATAAAATTTCTGTGTATATTTGATAGAAAATAGTTAATAAAGATTTATAATATATGTATAATTAAATTCAGAATCTTGACCTAGTTGACATATATAAAACCTCGCAAAATTATATGCAGAAAAACACATGCATGTTCTATCCAAACACACAAAAAATATATTCAAATTGAGCTTCAGCAAATACTGAACAATCAGTGTCATAGACACCACATTCTGTGGCAATGAATGCATGTAATTTGAAATCAGTAACACTTAACTTCAGAGGTCACATATACCGTGGGTAATAATTTTTAAAGACTCTAACACTTCAAAATACAGAGCATCAAATAAGTTATTTAGGAAAGAAGAGAACTTGCAAATTAATAAGCTAAGTGTCTCATTCCCAAAGAGGAGACTGTAGTAGCCAAAAAAGAAAAAAAAAGTGGGGGGGCGGGGAGACAATATGTTCTATTTTATTTACTGAGGGAAATGGAAATTGGAACAAGACACTACTTCTAACCCTCTGCTCCTCCCTGCCCCTAAGTTTTCTCAAATTTAAAACCATTGGTAATAATTGTTGTGAAGATCTGGGGAAAGAACAGAAATATCACCACTACCAAATAAGATAATGGAAAAATGTATTATTACTAACACCCACCACTACCTGCTCCTTAAGTGTCTGCTATTATTATTACTACTGCTTCTACTATTACTACTATGACTTCTATTTGTGTTTATTTATATGGAAGCTAACAAGATGAAGCAATACATTGTTTTACTAATACACTTGGGTAGCAAAAAAATAGCATCTAAGAAAAGCTTATGCATCCACTTTAGTAAGGAGGGAGCAGACGCGAGTTAGGGGGTCATGGGGTTTTGGCTTTATCTGTAATATTGTATTATTTTAAAAATACAAGTGAAGCAGATATGGTAAAAGATTAAAGGTATAATTTCCAGTGGTGTCTACGACATTTGTTCTAAATGTTTTGGATGTTAAAAAGTATTTTATTTAAAAAAGAAATTTCCAGGACACCTCAAACTTCTCAAGCTTTGGTTTCTCTTTTGTAAATGGGGTTGAAAATATCTGCCTCATGAAAATGCAACAAAAAATCGGATGAGATAACGTACACAAATATATTAAGCACTGGACCATGTGTGTAGTTTTACTAAATAAATGTAAGCTAGATATTAATTTGATGTCAGTCAAGTTTTTTTAAAAAAATGTAAAGAGGGGCGCCTGGGTGGCTTGTCGGTCAAGCGTCGGACTTCAGCTCAGGTCATGATCTCACGGTCCGCGAGTTCGAGCCCCGCGTCGGGCTCTGTGCTGACAGCTCAGAGCCTGGAGCCTGTTTCAGATTCTGTGTCTCCCTCTCTCTCTGACCCTCCCCTGTTCATGCTATGTCTCTCTCTGTCTCAAAAATAAATAAAAAAACATTAAAAAAATATTAAAAATAAAATGTAAAGAAAAAACATTTGCAAATAATTCCACTACTTACTGAACTTATTTCTAGTCCGCGTGTGCGTATTTCACTTTTTATCCCAAACAGGAATCGTATAATACATAGAAATCTGTATCCTGAGTTCTTCACTTGAAATAACCTGACCTTTTCCCCAGGTTACTAAATTTTCATTAAAATCAGCTTTACTAGTCTATTATTTCTTACATTCGTGTTTTCTCCATACTTCCTTTTTTCCTGTCTTTTTCTGCAGGTTCCACGGTTTGTGTGATTTGTAAGGTATGTGTACTATTTTCAATTCTATTTGCAGGTGGCATTTAATTTTTCAGAAGCCCATCTCAGCTATACTTTTCTACTTAAGGGTTAATATCGGCAATTTGCCATTGTAGTACCTCCTTTCCGTGGCCTTCATCTCTAAGATGGGAAACTTTCTCCTAATCTTGGATGAGACAGAAAAGCCACTGAGCCTGGCAGAGCTGCATTCTGCTTTAAAGCGATGTGTGCGCACCAACTCCTCCATCTCCTTACAGACCTGTGCTCTCAGAATCAGAGGGCAAAGTAGGAGTGTGGAAAGAAGGGCTTCCTTGTGTAGGTCCCCCAAAAAGCTCACGGGGTCTGTGGGTTTTGTTTTGAAATCCAAACCTATTTATGTGTCAGTTAGTGGAAATTCTTCCTGTTTCTTGTACTAGGGCATCAGTGGTTGACCCTAACTTTCAGTGATGGTTAAGACGTTTAAGATGTCTTTATCCTGGTCTTCACATAAAAGTTACTGGGAAGACGGGAGAAGCCTCAGCAAGGGTTGCTATTCAGAAGAACTGTTATCTAGATCCAATCGTCTTAAATTTATTATTTATTTATTTACTTACTTACTTACTGGGGAGGGGCAGAGAAAGGGATAAAGAGAATCTTAAGCATGGAGTTCAACATAGGGGCTCAATCTTACCACTGTGAGATCATGACCTGAGCCAAAACCAAGAGTCAGATGCTCAACCAACTGAGCCACCCAGGTGCCTGCCCCTCAATCTTCTCAAATTTAGTGATGGGGCAACCTACAGACAGGTAAAAAAAAAAAAAAGAAAAAAAAAAACAACTAATTTAAGGAAAATACTGACAACCTGATTCTTTTCCATTGAAATCACAGGTTATTTTCTATTACTCCTTACAAATACTATCTTTACCCTTCAGCTCTGGAAATGCAAAAATATTATACGTGGACTTGAGGAAAGGAATATATAGACTAAAATGTAATTTCCAAAACACACACATCAGGTCAACCCTACCGTGTCTTTGGAGCAAGGGCTAGAAACCACAAAAACCAGTTCACATATTTTTGGAAGTAGAAATATGTATTTCTATCTTCAGAAATACCTTAGAGTAGAAAAATCTCCGTCTGAAATCTTTTGTATCCCTCTTCTTTGCATAAAAAAGAAGTAAGCTGATGTTCTGAAGATTTTGGAGATCACCTGTTCTGACCATCTCATTTTACCCAGAAGAAATATGAAGACTGGAGCCCGGACTGGACTCTTAATTTCATGACTCCCAGTCCACTCTTCTTCGCAGTACATTATGAGAAGCAAGCAACTAAGTAAAATTAGAGGTTTAGAATATTTCTCTCTCGGGCTCCTCCTTACACTACCATCCTGTGATCTATGAACCAAGGTTGGCTGGAATGAAATAGTAACTCAACTGGAGCCAACGCAAGTGTGTAAGGCTACTGAGTGCAGGGGTTGACGAGAAATGCTGGTTGGTGTTGGAGCCCGTATTGAGAAGGGCCTCACCAGCTGGGCTAATCAGAACGCTGTCCAAATGACCGAAGTTGTAAGATATTAGGAAGTTAGCTTTGCATCTGACTATCCCTTAGAGATTAAGTCAGAAATGAAATTTTGAACCCTCTAGTCACAACCTATTTATGTATCCAATGTAGAGAGCGGTAGTGCTTTCTCTCAATTTAAGAAATCATCACATTTCTGTAAAGTTGCACGTAAAGTGAAATTGTTTACTGAGTTTGTCTGCATCACAAAATTGACAGTGCCTGGCTGTGGCTAAACTTCTCCAATGGTTAAGAACCTTCAGAAGAAACGGATTAAAGGAGAGAATTGTTGTAGCATGTATATTATTGTACAAAATACAATTACACTCAAATGGTACAAAACCTGGAAAGAACAGAAAGATGAAAAAATGTTCTACTAACGAGTTAGGGCAGTTCTGACTGAGTCTCATGAATGGTGAAAGATAGGTCAACAGACTAAGGTATTATTTCTTCAACACACCCAAGTTGCAGGTGCAAAGCAGTTTTCTTAAAGGAATTGTAACTAAATCTTCTCCAGGTTGAAAACAATCTTAGAGATTATCTAGCACTGGGGCATTTTCGTTTGTTTTGTTTATCAGCTACCCATGGGAAAGCATCATGGAATATACAGACTATAACTTTATGCAATCTATTTATATGCAGGTATGAATTTATGATCAGAGAACTATAGCTTCCATTCACTTTCCAAAAGGGTTTATGACTCAAAAGAACTGAGACTTGCTAAGAAGCAGTTTTGTATTTCATTTCCACAGAGGTAATTGGGACAGATATGGTTTGATAAAATTCACAGGTCATACAGTTAATTAGCAGCAGGGCTGTGGTTAGAACAGAAGATCCCAACTTTCAAGTTAAAAATTGTTCCATTATACCACATTCTTTTGCGAAATATATTTCTGAGGGCCATAATTTAAAGTTTGGTGTGACTTTGTAGACTGTCACATATCAATAATAACATATATTAGTAATCTATAAAATATATCTTTTGTGTGACATCTAGTGAAGTGAGAGTATTTAATAAAATAGATAATTTTTCTCAAATCAAGTGGCCAAAAAGAGTATAGGCATTAGGTAAGTTGGGGAGAAATTTATTAGCTCTTTAGATAATATGATTATCTTCCTAAAAACTCAAATTAATTAAAACTTAGATACATATTGACATATCTATACAATATTATTTCCAAGTCACTAGATTTTATTATACCAATAATAACTGGAACAAACTTAATTGAAAATGGAACCCACCCACATAAGCGCAAAAATGTAAAATAGTTAGAAATAAACTTAGTAAGAAATATGTGCAACTCCTATGAAGGAAACTACAGAATTTCTTAGTTATGTAAGAAAAATTTTTTAAGTAAATGGAGATTGAGTACCCTACCTTGGGTGACAAAAATATCTCTAAAAGCATTACTTTCCCCAAATTAATTTGTGAAATTAACTCCAATTAAAATGCCATTTGGATTTTTGGAAGGGGGAGTTTTTCTAATATTGATCTAAATGAGTAAATGAGCCAAAGTGGCCTCATTCTACTTGCAGTACCAAATTTTAAACAGCACAATAATTCAATTCTACAATACTGGTATAAAATTAGACTGTCAATGAAAGAAAAATGAAACCTAGTAACAGCCATAAGTATGCATAATAATTGAGTATGATTAAATGCCAAATTTAATTAGTGTGAATAAATGGATTATTCAATAAATAATACTGAGAAACTATTTGGACACTTAGAATATACATACATACAAAAGAAAAAGGAAAAGAAAAAAGAAAAGAAAAGGAAAGATCAGATCCAAGCCTCAATCGGCTATATTAAACTCCCCCTGATCACCTTTCTTTTCTTTAGATGCTCACACTACCTTTTGGGCTACCCTAAAATTCATGGCTCCAACTTTGAACTAATTTAAGAACAGAAACATCTGGGACTGGGGGAGCCAGAAACACATTACTGTCCCTAATCTTAACAACCACACAACTCAGAAAAGTGCTATAGGCTAGAAAGGAAGAAGTCAGAGGTAGGGATATTTCCAGTGATTAAGTTATAGGATCCTTTGGTAGGAGCTTAGAAAGTCAATGAGGGGTCAGCAAAGCATCATGTCAAAACAAAGGCTCCTTTGAGAAAATACTCAAAGGAGATTCCCTCTTCCAAAGTCTAGGTCCAGGGTAGGGCTCAAGCTAGTCGAGAACCAAGCATATTCCTCCAGGGCTGAGAGGCCAAAATGGGACTAGGAAGCAGCTCATTGGAGGGTTTCAGATCCAATGAGAGCTATAAGCAGTACCAACCCAAATTTATCTCCAGCTAGAAAATAGAAGCATGTTTGAACCATTTACTAATTCAGGAAACCCAGAAAAAGAATCAGGATAGGGAAAGAAAAAGAGTTGAAATGATTAGCCGTCTCTGGTATTCCTGTAAGAGTGAAACCATTGCTTATCACAGTCTTATTGCAAGAACTCGAAAATGTATTAAGAACTGACTTATTCACTGCTACAGCACACGAATTTCAAGACCCTAAATGAGGAATATGGCCTCTAATAGCTACATATTTGAACAGATATGTAATATTGTGATTTATAATAACAAATATGTATTTGGAGAATTTTGTTCTTTAATTGTATAACTGGTGAGATGCTATAAGGAAAGACAGACCTGGTGTACCTTATTTCCAAACACTGAATAAAGACTGACTTCAGAACTTCTTCCTCTTTCAATCTGAGTAGGATGATCTACTGATATGAGACAGAAGCCCTTGTTTGTGGTCCGCTCATTTATTCCTGCATTTACCCAAATATATGTACTACGCATGGGTTCTCTAGATACCCACACCAAGACCTGTATCGTGGGAAGAACACAAAGACAAGAGTTTGTGACATAGACTATGTGCATAATGTCTCTCTGGAAAGAGGGAGACATACATTTATACATATATACATATGCATATATGCATGTATGTGTGTTTGTGTGTATGTTACTAATACAATGACCTGTCATAATTCTACCGCACTTTTCAGTTTGCAAACTGTTTTTATGTACGTTAGCTTTCTTGAGCTCACCCACCTGATGAGGGATAGAAGCAGAAAAATGTTCAGCTTTAGCCCAGAAAGCTGATCTATAGCCTGCATACTTTTGATAAGGATCAGTGCTGGTTGCTACATTTGTTTTTTTTTTTTTAGTTTATTTATTTATTTTTGAGAGCGAGCGAGCATGAGTGGGAAAGGAGCACAGAGAGGGAAACAGAGAACCCAAAGCAGGCTTCGCGCTGTGGCGCAGAGCCCCGACATGGACGTGGGCCTCAAACTCAGGACGAACTGTGAGATCATGACCTGAGCCGAAGTTGGAAGCTTAACTGACTGAGCCACCCAGGTGCCTGTGGGTGCTACCTTCTTAAAGGTCCCTTGACTGCTTGTACATCTCACGTATAGTTAATACTGAGCTGAACGATAAGCACCAAACTGCTCTGAAGAAAGTAGTTTTACAAGAAGAAATTCAAAGAAACATTTATGATCTAATACTCCCTGAATTTCCCCTCCCCTTTGAGCACTAAGTGTATAATCACCAGCCTCATACAGCAGAAGTGCAGCTCCTTCTGTCTACGGGTCCTGTTCCTGGGCTACTTAAATAAACTAACTTGCACTGGAAAATGTCTCATTGTTGACCATTGTGCTCAACGATCCCACACACAACTAACTCTCTGAAGTAGGTATTTTGTATTATTTCCATTTTATACATGAGGAGAATTTCTCATTCTTGTAGATTTACTGTGAAATGGCACATGAGGTATCCCATATTTTTAAAAAGATGAAAATCATTATTATTCCTCCTCCTATGACAGAGTTTAGTAACTTTGACTAAGGTGTATTTTTTTTAAGCTCTGAATTCATAGAATGTTAACAGAATACTAATAATGCATAGTACAAAAAGGAAGGGTTATGAGGTAAAATAAATTTATGCAATATTTGGGTTAAATAAAGTTTAATCGGTTTCTTTGGGATTTCTCTGAGTTCACTCTGTGCTAATTGACCTTGTCAGTCCTTCAGAATGGGATGGAGTGGCTTCATGTCTCAAACTTTATGACAATAGAACCATTCATTGCTCGGAGTATACGGTCTGACCTGTGAACGTATTTGGAAACTCTGGTACGAGCATATTCTGAGTATATTTCAGCTTCAGCATTTTCTAACTGTAAAGTGTGTCCTCTTACTGAGAAACCCTGGCAACCTGAAGTCATATTAACCCCCAGTCAGTTACCTGAAACCCAGAGGTTCCCTATCAAAGGATTGAGAACACTATGCAATTAAAATCTAATTTTGTGCCGCTTGCTCTCTAAATACCCAAATATTTTTATTTTTATTTATTTATTTTTTTTAACGTTTATTTATTTTTGAGACAGAGAGAGACAGAGCATGAACGGGGGAGGGGCAGAGAGAGAGAGAGACACAGAATCTGAAACGGGGTCCAGGCTCTGAGCTGTCGGCACAGAGCCTGACGCGGGGCTCGAACTCACGGACTGCGAGATCATGACCTGAGCCGAAGTCGGACGCTTAACCGACTGAGCCACCCAGGCGCCCCTATACCCAAATATTTTTAAACACACAAGGTCAGACTGCAGAGATCATTTGACTTCAGAATTGGACATTCTTTATTTCCTCAATTTTCATAAGCATGATTTACCATTAGACTTAGAAAATACGAGGGAATTCTGAATTTTAGGAATAAACTACTGTAACATTGTGTGTCAACTATACTCAAAAAAAAAAAAAAAGAATAAACCTTTTCCTCTTTACAGCAAGAAAGTAAATTAATTTTTTTTTTCAGAAGAGTGAAATCTTGCTCTGAAAACATGAAAGCATTTCTGTCTTCTAGAAACCTTTATCAAAATAGAATAGAGCATTGGCAACGTTTTATTTATTTATTTATTTATTTTTTTAATTTATTTTTTTTGGCAACGTTTTAAAAACTGATGGCATTCAATTTTAGTTTCTCATAACTACTAGTAATATAAATTGTTTCTAATGATATTTAAAGCACTGTGTTGTATTGCTTCAGCATTGAGGTTAATTCCTTCTCAATGGACCTCCCTGGTCCATTAGGAATGAACTAGGTCTAAATAAATTCACAGATGTGATGAGGATTGAAAAAGGATAGGAATGTGGAAAAGGATAGAAAGGACTGAGTTGTTACTGGTTTAGGACTGTTTATAAACCAGGGGTATTAAAGTCACAGAAATTCCTGAGACTTTAAAACCTTGCTACTCGATGTGTGGTGGGGAGACCAGCAGCCCGGACTTCACACCTGGTAACTTGTGAAACACGCTAGGTCTCAGGCTCTGCCTTAGACTTACTGAATTAGAATTTGTATTTTATTTCTTTTTTAAAAATGTTTATTTATTTTTGAGAGACAGCGTGAGTAGGAGAGGATCCTAGAGAGAGGGGGGACAGAGGATCTGAAGCAGGCTCTGTGCTGACAGCAGACAGCCCGATGCAGGTTCACGAACTATGAGATCATGACCTGAGCCAAAGTTGGACACTTAACAGACTGAGCCACCCAGGCAGCCCTAGAATCTGTAGTTTAATACAATCCTCAGATGATTTAAGTGTGCATTAAAGTTTAAGATCTTGTGTTTAGGGGCACCTGGATGGTGGCTCAGTCGGTTAAGCAGCAGACTTTGGCTCAGGTCACGATCTCGCGGTCCATGAGGTCGAGCCCCGCGTCAGGCTCTGTGCTGACAGCTCAGAGCCTGGAGCCTTCTTCAGATTCTGTGTCTCCCTCTCTCTGACCCTTCCCCATTCATGCTCTGTCTCTCACTGTCTCAAAAATAAATAAACGTTAAAAAAAAAAAAGATCCTGTGTTTAAAAACAACAACAACAACAACAACAACAAGCAGCTCGGGTTTCCCTCACCAGGGTCCATTTTAATGTCTGGAAACATTCATTTTAGTAAAGCTTTTTCTCCCCTTTCTCTATTTCATGTATTCCCAAGAACAAGAATCTACAGATAAGGGTTATCTAAAAAAGTTTTTATAATCCTTTATACAAAACCTGAAAATGTAGAGTTTGTCAATTCTACGTCCTTGAGGAAAAATTGGTATAGTTATTGAAATAACCAGCTCCCGATATCATAAGACCATTTTTTTTTTCCAACTGCATGAGGCTTGGCTTGTAAATTTTAAGCAGTTAATAACCAGAGAGCCTTTCAAATGAATCAGCTTTTATGATGTTTTATCCAACAAGGATCAGGAGATTTAGGATTAAAATTGTCAATGAAAATTTGAAAATGATATCTCACTTATCTCACTTAATCCTTTTCTTCCCATTCTAGATTTCGGGGTTTTTATTTTTTTCCTTTTTTTTTTTTTTTGGTCTCTGGTACAGATACACTTTTAGGCATCCACAATGGATAAACGTACTCCAGCCAAAGGATTAAAAGATAAAAAAGCTTCTCTCTATTACAGTATACTCTCATCTCTAACCTTTGTAGCAGACCATCTATTTTCAAGTTCAGCATGTTGTAGCTTTAGAAATAGAGATAGCTTTGAGAAAGAATATGAGGATGCATTTCAGCTACAAATGGGAGCTACTGACCAAGAAGCAGTCTAGCCGAGGAGGCAGAGATCGGGAAGCAGGCTGCCACTGTGATGTTTACGTGAGCATCACAGACTGTACTGTAGTAAGAAAGAAGCATTGATAATTACCACATCTCCATTTTTCAGCTAATTCCATTTGACATGACCATGTCTGAGAAGGGTATGATGATTCATTGAAGCGTTTTATTCTAATTAAAAAAAATTTTTTTTAACGTTTATTTATTTTTGAGGGAGAGAGAGAGAGAGTGTGAGCCGAGGGAGGGGCAGAGAGAGGGGGAGACCCAGAATCCGAAGCAGGCTCCAGGCTCCGAGCTGTCAGCACAGAGCCCGTCGCGGGGCTCGAACACAGGAACTGCGAGATCATGACCTGAGCTGAAGTTGGTCGCTTAACCAACTGAACCACCCAGGTGCCCCCATTGAAGTATTTTAATAAATGTTTTTGTAAATTGCACTGTTTGGTTTTAGATGTAAGGGTACAGATGTTATTGTACAAGACATTTTTTTTCTCTCTCTTTTTTTTTTGGTGGTCTAAAATCTTCTGTGAGGGGGTATACTCCATCGTGTATAGTAATGGAGAGATACAGAGATACACCAGGGTAAGGTGGGGAGGTCCTCCTTACCCCCAGCACTCAGCATTTGAGCATGTGACCTAACCTTGTGGATTGGATTCTCCCTTCAGGGACCGTGGATCAGAAGCAAACAGAAGGTTAGGGCTCTCTCATAGCATCTACAAAGACAGAAGCATGTCTAGGCCATCTTTGCAAAATGTCAGCAGCAGCTGTGCTTCCTGCACTGGGATACGTGAAGCTGCCTTGGATCATGTTCTTTCCAAGTCTTGTTCTCTCTCTAACTCTAAGTCTGCATGTCCTGCTAATGAATTCCTTTTCTGATTTTGCTTGCCGCTAAGAATCGCGACTGTGACAGAAATATCGCCTCTTTGTTAGACTTGAATCGTATTGCTATCAACTCTGCATAGCTCGTCGATGTAAGTTTGAGCAATGGCTGCAGTCTGAGAACAGCCCCAAGTAAGCAGTAAGAGTGGAGGAGGTGCTTAAAAATGGTGGTAGTTATCAGCTGCAAGAACCTACTAAGAACCAGACTATGTTACGTATGTCAACTTCAGTAACTCTAGAACTTAAAACCACTGAGGGCCAGTACTACCACACCCATTTTACAGATGAGGACGCTAAAGTTTCTTGTATAAAAAGTCACTGAAGTCATCTTGGCCAAAATCACATGCCTAGTGTATCCCTGAAGCAAGATTCAAATCCAAATCCTTCTAACTTAAATCAGACTGATTATATTCTATTCCGTATCCTTAATGGAGCTCTTTAAGGACTAATTCAATGTCATTAATTGAACTTTACAACTGATACTTAAAATCATATATCCCTACCTTAATTGGGATGTACATAAATACTCAGGTCTTCTCACACATTTTTGGCTGGGTATTTATTTAAGTCTTCTTATGGTAAATAAGTAAAGACCGCCCCCCCTCCCCCACTACCACCAAAGAGATCATTCTGAAATATTTCTTGGCAGCCAAAACAAAAATTTTAATTTAAAAAGCAACTTAGACTCAGTTGTGATAGGTCTCTTTAATGTATTGTTGAATCTTGTCCTTGAAGCACCGTGACTAAGTTCCATAAAAGTGTTCCTTACCCCAACAAGCTTATAGGGTAGATGTTAAACTTGTCACCTGTATTAGCCTTGAGGGGGAAATCTGTATGTGTGCAATTATGAGGCTATGTGAAAATTACTAATTTTTCTGAGACTGACTCAAATATAAGGTGTGGGCTTTTTTATTTTGAAGATAGGCAAAAGCACACAATTTGTTGTTCGGCACTACAAAACTACAGCTAAACTTTAAGGGCAATACTTTTTTTTTTTTTTTAACGTTTATTTATTTTTGAGACAGAGAGAGACAGAGCATGAACGGGGGAGGGTCACAGAGAGAAGGAGACACAGAATCTGAAACAGGCTCCAGGCTCTGAGCTGTCAGCACAGAGCCCGACGCGGGGCTCGAACCCACGGACCGTGAGATCATGACCTGAGCCGAAGTCGGACGCTTAACTGACTGAGCCACCCAGGCGCCCCAGGGCAATACTTTTTAAGCCATTTCTTAATACCCTCCCCATATAAAATCGTAAGTATCACTAGTCACAGCTCATGGTACTTTCTTTATTAGAAGGAACTGTCATAATAAAATGAGAATGATGGCTCTAATAGCTACTATTTATTGAGAATTTATTAGGTGCCAGGCACAGTATAAAATGCTTCACATAGATTTCCTAATTTAATACTGGCAATCTTAATGAGGGAGGCACTACTATTATTGCCCTTTTATAGGTATCGAAAATGAAGCCAGCAGAGCAAAACATCTCCCCCTATTCTCTGGATCACTGCTTCAGAGAATTTTATGCTTCTCTGTAGCCTTAGGATGAAGTCCCAACTCTAAAGCTTAGCACGAATGGTCTTTAAAGATCTGGTCCCCGACTACCTGCCTCTTTAGCCTCATCATTTTACTACACCATTCATCTTTTATGCTGCTTTTTAGTGAACTGTTTCATATAACCACGTTCCTGCTCCCACCCATGCCTGTACCTCAGCATCTACAGAGACAAGACCTACTCATCCCTTCAAACTAGTTCATCTTGGAAAAGCCTTTGCTGATATTCTAGCTAGATCTAGCTGCCTCTCCTCTGTGCATGTTCCAGTTACAGAACTATCACACTGTCATATATCTGTTGAACTATTTGTCTCTTTTTCCTACTGGACTTTAAGTTCCATGACATTAAGTATAATATTTGTTTTGGTTTTCTCCAGTGCCTTACCCGGGACCAAGCAAGCATGCAGTGGGCACTCAAAAAATATTTTTTGAATGCACAACCAAATTTTAAGTGATCACCCTATTCATTCTTCTATCTCACTGCCCGAAAATATTTGCTACACAGCCATTTCCTAGAATTTCATAATATTCAAAAGTATTAGAAGGAGTTCTACATAAGGAGTTAGGGTATCTAGGTTCTTGTCCCATGACTGTCATTTAGTAAATGACTGACCTTGAAGGTTGATTCATTCCACATTTTTCCCCGCGACATTTGCCATGTTCCAGGAACTATATACCACAGGGACACCACAGTGAACACAACAGACCATACCCTTCCAGCACGGAGCCTGCATAGCCTAGAGTGGGATTTCTCACGAAGTCTAAAATGCCATGAACCAATAAGCCAAACCTCAAATCCCTTAAAATACAGTAAAGAAGCACATAAAAGTAAAAACAACAGCAGGCAAATCAGTTCAAAATCAGCCTCTGGTATAATTAGTCCATGAGTATTAATTCCACCTTCTAAAAATAGACATAGATAAGTGATATTACAATCTTTTAAAAATATTAACTTTGCTTTGATCTGATACAAAATGCCGAAACTCTCTCTAACTCTAAGTAGTAGACCTGCCAAGGACAAAAAGTGGAAAAAATCATTTCAAGGCAATTAACAGTGACTAGAAAGGAAGTTCTATTTTATCCCTTGGGAAGACGAATCTGTTCTATACATCTAATGCTAGTCACAACATAAAGAACGTGTCTCTAATCAAACTTTATTTGTGTGAAGAATTCTTGATTCACGGTAATTGGACCAAAAAAGGTAAAACATAATATTAGTGTACAAATTACATAGTAAAAACTAAATGAGCCTAGACTCTCAGATGCTTCATTAAAAGATTAGGTAGCGAAGGTCATAATTATTTAATTTGTGTCCAAATCTCAGCTGGAGAATGTTTTGAATGAACAACGAGGTAAGTAATTTTAAGGGAAGGGAAAGTCCTTGTAGCCAAGCCTAGAAACCCAATGTGGACAGGCAGAGTTAGCATACTCCCTTTCAGATTGTCTTCCAAGAGGTGTTTGGACAGGAAATCTAATTTTCTAAAGGTACAGATTCAGTAATCCTTACTATAACTGAGTAAAACATACCAATTCTTTGACAGGCTGTGATCACAAGATGTGCTTCCTGACACATCCTTTTTCTTCAAACTCTTTGACATTGGGTGGTTGCTGCTGATGGTTTATGTGGACACTGAATTATGACAAAAATAAGCACACAATACTGGGTTTGTTCTTCCATTAAAGTCGTAAACATGGAAACTGAAATAGACTTTCGAGTTATATGGTGTGGTTTCTCATGCTCTAGGTGAGGAAACTGAGGCCCACAGAGGTGAATGAAATTACTGTAAATCTCGCAATTGGTTAGTGGTAGAGCCATGATAACAGGAGAGTTCTGTGGCCCCAGCCCAACGTTCTTCTCATCACTGTGTCACGTATTATGCTCTCTTTGTGGGTTGACTTCCAGCTCACAAGCTCCCATTCATTACACTGAACCACAGCACCAAGTTTAAGAGTACAAGTGGTAGGGGGCAATACTGAAGTCGTTCAGATGGTTGGCTTCTTTTTCTTGAAAAATCATTACTTCTGTGTGTTTGTGATGAGAAAAACAACAGCTAGTTTGTACTTCTGTAGCAGAACTGGTGTGCTGGAAAGGACACAAAAAAGCTTTCCTCATCTAACTAAATTTGAGAGCGTGAATAAGCTGAATTTCCCCATCTGGAGCCTCTCAGACTAGACTAGCCTTACAAATTAATATGAGTGTATAGGTCTGGGGCCCGAAGGAAATTAGGTCAGGCCCAGAAAGGAATCAGGTGGCTGACCACAAGCAAGAATTTTAATATGGATTCAAAACAAAGGGCAGAGATCTAATGCGGCAATTCACTGAATACCATTAGGACTATATCAGAGCGTGTGATGGAGGGAGCCTTCAGGACAAGAAAATAGAAAGGGAAACAATACTAAAGGACAGAAAATGTCTTAATCCAAGTACAATCCAGACTTTGATTCTTCTTTTAATCAACTCTTCTCTTTCCTCACCATGCTGTCTTCTCCTCTCCCTCTCTCCCTCTCTCTCTCATCTCATCTCATATTGTCTTCATGTAGGATATTCTTGCCGTCACTCTGCAGTTCTAGTTCTCCCTTTACTTCATTTCTGAGAATTGAGATCCATAGCAAGGCACAGAAGAAGTACTTTGATAAGGAGAATAAAACCAGTCTGAGATGAACATTATCAGAACACAGTCCTTGCTTTGGTGTAGTTCAGGGTCAAAATTGAGACGTGTATGTAGGAGCATTGTTAGAAAATTTTAGGGAGAGTCTGTTTTCTTAGCGTCTCCAACTCGTTCTCCAAAGATATACTTTGAAGGCTTTGTATACTGCCATATAGCGAGAGGACGGCATTATGAGAGCCAACCCAGGGATGTTCCAGATGCATCCTGCCATTAAGTGCTGGTGTGAAAAGTTAGAGCATTTTTCTCTCTCGGGAATCTCTTGTGGCTTCATCCCTGTGCAAAGGTCTGTGCTTCCAAAAGTTCAAGATTGATTTTTTGGAGAAAAGAAGTGAAGAATTTTCTAGCCAACCAAGAAACAGATTCTTTTGACGAAATGTCAGAATAAGAAAAAAAAGAGTTCTACATGGGGTACCATGACAATTCTCTAAAGGCAATGACTGTGAGAATAATGCAGATATTTTTGGATAGAGGGTTATAGCCCTCAGAAGTTTCATTTTCTGTACAGTTCTTGTGGTTAGCATAAATTTAAAAAATGTGTTCATGTGCAGAACATTTCAGATTCATTTATGCAGAATTATGTAGCACATGGAAAAGTCTCCTTTAAATTCCCACGTATAATGGGGACACAAAATTCTACAAATTATATTTGTAAACATCCAGTCCCCTCTATCATTACACGTTCTCAAAGTATACTAGATATGGAAAGTGTGTTATTATAATGCACTCACTCTCTCTCTCACTGCAATGATTGGCCATAGGCCAGTTGCCCAGGGATTCAGTGGTATTAGCCCTGCATTGGATATGTCAGATAAGATCACACATTACTTACCTACACTTCTATAGCCTTGCTGGTCATTTTAAACATTTAGCCCCTTGAAAGCTTAACCCATTACTCTCTCTCTCTCTCTTTCTCTGTCTGTCTGTCTATCTCTCTCTCTCTCTCTCTCTATATGCATACACACACACACACACACACACACACACACACACACATATACATATATATGGATTTTCCAGAAAACTTTCTCAAAAGAAATCACTTGTATCATAGACCCTGTCCCCTTACACCCTTCCCCTCCCAGTCCCTAAAAAATATTAGACAAATCGACAGTCAGAGGACATAATTATGGAATCATCTTTCACTTCCGCCAAATTCCAGACAAGCTTCCTTTTCACTTAAAAATGGAAAATGTGACAAACGTAAGCCCTTACCAACTTCCCACTTCAGAAGGCTGTTGTCTTCCCTCTCCATTTTTCCAATGACATACCAGATACACGCCATCCAGTGTGCAAGGAGTGCAAACATGGACATGAGCAGAGTCAGGACGATTGTGCTGTGCTGGGAGTAGCGGTCCAACTTCTGCAGGAGACGCAAGAGACGCAGCAGCCGGACGGTCTTCAGGAGATGCACGAGAGACACCTGTGGGAGGAGACCGAGCGGCACCGCGTGGCTCATGGGTTCACTCCGCATCATAGCGGTTGCTTTAACTGACAGCCATTCTGGAAAGTTCTTGAAGCCAAGCATAATCATGACTCCAACGCGATGGTCATTTTTATGACCATGCCAACGTCGTTTCTCGACACAATGCTATCAAGAGGTGATAGGATAAAGGATGATGAGACAGCTTACTTTCTTTGAGTTGGTACTTATTTTCCTTAAGGTTTATCTTTTTTTCTCAACCTATTTGACTGAATATGATTTTGTATATTCTGATACACAACTGAAACACATTACGGTCTCAGGATTGAACGTAAGATGTCTCCACTTCTTACACACATTTTCTTTCAGTCCCAGGTCCCTTCCTCCATGCAGGAGTGACATCATAACAATAATTTAGACACACCGAACCCTGTGAAGTGGTAATAAAGGTAACTTTAAAACAATAGTGATTCGATGTACCAAACTTGAGTAAGATTTACTCACAAATGCCAGTAATACCTCCTGTCTCATGTGCTGCACTCTCTTCTTTGTAACATCATCGACTGATAGAAAAAACTCACACCTGAAGCATATACTTTCTGAGCTCTCTGTCAAACACACAGGCTGAGAGAACCAAAATCAAATGGAACACCATTTTTGAAAACTCTCCTAGGTCTTGTCTTTGGACACATTAAAACAATACACGTGTGGCCAAGGACTTATTTTCCTGACTTCAGTGCCCAGCTGAAACATGCGCACCATTGGTGTCCACAAGAGTGGTCATTGTCACTATTAACAACAGACATGGTGCCCTAATGCATACTCTTTCACACCCTCGAATAGCCTCAAGGAGCATTCTAAAATAGAAACGGCAAATAAAGTATGACCTCATCCGTAAATAGAGTTTAACAAAGTACTTGACCTTTTCTAATTTGGAGGCGGGAGGAAGGAACTATAAATACAAGGGAAGAAAGTGGTTTGTCTGACTATACCTAAGAACAGTATTTGCTCTAAGGACTCAATCATAAACACGGTCGGCATCTTCTGGAAGTTTGCCTTTATAATTATCTGGAGTCAGTGGACATCTAGCTCCTTCCTCCATGATCTATCTCCCCTTCTGTCGAAGAAAATTGTACCTCGAACAGTTCTTGACACATAGTAAGTGCTCCGTAAATACGTGTTAAATGAGAGGATGGTTAATAAATTAAGATGGAAAACACTCTAAACTCAATATAGTAGAAATTCAATAAAAACCTTTTCAATTGTAATCTCACGAATTATTCTATGCTGAAATATAATAAAATCATAAGGTCAGCTGAGGAACTTGCCAGCTACCTGTGCTTTGATTTCTTTTTCTCATTCTTCTGTGTCAAATCTTATCTTCTTCCCTTTCACAGCCCAGTCCTCATCTGTCATTTCTCCAGCTGATTGTAAACCAGATGATTTCCTGCCAGGACTTTGCAATATCTGCTTCCTGGCTTAGAAGAATTACTGGGGGTGGAGTTTATTTTATAGGAGAAGAGTTTGATAGATGCATGACAATTTGGTACTTGAAATGAAACCTCAAAAAGTCCCAAAAGGAGGAAGACAAGTTGATTAACATGTATTGAGGTCTTTCTGGGTGTTTGACACTTAGCAAGGTATAGTATAGAAATGCTTTTCAGGCTGCTGAGAACCTTGTAGGGGTTTTTATGCTTATTTTGCTTATTTTGCTTATTTTGCCTATTTTGATGTTAATTTCCCCCAAGGAAGTCACTCAGACGGTAAGTGATTAAGACTGGGGTTTCTGGGGCGCCTGGGTGGCTCAGTCGGTTAAGCGTCCGACTTCAGCTCAGGTCACGATCTCACAGTCCGTGAGTTCGAGCCCCGCGTCGGGCTCTGTGCTGACAGCTCAGAGCCTGGAGCCTGCTTCAGATTCTGTGTCTCCCTCTCTCTCTGCCCCTCCCCTGTTCATGCTCTCTCTCTGTCTCAAAAATAAATAAACGTTAAAAAAAAAAATTAAGACTGGATTTCTACTTTGCCACACACTAAATTTTATTAAAGAAATGTGTGAAGTATATATAAAACATTTACCATCAGCAATTATGGGCAGAGTCAAAACTAAAGCATCCAATACCTTTCTGATGGTTGTAATGAGTTTTTGAATACCATCTACAGAGATGTGCTAACTGGATGTATTTTAGATCTGGAAAAACAACATCTGTGTTTGCTTATTTATTTCTACCTTTCTTTTTACAAGTTTGTGCAGTATAACAATAGCACAGCTTATAAACTTTTCCTCATAACTTATGTTGTCCTGGGAAGTAAATATAATACTTTGAACAAATAGAATATTTCATCTTGACTAACTTATTTGGGGCAGAGCAAATTTATATGCCAACTGGTTAATGATCATACGCTCACTCCTGTGAGACACAGAAAAATTATCATTGATAAGAGACAGATTCCATTCTTTCTTCCTCTTTTGTCTTTCTTTCTAACATAGATGTTTATCTATAACTTGCATTAATAGGTATTCATGCCAGGTTTCATGAGACAGAATGAAGAAAGGGAGCAGGAATGTAGTGAAAGTGTACAAGTACTTAAAATTCATCAAAATATGAGAATTAGACTTTAAAAAAAATCCTTTGTGTTAATTTTAGACAATGAGCATGTGAATGACAGATAAACATGTATTTTAACATTTTGTATATTTTACAATACAATTATATAATATATATTTTAAATTATCCTATTTGTTCAGTGCCCAAAGAGAAATGGAACATAAAAAAAATTATTAGTATTTAGTCACAAAGCAGCAAGTTAATTTAGAGAGGGGTCTATCAAACATTATTCATTTAACAATTCTCCAGGAGAATGTGGAAAATTTTTCTTAGTATTTTGTGAATTATATACTTCTTTTGAAATTTTTTTGGTTGCAGTCTTGCAAATACCTTGTTTTAAGTCATTACATGTTCATTATAGTACACTTATCTAGTCAAATTCAATTTTAAAAAGCACTTTTAAAAGCCTGGATAACAATTCTCTGTAGCACTGATTGATATTATATACTAAATTTTTCCCCAGAGGTTTCCTTTCAGTTGACTTATAAACCTCTTAAAGATGTTGATACCCTCAACTTTCCATCTTAAGAAAAAAATGGAAAGGAAAAGAAAAGAAAAATGCTATTGTATAGACAATTACCAAATGCACAAATTTGTACTAAATAGTCAGGATTACAGTTCAGTCTTCATCCCAAAGTCAATAATGACTGTATTTGAAACACTGATCATTTTAATACTGAAAACTAAGCTTTTAAATTCCTGATAGAGAATCTCAAGGTCTTGTCAACTGAGTAAGAAATAGGCTTCATTTGAACTAATGTTTAGTAAATTTTTGCCTGCTAAAATTGGTTACTCTAGCAGCAAATTGCATTACTGGCCCCAAAATGCTATTATACCTCCCTAAAAGTCTCTCTATTTATAAGGGAGCACTTAATGCTTTTACGAACATCAATCGTTAAATAGTAAAAATAGCTACTACAATGAATGGACACACTTTCTTTCCTGTGATGAGACAGGAGGATAAAGGGAAGAAAAGAGATGTTACAAAGTCAGTAAAAATCCAAAAGAGATCTCAAGTTCAAGTGGCCATTGTATCATTGTGTCATTTCTTCCCCATCCAACATTTTTACAAGGACTTGAAGTGGTTGAATTCTTTTAACTTCAGTACTACTCAGTATCTTGATTGGTCTTTTGTTTTGCTAATGAATAACTCAAGAGGTAGAGAGTAAAGGTCATAAAACCAGAAGAAATCTCAAACTCTCCACTAAACTTCTGAGGCAAAATACCTGCCAAAGTAATACAAAGTAATGCTCATTACTTTTGGTTTCCTTACCAAAGGATTTCTTCTGTGAGCGAGTATTGATGATAAATGCTTTGGGTATATCTTGGTTCTAGATATTTAAATAACTAAAACAGGTCATGTAAATTCCAAAAGGAAGTAACTTCCTCAAGTGGAGAATTTGGCCTGCGTACCATTGGTCACTTTGGTGTCCACAAAGTGGAGGCCACAAAGTCCTGGACATACAAACTGCTACAAACACTTAAAACCTGAACGTGTGGAAAATAAACACAGGATTAAAAATAACCTTCAAAGTCATGTGGAAGGGAGCTCTTTACTCACCACTGTGACGTTGAAAGCATACAGGAGATCAAAAGGCAGGGCAGCAATTAAGTCAATGATGAACCAGGTTGTGACATAGTGGATGCAAATTGATCTTGCTTCAAAGATAACTTGGCCAGACTTGCTGACATAGGTTGTTCGGAAATTTAAAATAATATCTGCTTGAGAAAAAAAGATAAGAGAAAAAGAAGGAAGGAACAGAGAGAAGAAGAAGGAAAGACGAGGAAAGAAGGAAGGATGAAAAAAAACAAGCATGCAGCGGAGGGGGGGGGGAGGAAAAAATTGTATAAAATTACATAAAATTAGACAAACGATAACCTCTCAATGTATTTCTGACTGATAATATCTAAAATACTCCTCTTGACAAATCCAGTTCAATTCAATAAACAGGTATTGAAGGGTGAAGAAAATAATATTTTCTGAGCACTGAATACACTCCAGACATCGGACCACATGTACCAAAAGTAATATGGATAAAAATAACAACAATAGTCATCATTACTAAATGCTCACTAGTACCAGGCATTGTTCTGAGAACGTAGCAGAGGTTATTTCACTGACTCCTCAGAACATGTTCTTAAGTAGATGATATTATCTCCATGCTAAAGAGGCAAAAACCAAGTCTCAATGAGGAAAAGTAACGTATCCGTGATCATAATGTCAATGGTGTCAAAGAGGATTTTACACACAGATAAGTTTTAGTTTCTGTTCTTTTTTTAAATACAGGGGCGCCTGGGTGGCTCAGTCGGTTAGGCGGCCGACTTCAGCTCAGGCCATGATCTCCCGGTTTGTGAGTTCTAGCCCCGCGTCGGGCTCTGTGCTGACAGCTCAGAGCCTGGAGCCTGCTTCATATTCTGTGTCTCCCTCTCTCTGACCCTCCCCTGTTCATGCTCTGCCTCTCTCTGTCTCAAAGATAAATAAACGTTAAAAAAAAAATTAAAAAAAAAATACAATTCTATTTTATTTTGTGAACAAAGTTTAACTAATCTCTGTGGACACAGAATTCATCTCTGCCCTAAAGGCACTTATATTAACAAAACACTGGAAGTTACTTTGTTTGGATTTCTAGGTTAAATTTTCTCATTCCATTTTAATGGATGATGTAATCATTTTCAACTTTTCCCTACATCATTCTTTTATTATGTTTTTATTTTACATTCTATTTAATATTTATATTTACTTTAAATTTATATTATATTTTATTATTTATTGAACTTTTTACAATCCATGAGGCCCTCAAGGGCACTGGTCAAATGACAGCCATAGCCACAAGGATCGTCTCAGGCTCACTTCTGCTTCTATGACTAAACATCTCTGTGTCTGTTGTATTAGTCTCTGGGTTACATATCATTAAAGCACTGGAAACCATTACCTTTCCCTTTGTTTGTTTTTCAGTTGACTACAGCCAGGCCATTGGGAATTTCAGGATTGCTGCATACATGTAAGGGTGATAATGGTTGAGAATTTTATGGACTGGTGAATCCAAAGTAAACATATCTCTCTGTGAAACTTTGTTCTTGGGAGGTGCCATGAGCCACTGACTCAAAGATTAAAGGAGGGAATGTGGGAAGTAAATGTGCAGGTCAAAGAGAACAGGAATTGGGAGAGTTATGAAGCAAATGTAAAGCTCTGAGCTACATGGTTATTGGGTGAATTGGAATACTCTTTATAGCTAATTTAAACCCTTGAAAATAAGTAGAATAGTGTTATATGATGATAAAAACTTGATATCATGATCATGATGATGACAACGATAAAACATACAATAATGCGCACCTTGTATGTCATTTTTACTTTTCAGTTCATGTTCACATTTGTGGTAGGCAGAGTTCAAAGATGACCCTCGCTCTCATATGGTCTCCTCCCCTTAAGTGAGGGTAGAACCTGTGAGCATGATCAGGTATCATGCCATGATGCTGTTGCAGTATATGGCTAAAGGGAGATTAACCTCAGTGGCCTGACCTGATCAGGTAAGCTTTGCACAAGCCAGTTTTCTTCAGCTGGTGGTAAGGGACTGGAAGAAAGCAACCGCCACATTGTGGAAGGGCCATGTGGCAGGGAATGGCGGCCAGTCTCCAACTGCTGAGAGTGGCCCCTTGCTGACATCTAGCAACAAATGGGGACTTGTGTCCTATAACCCTAAGGAAGCAAATTCTTCCAACAGCCACATGAGTTTGCAAGAGGACCTACGCTCCAGAAAGAAACACAGTTTAGCTGACATCTTGAGTTCAGTCTTGTGAGGTGGAGCAGAGAATTCAGCTAGGCCAGACCTAGATTTCCCACCTAAAGAAACTGAGATAATCAATAGCTGTTGTTTCAAGCTGCCAAGTTGGTAGTAATTTAAAGTGAGGCAATACAAAAACAAATACAACATTTATTCTGCATTAGGTTCTCATTATAGCCTTGCGAGGAGAGATAATATAGGAATTACGACAAGACAGATTACTACTACATTTTTATAGATAATACCTTAGTATGGACCCAGTACTGTTTGGGGTCCTTTAAAATCATAATCTCATGGACTCCTTACAACAATACTAAGAGGTAGGCCCCTTCAATATCCTTTTTTACAGATGAGGAAACTGAGGCCAAAGGAAAGCAAACAACTTGTCCAGAGTCACACACATGGTGTAACTGAAGCATAGGATTAAACTTCTTTAGCTAGTTAGTGAAAGAACACGACCCCAATCCAAGTCTCCTAATTTCCAATTCAGTGCTTTGGCTTTTGGTCCCTTAACAGAGGCCAGTCACATCTCAGGTCTGGAAGCAAGTTCTAGGTGACTTCAAAAGAAAACAATAATTTTTCCAGTCTTTTGTGAATGATCTAACTTTTTAAAATGGCATTATTAAAAGTCATATGTTTGTCGAAAAATAAAAATACTGAAAAACTTTTATTGCTAATACTGAGAATATGAAAGTAAGGAGCAGTGGCTAAACCATTCAAAAAGGATGAAAACAATGCCAAGGTAATTTCTATTGCAGAGTAAAAGTGCTACCATGGCAAAGTATCAATGCATCATTGAAGCATGGCCACCAAGAAGGAGCAGGAGCAGGAGCACAGCGGAATACCATCAGGCCGTTAAGGTAGCATGTGAACTTCTCACTCTTTCTCTTAACCTTCTGGGCTCATGTATTTCTTTATTAGCAAATCAGTTTAACAGGTCAGGCCACCGGCTGTTGAAATCAAGCAGAGATTTCAACTTCATGGTTTCTAAAAGAAAGCTCAGGTTAGGCATTTGGGTTTTCATCTCATGAGTAAGAAACCCAGAGTTGTTTACCAAGCCCTTGAGTGATCTGTGGTTTCCATAACTCAGGCTGAGATAAGTCTGCATGTTCATTATAAGACTGGAGGGACAAATTCCTTGCATATTTACCAACTGATCACCAGTTCTACCACAAATTTCACAGAAAACTCACTGCCACCATCCAGGATGCCACCCTCCACATTCCTGGGGCACTCCATGAATGGCTGAATGAATGAAATGATTGGTCTTTGGTTGGTTGACACAGCAGACATTTTTGAAACTGTGTAGTAAATTATGTATTTGACTCAAAAATAAAAGAGGTGCAGACTTCTGAACAGAAAAGATATTTTTGTGGATGAGTCATTACAGCATATCAGTTTAGCTTTTAAAAAAGCTTTTAAAAAAATAATTTGTTACTCATTTGAGTTAATTGGGTGAAAAGAAGATATGCTAATTTTAGGTTTTAAAAAGAAGTAATTATAAGACTTTTATATTTAAATACTAATAATAGTAAAAGAATATAAAAGGGATTTTTTTAGAATCTATTTTTTACAAATCTATTTTTGAAATACATGAATTCTTTAGGTTTATTCTCAGAGAGAAAAAAACCTAAATATATATTATATTCTAAGATTTCTAGGACTATGGTCCTATCGTGCAAAGGCTCTAGGTTTATTCAATGATCAGTATTATTTTTGGATAGTTGATTTCTAAGAAACCTACTTTTGTCATATGCATAAAAATAGGCATAATTCTGGTGTATTATAATTTACAACATATTTCCAGGCATTCATTAGTTCATGTGACAAAACCAACTCTTTCAGGTGTACTATTTTTACCAAAGACTCAGGAGATTTAAGAAACTTATTTAAAGCCATGAAGATAGTAAGCAACAGAGAAATGGGACGTCTATTGACAGTTGATTCCATTGTCTTTCCATTATCTTAAAAACTTACCACATTTCCAAATATATTTTGGAGGGAATAACAATAGGTTGGTGCAGGGGAGTGATTTTTTTCTTTTTTTAAATTTTTAATTTTTTGAGAGAGAAAAAGTACAAGCAGGGGAGGCTCAGAGAGAGAGGGAGACACAGAATCTGAAGCAGGCTCCAGGCTCTGAGCTGTCAGCAAAGAGCCCAATGTGGGGCTTGAACTCATGAATTGTGAGATCATGACCTGAGCTGAAGTCAGATGCTTAACCGACTGAGCCACCCAGGAGCCCCAGAGAAATGCATTTCTGATCAGTGGAAATGCCCTTAGATCAAACTCCATATCAGCACCACCCAGGTAAAAGAATGTTAAATAAGAGTCACAGAATTGAAAATAAGGAAATTAGCTGTCTCTTGATCTGTCTAGGGACAATGGAAAATACTGTTTTCTCTCTACTGATACGAATATGGTATTGGTGTTCGAGGACCAGGAGAATCCAACGCTTGTAAATATTCCCTTAAATGGAAGGGTAGAGATGGCTAGACCAGTACTCTAAGAGTCAGGGAAGCACAGAATGAATACGATTCTGATGAGGAGGACAAGAGCGCTCCTTCCAGATCTGGTGTCCCTCGTTAGAGAGTCACGGAGGCAAAGTGGAGGTTGGCCAACACTGGCTGCAGCTTGTCTCACTTCCCTTAATGGTTTTGTCTCTTTGGCAATTAAATCAGTGACTCATTCAAATGTTACAGTAAGAATGAGGTCTCCTCCAGACAATCCACAACCTACCTGAAAGACAACAGTAGACTTTCTATTCTGACACATCTTGAAAACATAAGTGTAATGTGTTTTTGACTTTATGTTGAAAAATACATGAAAGCATACTCAGTAATATCCAATTTTTTACATGTAATTTTCTCATTAATTCCATTTATTATTAATACGTGCAACTGTCTATAAATACACACACACACACACATACACAGCTTGAACCAGGAAAAGTATTCTAAAAACCAAAACAAATTAATTCATAATTCCCACCTCAAAACCTTAAAGTCTCATGAGTTTGTGCATCCATAAATAATGCCTTGTAATACATGGTGCCAGTATCAGGTGTAATGAGTAAATAAGCAGGGCGATAGAGAATGATCATCCATATTGTATGTGGCTTATAGAATTTCCCCAAAATTGGCCATAATATACACCACCGAAATGAGGTAAAATATAAATGAATTCTCTGATGATTCAGATGGCACTTAATTCCTTTCAGGATAACCAATTTGCCTTGTTGTATTTCAGTTCTACATAGCATGATTACAATAAAGACAAATAATGGAGAGATGGCTGTGTACATATTCTGTTTTCATATTGTTAAGGTCTCCAAAAATAAGTATTTCATTTAGCTTTTACACTAAAGGGCTATGTATGTGGCTAAAAAGGCAGGAAGTTTGAATCCATTTTTTCCAGTTGGATTTCTTCGAGAACTGTGTAATTAGAAAGTAAAAAAAAGGGGGAGATGAACTTGATATGGCACAAATTAGATTTCTTTTCTTTACTAGTACACATGCCAGATGGGAAATAATTTAAAAATCATATTGGCTTACTTGTTAAAAAGTAAATTAAAACATAATGGTGTGCATGCAAGCCTAACTACCACATACAAATAATTAATATCTTCATTTAGCCATTTCTTTAAAAATTAATCAATGTAGTACAGCGTGGGTGGAAGGATATTTAACTAAACCAGCTGCCGACTCATATTCTAAAGGAATCCTGTCTTTTTTCATTGCTTGTGAGGCACTCTGAACACAGTATGATGTCACAGCAAACTGAGCTAGAAGGTGTGGGAAGATGAAATGAGAGCTAATTAATAAAGAAGTTTGAGGGACTAATAATCCTAAGAATGTAATTGATTGCCCATGTTAGCGGAGGAGATTTTCATACCATTCGAGCCTTGCACATTTGTCAGTATTTGTTCCTCTTGCTTACTTTATTTTTTAAAATTTATTTATTTAATTTCAAGTTAGTTAACATACCGTGTAGTATTGGTTTCCAGAGTAGAACCCAGTGATTCATCACTTACATATAACACCCAGTGCTCATCCCAACAAGTGCCGTCATTAATGCCCATCACTCATTCAGCCCATCCTTCCCACCCACCTCCCTCCAGCAACCCTCAGTTTGTTTACTGCATTTAAGAGTCTCTTATGGTTTGCCTCTCTCTGTTTTTATCTTATTTTTCCTTAATGTTTATAGAAGTGCTATCAACAATAGCCAAATTATAGAAAGAGCCCAAATGTCCATTGACTAATGAATGGATGAAGAAGATGTGGTATACATAAACAATGAAATACTATTCAGCAATCAAAAAGAATGAAATCTTGCCATTTGCAACAACGTGGATGGAACTAGAGTGTATCATGCTAAGCAAAATAAGTCGGTCAGAGAAAGACAAATATCATATGATTTCACTCTTTTGTGGGATAGTCTTGCTTACTTTAAATGAGAGATCTGTGGAAAAGAAAAAGCAGCTGACTCAGCGAGAAGTAACGTTTAAGGGCAACTGACTGAAGAAGGCGGCAAGCAGGCACATCAAGGGATGTTTGATGCTGGTATTAGCTTCTGTTTTGTAGCTTCTGTTTTGCAGTGGCCAGCATTATCATGGTGGGTCCCTATAGTGGTTTTGACCCTCAACATAAACATCACTTGGACCCACAGAGAAGGGAAGGGGCCTAAAAGTCACTTTCCTCGAATAGCTGCCTTTCTCCTTATTACTCCCTTTCCTGGGTTCTAGTTTTGTCCTTAGTAGCAACAGAGAATACATTGTTCTCTCCCACCCAAAACCCCTTTCTATAAATATTAGACATCAGTCATCAAGTTCTCTCTGTGGCCCAGGCTGAGTATCTCCATTTTGTTAAATGGTCTCTCACTGATCTCAGTCCTGATGCTTTTCTCTAGCTTGGTGATTTTCACCACAAAATCTCATGGAAGACAGGATTTGGGCGTTCGCTTTCTCCTTTCCTCCCTTCCTCTTTTCAAGCTGAGCTTTTATTCATTTTTAAGTAATGAGGCACACATGTCCATTTTTATTTTGAAAAGGAATTTCAAGTCTTTAACACAGAAAAGAAAATTAAAGAAATCCATTCAAGTATTTAAATACTGTCCTTTTGGAAGGAAGGTACTGAAAGGGTAGAAGAATATACCAAAATATGCCACTTTGGCATAAGAATGATTTTGAGCTGAAGGCAATTGAGAAGCAAAAGAGAAAAGCTCCCTGCCCTCCCCCCCCCCCCATTTGCCTAAAAGCAGGGCATAAAGGTGTCGCTTCTCAAAGGTGTTGCTCCTCTCCTGTCTACCAGGAAGGACAAAAGTTCATCCCCAGATGGTAGCCTGGCTGCTGTGGTGGACAGTGGGAAATACGTTTACTGCCACCAGTGTTTCCAGAATTCTCATTACTCCACTATCTTACCAACCCTTGATGTTATTAGACCTTAAAGTTTTTGCCAATTGCGTGGGAATACAATGCTACAGATAACACATTTAGAATTGGTTCCATTTCTAGTAATGCAGACTTAGTAAGTTGTTGGCAAATCTTTGAAAAACACTTACATTACTATTAGTTGTAAACTATTGTCAACTCATATCTCCACACATTTTTCACACAGACTGCTCCTGAATGACTGCTCCTATTCTTTATTGAGAGGGCTAAGGGTGCCTGGCTGGCTGGGTCAGTTAGGCATCCGACTTCTGCTCAGGTCATGATCCCACAGCTCATGAGTTCGAGCCCCGCAACATCGGGCTCTGTGCTGACAGCTCAGAGCCTGGAGCCTGCTTCACATTCTGTGTTTCCCTCTCTCTCTGCCCCTCCTTTACTCATTCATGTTCTCCCTCTCTCTCTCTCTCCCCCCCACTCAAAAATAAACATTAAAAAAAAGTTCATTTGTAGAAGAGAGAGAGAGCTAAAGCGTGGCTGTCCCTTTTAGCTTTGCAACATCCTTAAGCACTATAAAAAATAACCCGATTGATGATCCGTTGTGCTCTGCCCTGTGCTGTGCCCTTGGCATGTAAAGATGGACAAGGCATGCAAAAGAAGCATGGCTTTGCCTGGGAGCCACAGACTCTCATTTTTACAACCTGTTGTCCTTCATCTTTCAGTACATAAGTAAGCCCCATCTGTGACTATGCTGGCAGGTGCAAAGGACAGCACACACTCCCAATACGTGTCTATTAAACCCACCATTTACTGTCTCTAAACTAATGATTTTATTATATTGGCTTTGTCCATTGCTTTCATTTTATTGTATAAAGTTTACCACTTCAAAAGACTTCCACCTCACATGTACAACTGGTATGTGTAAAGCCTACCAATTTTGGCTCACTCTGTTTCAGTGCTATGTAACTCTAAATTAGATACTGAACTTTGAACTTACTGGATCATTTTTAATAAAAATAATTTAATGATTAAAAATAAATCTACTGAAAGACCATGACTCACACATATGTCACTTAATTGTAGAAATCCTTTTGGCATACTTATTCTGTCCTTAGTTATGGTTGCCAGGTGGTAAAATTTCTAAATTTAAAGTACAGTAGAGGGGTGCCTGGGTGGCTCAGTCGGTGAAGCATCTGACTTAGGCTCAGGTCACGATCTCATGGTTTGTGAGTTCAAGCCTGCGTCGGGCTCTGTGCTGACAGCTCAGAACCTGGAGCCTGCTTCGGATTCTGGGTCTCCCTCTCTCTCTGCCCCTGCCCTGCTCGCACTCCATCTCAGTCTCTCAAAAAGTGAATAAATGTTTAAAAAAATTTTTTTTAAATAAAGTAAAATAGAAACTAGAAGGATTATCATATCTATAAATACCCAGTTGTGAAATTTTAAGAAACCTTAAACACTCGAGCCTATTAATTTCATATGAAATAAATATTGATTACCTAAGTAATAAAACCTAGAATTGATGAAATTTGAGATAAATACAAAATGTGTTGATATGATTAATGTTTGCCCCAAAGTGAAACCCAGCACATATATACTCATTAGAGAGAAAAATGTTAGATTAAATAAGGGTTTTATAGTTACATATTATTTTACATTTTAATTGGGACTTTCATGATCATTTTTATATTTGAGGAAAATAATATCTTTACTTACTATTTATGGTAGTTTTCACTGCTGTTTACCAAATATTTCTGGTTTTCTACCTCCTGGTATGATTATCTTTCCCTACCACCTGAAGAGACCGTATGTGTCTGTGATTTGCTTCGGCTGTAATTATAAGCCGAAGTAGCCTGAAACACTTTTGGGCAAAATTTTGAGAGCTAGTGTGTAATTCCTCACATTTTCTTTTCCCTGCTTTGATGATCATGGAAATATGAGGGAAGATAGGATCTCTGTCAGCCTGGGTTTCTGAGCAACCACAGGGGGCAAAGATCATGACTGACCCACAATGGACACATAGCATGAGGGAGACATAAACCTTGTGTTATATCCCACTGAGATTTTGAGGTTACTTGTTACCACAGCCCATCCTGATACGTATTCCTAAAGGCTATCGAGCAGAGTGGCTAAGAGTGAGAATCTGGAGTCCCATCTCCTGGGTTGTAACCCACTGAGCAGGTATCAGCTGCATTTAACTTGCCCGTGGTTACCCAACTAGAAAGTGGGGGAGCGGGGATTCATACCTGTCTGTATAAATACCTGTCTCTATTCATACCTGTCAGTCTGTATAAAACCACAAAGCATTTTTTATTATAATTCTTCCCCTTCTTGAAGCCTAAGAACAGAATTCTTATGGTGAGATCTATGAACTACTTCTTGAGCTCTAGGTAATTCTTAGAGTCATAAGGAGTTAATATGTAGTATTTTGACTGTAGGTTGCCATTTATAAAATTATTCGGCATATTTAAAAAATGTTTTAATTCGGGAGTTTATTATTTTTGAGAGAGCACAAGTGTGTGGGTGGGGGCAGAGAGGGGGGACAGAGGACCCAAAGCAGTCTCTGCACTGACAGGTTGACAGCAGCAAGCCTTATGTGGGGCTCTGACTCACGAAACATGAGATCATGACCTGAGCTAAAGTCGGACGCTCAGCCAAATGAGGCACCCAGGTGCTCCCAAAATGCACTGGTCTTAAGTGGACAAGGTAACGAATTTTCGCAAAGTTGACCATCTTGGTCATCACCAATGGATAGAGCTATAACTAGGACCAGAACACCAGAAGCCTCCTTTATGATCTTGTCCAGTGATCAACTCCTGAAAGATCACTGTTGTCCTTATTACCATCGATTAATTTTGCGTAATTAGGAACTTTATATAAATGGATCATACAGTATGTATTCTTGTGTATGGATTCTTTCACTAGACATTGCGTATGTGATTTTTATCAACTTGGTATCACATTCACTGTTTTTTATTGCCATATAAAATTATATTTTATATATATTTTATTATATATATAATATATATATTATATATATATAAATACATATTTCATTGTATGACTATATAGAAATTCATTTCTTAATTTTATCGTTGGTGAAAATCTGGGTTGTTTCCAATTTGGGCTATTACAGTTAATGCTCTTAGAAATACACACACACAAACATTATACCTTTCTTTGTATAGTTATAGGTAGACTTGTTGAGTCTACAAGCAGAATTGCTGGGTCATAAAGTAATTACATAAGTTACTTTAGCAGATGCTGGCAGAGTCTAATAAAGATCGTACTAATTCGCGTTCCTACACACAGTGTATGAAATTTCACGTTGTTCCGTATCTTCCTACAACCCTTGGTAATTTGTCTTCTCATTTATTTTAATTTTTTGTACTCATTTTGCTGGTGGTGAAATTATTTTCATTTTCCCAATGATCCCATGCATGTACTAACTGCATACTTGGATACCCTCTTTCATGAAGTGTCAGTTCAGGACTTTTGTCTAATGAAATAGGTTTCCCTCCTTTTTCTTTTACAGATTTGTAGGAATTGTTAGTATACATTCTGATTATGAGTTGTGTTGTTTAAGTAATTGATGCCTATGCCAAGATTACTACGCTATTCTACCACGATGTCTTCTGGGAGTTTTATTTTTTGACTTTTACATTTTCTCTACAGTCCATATGCTGCAAGTGATTCTGTGTGTCGTGTGACGCAAGAGTCAAGATTTATATTTTCCCAGGTGGGAATCTAATTGATCTAGCGCCAGTTTAGAAAACATTACCATTTCCCCCAAAGTATTCTAGTCACGGTTTTGTCATAAATCAGGTGATCATATATGCACAGATCTGTTTCTGGTCCCTACATTTGTTCCAGCGGCCTGTCAGATACTAGCTTTTCCAGCACAGAAGAAATGGATATGCGTAAGCTCTATCAAAGTATTCTCAAATGCATTTAAAATGTGACTAATACGTTTGACGTTTAAAGCACAAGTTGATTAGTCACAAATCTGAAGAATTATATTTAAAAAACTAAAAAAAAAACCCCTAAATGGAAAAAACATTCAGTATTTGAAATAATGGAGGCATGCTTAAGAGAAAAATAGATTCTCACTTTAGCACATTATGATTTCATAGCTATTTTTATGAGTGTGATCTGTAGAAATTGCTCATATATTTGTGTTATGCCATAATTGCATTTCTACTTGTGGTTTCTATAATTTAGTCTACTTTTAGTCTTGTGAACAGTAAAATCATAAAAAGATCAATAGTGTCAAACCACACTTATCTGATTTCAGCAAGATATGAGTAGGATCAAGCAATAATGACAAAGTTGGGGCACAGAGTGGTTCTTTGCTCTAGTTGTATTATAATCCAGGTCACTGAAATCAAAAGGAAAGTTGGGAAGTAAGATGGTATATGTTTTATTAACTCTCCCTCAGGGTTGTTTGAGTAGAGAAAGTGGCCCAAAGACAAATCAAGTCGGTATCACCAAGCATGGTGGGTTACCAAAACCAAGAAGGCAAATCACAAGGCAAACAGAAATTGCATCCAAAAAATCACATGTGGAACTCAAAAAGAGACCAGAGCTAGAGTGGGCAGGAGGTAGTCTGGAGCCAGTTAATACCCAGGTGTGCTTATCGTCACAGTCAGAGTGGAACATGCCCTTTACGAGGTTAAATCTATCCTTTGGAAATGTACAAAATCAAAGGCCACCATTTGGGGCTACAGTCTTAAAAGAAACAAAGTTTCTCATTATTTTTTACGTTCATATTTCACATTAAAAGTTTTTCATTATTGTTGTTGTTGTTAGGTTTTTTTTTTTTTTTTTTATAGTTTTTACAAGTTTATCCTTTAAACTTATTGCAGAGTATTTCTGGAGGGGAGCTAGAAACTGCTCCTGTCTCTGTTTATATAAATAAAATATAGTGTCTAGCGTTTCTGTATCTGTTATATAAATAAAATTTAGTGTTCTCAGGGATATTCTACAGATAGTAAAACATAACTCTCAAAACTTACCAACTCTGTGTTTTTCTACTTATTACATTTTCTACATATTTTAATTGCTTAGTTCTACTTATTTTCTATTTAGAGGGTGGTGGTTTTTGATGTAAAGATGAATAAAATTTTACAAAGACACATCCATTTGTTAAAAGTCATCTGCTCATGTATTCAGGAAAGGTCTTGTCCTCAAATTAACCTTTCAGTACATTAATATGGTTTTACTGCTGTTTTTCTAGCAATATGGATCAAAGAACCTTGTCTTTGTCAGGGTTAAAGTCAGAAGGTGCTACAAAATTCAGTTTACTCAGGATTGAACATAGCCACAAATTAGAAGTCTAAGGTTTTATTCCAAGAAGTTGTTTTCTGAGGCATCACTCAAACAGCTGAGTACTCCAAATGTGGTTATTCGTCTGTCACTACTACATTACTTGACTTGGGGTGGTTTTGATGAGTTCTATACTCAAGCTAATGTCGTGTGCTTTTTTAGCATTTGTATGTCCATCAGTACTGATGCTATTCTGAATATGTATTTAAGTGTAAGCAGTAATGTCTCCTTTGCTATTTGAGAGATTCAAACATAACTGTTTCTCAATGTGCTTCAAGATTACTATTGACCATGCATTCTGCATATTTCAGTTGTTATCAGACTACTCATATGTGTGGTCAGTTCAGATTTTCAATCTGCTCTGAAAATAAATCTCTTAGTGATAAGGATTCACTTGTATTATCTTAGTAAAGATGTCCAAGATAGAGGCTGATCTGATCAAATATCATCCTCCAATACCTATTCACTATTCTTCCTCTTTTCCTTTAGGTAGTACCTGTAACGAGCATGTAAATTACTTCACTTGCTTATCTATAAGCCTCACCACTTGTGAAGAACTGTTTTGGTGTCTTGAAATACATTCAAGACTTGAAATACATTCAAGACTTGAAATACATTCAAACCATGTAACGGCACAGCTCTTAATAAATGACTGTGGAGAAAGAGCATATTTATTTATTTTGCAGGTAGAAGACTTGCATATTATGTTGATATTAGGTTGTGAAGTCAGTGAGTAAAGAGTAATTCATATGGAATCAAACTATACCCAAAAGAACTTTAGTCACTCATGAAGTTATCATCTCTAGTTAAGTCCATTCTGTCACCTTTTCCTTTGACATTAAAAGAGATTGTGGCATCTTAAGTTCAGTAGCAGGTGAAACAGCTGACCTGCATCCAGTGGTCATGTTGTAACTTCTTCAAAATACTAAAATCACATTCAAATCAATAAAACCCCCACTGTATGGGAGAAACAAAGGAAATAAGACCTATCTCACACCTTATCTTCTCCTAAACTGAATGATGGTGGTAGAGGGAGGGCACTTGGGTAGCTCAGTCGGTTAAGCATCCGAACTCTTGATTTCAGCTCAGGTCATGATCTCATTGTCTGTGAGATGGAGCCCTGAGTTGGGGGACTGCTTGGGATTTTCTCTCTCCCTCTCTTTCTGCCCCTTCCCTACTGTCTCAAAATCAATAAGTGAACATTAAAAAAAAATAAACTGAATGATGAGGAGAACTACCTTTACTATTTAAAACAGTACCTTGTTTTCCTTCTCTTTCTCTCAATCTAACAGCCATGTAGTGCAACTCTAGTATATCATGCAAAATACAACAAGAAAAAATGGCTGTTCACCAAAATTCATACTCCCTTTAATCCAGGGTAACAACTGCAGCTGGGTAATAACACCCACCCGCTTTGCCACTAGTGTGGTTGCAAGTGAGGCTCTTACAAGTGGAAACACTGTATGCAAATTGTATGCTTTGCACATGAAATTATGCATATTTGCTTTCTATGCTCTTTGTTTTTCTGTTCCTGCTGGTTGGAACGAAGAACAGAATGACCTTAGAAGCCACCCACTAAAGATGGGAGAGCCATTGTCAGTCTCAGTCCTTAAACAACTGCATAAGACAAGCACTTGCCCCTCTTCTCTCTATCAGCCTTCAGGACACTCCCCAGAATGTTAGGTGAGACAGAAATAACTCTCTACATCTCAGAAGCCACTGAATTTTTGTTGCAGCTCTTGTTATAAGAGCTTATTAAATCTAACTAATAAACAAAGCAAAGCCCACTGTTCTGATTCCTCCATCAACTTAGTAATTTAACATTTCCCATGAAATAGTGCTTTAGTAGCTGGTCTTGACAGGGCAATCAAAATGTGACTTTTCATCATTATAAGGAACTCACCCAGTGCTCCAGCCTCTCCTAAGGATGGCAGCACCCCTAAGTCCCTAAGTAGTTTTTCTTTTGCCCTCTTTAGCCAAAAATTGGTCAGCCTCATTTCAGCACAAACCCTTCTTGCAATAGCTCTTGGGCATTCAACCTCCTGGTGTTGCTTGCTAAAGCCAAGGCATTAGTATGATCCGTTGAGTTCATCCCAGCCGCCAGATGTAGCACAGGACGACTTTGAATTTCAGATAAAGAATGAACTTTTTTTTAGTATAAATATGTCCCAAAGAAAGAAAAAGTCCTTTTATTGCTACAACCACCCTTGGACTAGTAAGCCTTTCAAGGGACATCCAGATGACCTGAAATTGACCACCCTTCCCCATGTCCCTGACATATGTGCACAAATCACAGGAACCTTAAAAACGCGTGTGCGTGCATGCACGCACATGCACTCACCACCAGATGGATCTGGATGTGTAATTGCAGTATGCAGAAGTGACGTATTTCAGTACCACAAAACATGACATATCACCTCCTCATGTGCCTCTCTGCCACGAACATCTGTTGTTCCCATTCCTTGAGAAATTATATCTTTGTTGGCTGCTACAGCTATTAACTTTCCTGCAGTTTCTTCCTGTTTCATCAAATTTATACAGCTTACATTCTAGATCCTTACTTCTATCATCAATGCGTGCATAGCAAGGAACATTCCATCTACATTTTCCCATCAACTTTTATGGTTTTACATTCTCACACCCTGTCTTGTCGTACACTCATGGAATGACCTCATTAGGTTTTCACACTTTTTTTAAGAGTTGCAAATATTAGACATCACCCCTTTGTTCACTATTGGTCTCCTCAAAAGATGAGTGAGAAGAATTGCTTCTTGTTCAGTATTCTAGGCTTTTGTTCCACTCCAGATTATTTTGAGTTTTTCTACACTTTCTATAATACCTTTTGGATGATCCAGTGTAAATAAAATTGTTTTGAAGGTTCCAAAGGAATACCACCAAAATTACTGGTTTCCATGGAAACTGCAACAATAATCCTGCTATGGGCACAACATTAGCAAGTTTAAAAAATGTGTCCTTTTTGGGGCGCCTGGGTGGCTCAGTAGGTTAAGCATCTGACTTCAGCTCAGGTCATGATCTTGCAGTCCATCAGTTCGAGTCCCACATTGGGCTCTGTGCTGACAGCTCAAGCCTGGAGCCTGCTTCGGATTCTGTGTCTCCCTCTCTCTCTCTCTGCTCCTCCCCTACTCGTGCTCTGTCTCTCTCTCTCAAAAATAAACATTAAAAAACTTCTAAAAAAATGTGTACTTTTTTGATATTTTGTTGTTTAAAATTATAATTGTAGTTTGGTTAAATGTGGTGATATGATAATGTATCATGACTTTCGGGATGAACACTGGCTTTTAAAAAATATAATCGGGTTCTAATTTCAGCTCTCCCCCTTACTAGCAGCATCTCCTCTGAAAAGCTTTGTTTTTACCATTTCTAAGTTATAATTTCTCTTTAAGTAAAACAGAAATAATCATGATTACTCCTCATTTATTTATTCAACCAATATTTATGGACCACCTAATATGTACATGTGTTGGCTGGATACTGGGAGTACGAATATGACTAGTGCTCTGTTCATGCACTCAAAGAAACTGTAATTTAGGAGGGAATATAGGTGAGTTCACAGGAAATTATAAAGCTACATCATGAGCGCTCTGGGGGAATAGCTATATTCAAAGAATAGCTGACTTGGAAGATGAAGACTTGGAAGATGAAGTTTGCTACAGACAGGTGGGAGATCACATAAGGTGTATCCTGAAGGGTGAATACGAGTTAGCAACACAAAGGAGAAAGAGGATGGAGGCTGCCCGGTATGCATTGATTTAGAGTTCAAGAAGAGAAAGCGTTTGAAGGGTTTTAAGCAGGGAGATGACATGATCAGATATACATTATATTACAACAACAACAGGAAAGCCTGGGTGGTTCAGTCAGTTAAGCGTCAGACTCTTGATTTTGTCTCAGGTCAAGATCTCACAGTTCCTGAAATCGAGCCCCGCGTTGGGCTCTGCACTGACAGTGTGGAGCCTGCTTGGGATTCTCTCTCTCTCTCTCTCTCTCTCTGCCCCTCTCCTGCTTGAGCATGCTCTCTTTCTCAAAATAAATAAATAAACATTAAAACAACAACTACAAAAACCTGACTCTAGAGTAGTGAATAGATTCCCAAGAGTGTAGGCAAGGAAAGAAGTTAGCGGGGCTGTAGTAATCCAATCAGAACTGATGGTAACTGGAACTAAAATAAGGTCAGTGAAGAGTAAGAAGACACAGTGTATCAGCAGATGGTGAGGAGGTGGGCCACACAGGATTCTGAGTTTGATTTTATTGGGGGACTAAGGGAGAGGGAGGAATCTGTGAAAAGCCCTATGTTAATGGCTCATGGGGTCATATTCACAGACACGGTAAAATACAGGAAGGAAAGAGGTGAGTACTGTAAGAAAAGAAGACAATTCAATTTCCAGTCTGTGGTACTCGAAGAAGTCATGCTTCATTGGAGAGATAGTCTGTAGACAGTTGAATACACATGCATGAGGTTTTAGAAGCAATCAGGTTCAAAAGATTGATTTGGAAACCACCGACACTGAACTAATAAGAGATGATGCAAACACCCCATGGTGAGAGAGTGACATAGACGAGAGGGAATGGAGAGCCAAGGGCAAATCCAGGGAAGCAATGCCACTTAAAAATACAGGCAAAGTGAGAAGAGCTCATGAAAGAGATTGAGTAGAAATCTGGAGGAAGGAGAAGGAAAACTAGATCACAGTATGCCATGGAACCCGAAGCAAGAGAAGAAGAGATCACTAGCATCAGATAGGAAAGAGTCAGAAAAAAAGACTATCAAGCTCCATTTGACAAAAAGGCAACAGGCAACTGGAGAACTCTTCTCTGGCTTTGTTAAAATCATTGAATGAAATAATACATGGAAAAATATTTTATCTTGAGTCTACTCTGCAAATATAAGTTTGGTCTTAAACCAAGAAGATGGAGGACTGCCTTTGGAAAAGAAGGCCATTGTTCCAACTCAATGAGCTACATTTCGTATTTTATCTGCACTATGGTAGTAGATAAACGTTAGTCTGTTAACTATGGGTCAGACACGTATTACCTGGAGGAACTAGAGAAGTAAACATCCAGTCCGTGTCCTCTGGGCACTCCTAGTTTATTTATTGTATGTGCGTGGAGTGGGGGAGAAATTGACCATTATGATATAGGGTTGAAGAGTGGGGAAGGGAAAGCATGTAAAGAATGCATGAGGGAAACCTACCCCAGACCATGGTGATAGGGTTAGAAGAGTTAAAAGGAAGATTTTGTAGAAGACATCAAAGATGATACCTCAAGGAGGCAGATTTTATTGGGTAAAGAAGAGCTAAGAAGATGTCTAGCCATTTTTTTTTTTTCTGAGAGTAGCAACTACAAAAGATAGGAAAATACAAAGAACGTAAGGAATGGCACAGTTGAAGAACTACTGGTGGTCTCAAAGGGCTGCAGCCACAGGAGAAAGGAGGAAGTGATGATACAAAAAGGGTAAGAGGCCAGAGGCTCCTGGGTGGCTCAGTCGGTTAAGCGTCCGACTTTGGCTCAGGTCATGATCTCGAGTTCCTGAGTTTGAGCCCCTCATTGGGCTCTGTGCTGACAGGTCAGAGCCTGGAGCCTGCTTTGGATTCTGTGTCTCCTTCTCTCTCTCTGCCACTCTCTTGATCATGCTCTCTCTCTCTCTCTCTCAAAAATAAATTAAAAAGAAAAAAGGATAAGAATTCAGACTCTGGAGGGTCTTCTATACTATGCTGAGGAAATGCCATGTGCAATCACTTCAGTGACATCATATTGGTCCTCAACAAATATGTAATGAATTGAAGAATACATAGTGAATTACATGTGGGCCCAGGTGGCCATAATTTTTTCTGTTATCTAAAATATTCAAATAATTTCTCAGTATATTTGGTTTTAAAAAGTTATTTATGTATTTATCTTAAACCTAATGGGGTAATTGGAGAGATTATACCAACGGCAAATGTTAAACGCATGGGTTGACATGGGAAATAAAAACCACATAAATAATGCCACTTTTACTTAGAGAGTATGATTTTTTTTTATACTGCAAGAAAGCATACTTGAAAAAAGTGGGAAAAGGAGAGAATGACATAGCAGAGTTCATGTTTGATAAGTGGCAAATGGAAAGAAAAAAATCCCTCATTACTTTGCAATAGGTTTCTAAATCAAGAACTCACACTTTTCTTCTGGGTTTCTAAATTTAGTAATATTCCATTTTTAATTTCCTTGCCTTGTTCAAAACAAGCACTATTGTTTCATATTTTATGAGCACGTGCTCCTCACAGTCTATTCACGGTAATAGGTAAGCCACAGGGCAGCATCATTCTCGGAGTGTGCTAAGACAAGTTTCCTCCAAATCTACCATCTCGCAAATATTTCACATATAAACACAATGGATTCAGGTACATCGTGTAATAGTAAGCTTTGCATTTGCCAGGCAAATACAACCCGACTTTCCGTATATATCTCATCTCCTAAGGAAAACCAAAGCGAAAATAAGTAACAGTGATGCAATATTAATAACGTCATTTTATCTGAATTACTCCATTAAATGAAATGACTGTTTAGGAGTAAAACAAATTCAGAAAGTGACAGGCATCTCTAACTTTCTACAATAGCTATTACTATAAAAAAATATTAGCGTGAACAAATTGCATTTCAACTTGAGCTTTACTGCCCAATAACGGCTCTGAGGGTAATGTGATTTTAAAAAATGAAACGTTGAAAATATGTTATAAGCTGTATATATTAATATTTTTTGGCCCAGTAATTCCACTCCTTAAAATAATTCTAAATGTATGAGTGGGGTCTTTTGCATTTGATGCTCTCTTTGCTTGTAATGTGCTTCCTCGAGGCATACAGTTGACTATTTCTTTGCTTCCCCTCTGTCTTTATTTAAATGCCATGTTCTTGGGGCGCCTGGGTGGCTCAGTCGGTTAAGCGGCCGACTTCGGCTCAGGTCATGATCTCACGGTCCGTGAGTTCGAGCCCCGCGTCGGGCTCTGTGTTGCCAGCTCAGAGCCTGGAGCCTGTTTCGGATTCTGTGTCTCCCTCTCTCTGACCCTCCCCTGTTCATGCTCTGTCTCTCCCTGTCTCAAAAATAAATAAAATGTTAAAAAAAATTAGAAAAAAAACCTTAAAAACAAAAAATAAATGCCATGTTCTTAATTCACATCCCTGACCACTTCATTTAGGATTGCAGCCCATTTCTTCCCCCTTCTCACCTTTTCTACTCTTTATGTAACTCACCACTATCTGACATGTTATATATTTTACTTATTTGTTTTGTTTCCCGTTTATCTCCATTGGAATACACATCCTATGAAGGCAAAGATCTCTATTTGTTTTGCTGTTCTATCTCTACCAACTAAAACACTGCATGGCAAACAAGCATTCAATATAAATGTGTTCAATTAATGAATAAATATATTTTTCACAGAGATGTTCATTATAATTTTTTAAGTAGCAAAAAAAATAATCATCTCAAGTGTGTAACAACTAAGACATGGTTATTAAGTAAACAAACTAGTTCATTTACATGATGGAATATTATGCACCTATTAAATGTTTGTAAATATTTATGAAACACAGATAAATCCTTACATTCAAATCTTAGGTGGAAAAAAAAGTCACCAAAATTTGTGTAGACTATGATCACAACTACATGAAAATAAAAGAGAGAAAACAACAACCAGAGAGATTGAATGCAGAAGCAGTGGTCTTGCTGGGATGGGTGTGACTGAGGACCATTTCTTTTCTCCACTGTTTCTATTTTGAAGCTTATGTAATTAGCATGGTCTATCCACAGAGGAGAAATGAAACTAATCAAAGAAAATGCTTGAAAATGTAATCTGTTGGTTTGTCAGAACATTGTCAGTGAGTATTTCAATGATTTCAGTCACAGTGAAGAATGGTGGGAATATTTCTAAAAATCTATGTGTCTAACAGGAAAAGATAGTGAATAACGTGCTTTTTAAAATCAAACGTAAACCTATTATTCTAGCCTAAGGAAAACATTAATTGCTATTTTTGGCCCAATCCAATGAAGAAGCACTGTTTCCTAGTTTCACATAGTTCAGGAAAATACAGTGGCCACATATCCTGGGTATCTGCTCAATATTTGATTTATCATAGTACTTCATCTTCCCATGGGGAATTTTGAAAAGCCTACAGAAGCAACAGCGAAACTGAGAGTTTATTTGCAAAAATAAATGCAATTTTAGTCTTTGCTTTAGTCTAGTTCCCGAATAGGTACTTTTAAGTCAATGAATTTGGGAGCCGTTAATAACAATAAGGAAAAAAAAGTACCTAACTTTTTCAGTGCACTCTCTTTTTTTCCGAAGGCATTCTGACAACTAAAATCTCTTCCCTTTTGAGATAAGATACTGAGTATGTTACACTTCTGTGGCAATCTGAAGTGGCACACTCGTTTTCTGTTTTTTTGTTTTTTGCTGTTGTTGTTTCATTATTGCTGTATCCTCAGGCTTAAATGTATTCATCAGAAATTAGCTGGTCTGCAGCCAAGTGAGTCCTGATTCATTTCTAGTCAATGGTTAAACACATTCCATTTATTCACTACCCCAAACGTATTATCTGGGAATGGAGAGACTGGGATACTCTTACAGTTGGGTTAAAAATGCCCACATGAGACAAAGGTCAACTCTGAGCCATGGCTATGAATACCATCTTGAGTTCCTCTTATTAAGAGATGCTATAGGGGCGCCTGGGTGGCTCAGTCGGTTGAGCGTCCGACTTCGGCTCAGGTCACGATCTCGCGGTCCGTGAGTTCGAGCCCTGCGTCAGGCTCTGGGCTGATGGCTCAGAGCCTGGAGCCTGCTTCTGGTTCTGTGTCTCCCTCTCTCTCTGCCCCTCCCCCGTTCATGCTCTGTCTCTCTCTGTCTCAAAAATAAATAAATGTTAAAAAAAAAAAAGAAATGTTTAAAAAAAAAAGAGATGCTATTACTTACGGTGCCTGGGTGGCTCAGTGGGCTTTGGCTCAGGTCATGTTCTCACAGCTCATGGGTTTGAGCCCCATGTCCGGCTCTGTGATGACAGCTTAGAGCCTGGAGTCTGCTTCAGATTCTCTGTCTCCTTATCTCTCTACCCCTCCCTTGCTTGCACTCTCTCTTTCTCTCTCATAAATAAGGAAAACATTAAAAAAAATCTTTTCTAAAAGAGACGCTATTACTCAATCCAAGATAAGTGTGAAGGGTGAGGATGTGGGGGTGTAGGCTTCCATTGCTACCCTATGTTTGAAAGGAAGAAGGAGAACAGGAGAAAGAAAGTACGTAAGTGGCAGGAGAGGAAGAAGGGAGCAGATGGAGGGAGAGAGGAAAGGAGGGAGGGACTTAAATGCTAAGAGATAAATGAATGCTAACTCAAGCCTTCTAAATATGTAGTCTAGGAATAGCAGAATGCCCAAACCATTCAGTGGTAAAATTTGAGTTCCCTCATCACCATGAAACTTCAACTTTATTCACTGAGAGAAATCTTTCTCTTCAGGGGCCTCCTGGCTGGTTTAGTTGGTTGAGCCATCGGACTGTTGACTTTTGGCTCAGGTCATGATCACACAATTATGGGATCGAGCCCTGCATTGGGTTCTGTGCAGACAGCACAGAGCCTGCTTGGGATTCTCTCTCTGCCCCCTCTCTGCCCCTCTCCTGTACGTGCATGTGCTCTATCTAACTATCTAACTACCTATCTAACTCTCTCAAAATAAATAAATAGACTTTAAAGAAATCTTTCCCTTCAGTATCCAAGTCTGTATCTTTAATATCAGTCACCTCACTAAATGGGAAAATGACATACCTTTGTTTGCAATTTTCAGGAAGATAACTCTAAGTTGGGGTTTGCTTGTACAATGAAATAACAATCAAACGTTTATGGTTTTCCAGGTTCCACTGAGATTTAAACATTTTACTCTAACAGAAAAAGATACCCAAGAATACTGAAACAATTAAAGTATTTCTTGTGAGTCTTGAGTTTCTGTCAGAGAGTAACAAACTGCAGTCAAATGGTATAAGAACATTACTCTTCAGTTCCATGTTAAATGGGAAAGGCGTATCAATAAAGATTATACACAACAAAGAGAGGCTTTGGGAAGAAGTCTGATAAAACAAACGGGTATCTAGAGGTGCTTGGGTGGCTCAGTCAGTTAAGCACCCAACTCGTGATTTCGGCTCAGGTCATCATCTCGTGGTGGTGAGATTGAGCCCCATGTCGAGCCCTGGGTCAGACTCCTGGGCGTGGAGTCTGCTTAAGATTCTCTCTCTCCCTTTCTCTCTGCCCCTCCCCTGCTTTTTCTTTTTGTCTCTCAAAAAAGTACCCATAATTATCATTAGAAATTAAACACAGATCCAGTAAAATTATGAATCTGTTGAATAGAGAGAAGTCTTAGTCACTTTAAAGCTAGTGATTAAGCCTTCAGCTAATGACTTCCTTCTAGACTGTTACTGGAAGCACAGCTAGAGCCTTTCAGGCCTCATCAGAGCAGGGCAGGAAAAGGGAGGAGGAGCTGAAATGCAGATCAGCTTATTCCCTTGTTCCGACAAGTGCTGATGGAAGATTGGATGGAACATGCACCTGGAATGATGGCCTCTAATATTATTAGTGGTCATTTCAGTGCATGCCAGACAAGGGATGCTTGACTTAGGTAGACGTAAGAGACCTTCTCTAGGCTTTTCTAAAAGGATGCTAAGGCAAGTCTGTAGAAATCACTATAAAAGCCTTAGATCTTTTAAGCAGTAAATGACTCCCCAGACACTCGTGTTCTCGAAAGCTAAGGGATGTGGAATGTTCTGGTCTACCTTATTCCCATGATTAGCTGAATTTTCAGTTTGTATTAAAGAATGCTTGTTTTCCAAAAAAAAAAAAAATAGTGGATATTAAAGCAAACTGAAGAGATAGGGGCTTGGTGACATTATTGAACAATACTTATCAGTAATGATTAAACACCAAGTAAGCTTATTTCTTGATACAATAACCTCACTAAATCCTCATAAGAATGCTAATACCCATTTTACAAGTGGGTTTAGAGTTTTAGTCCTAGCTTGGTCAGTAATCAGCTAGATCTTGGATAAACTGCTTACTGTTTTCGCTCTTTTTCCTCCTATGTGTAAACACATATACCTGATTTAATTATGTCACAAGGTTATAATAAAAATTTAGTGATAGGAGGAAATAAAGACTCTGAGATAGCAAAATTTGGTGACATGTGAGTAGAAGCATTAGTTAATAAAGCACTACAAAAGAGAAAGAGAAAAATAAAATAATCAGAAATGTTGAAAATATAAATATATGATCATAAGACATATTACATATAGAGCACATCTGTTCATTAGTTGGAGTAAAATTATTTGTAGATAAGTTAATTGTGATCTAACAGCATTAAAACCAAATGATGGTAGTGCTGATTAAAGTCTAACCTACATATTTTTTTCTTAAAATTAAAAATTTTTTTAAGTTCATTATTTATTTTCGAAAGAGGGACAAACAAAGCATGGGGGGAGCAGAGAGAGAGGGAGACACCGAATCTGAAGCAGGAACCAGGCTCTCAGCTGTCAGCTCAGAGCCCGACATGGGTCTCAAACCCACAAACTGTGAGAGCATGCCCTAAGCCAAAGTCCGACACTTAACCGACTGAGCCACCCAGGCGCCCCTAATCTACATATTTCTAAAATGGTTCCTATGTGTGATTCTGTGCCTATTGAGAACCAGTGAAATAGAACTACCTAAATCAACACAGAATATAACTTTAAAAATAGAATACTGAGAGGGGCGCCTGGGTGGCTCAGTCATTTGAGCGGCCGTCTTCGGCTCAGGTCACGATCTCGCACTCTGTGAGTTCAAGGCCCGTGTGGGGCTCTGTGCTGACCGCTCAGAGCCTGGAGCTTGCTTCGGATTCTGTGTCTCCCTCTCTCTCTGCCCCTCCCCTGTTCATGCTCTGTCTCTCTCTCCAGTATGGTCTGCACACTGCATGATTGCCCTTTATCCCACATGACTCTCAACCGTCCTTTCATGACTAAGGTGAATGTAGAGTAAACAGAAAGTACAATTGTATCCCATGTTTCCTCTGACCTTGAGCTTTCTGAGGATTCTTAGAGAAACCAAGCCAATCAGAGTTGCAGCTTTATGGCATAGCCTACGATGCTCAGTCTTTGTGATTATGACAGCAGATATGTGTGGTATGTGCAAACCACTTCCTAGATAGGCTCACAGTGGAATGACAGGAGAGAAGAAAGAGGATTCTGTTCCCCTGGAAAGGAGTTATCATTGAACCTCTGAAATGGCCCAATTTTTCAAAAATTTTATACCAATATAACTATCAATAACAAAGTATCCAAGTAACAGTGGCCCCAGTAATAGGAACATTATTATATCACTCAACAAGGAGTCCACATCTTCTTCCCTATGCACCTCCTCGTGATTATAGATGGCTACATAATTACAGTACATCATACCCTTCCATCTACACATCCTGGGGGAAGGAAAGGAATAGTGACACAAATATGTCCCTTCACATGTCTCTCTTCTTTTTTCAGGGGGAAAATAACACCCAAAAGGCCCCACAGAAATAATCTCTTTATATTCTATTGGCTAGAACTGGTCACATATTTGCCCCTATGTCTGGAACTGGGTAAGGGGACAGGAACTACCACTGGCTCGGAATACTCACAACTCATCCCCTGGGTCTGGGATACTGCTGCCTGCACAAAACTGGGTTCTTTAGGTTTTTGATGAGGAAAAGGGTTACGTGATTATCAGACCTAATGGCATATCACAATTTTTGTCACCAAGATTTCAGAGATGAAAACTATTAATTTCTGCATTCATGAAAGAAAGAGAAGGAAGTTGACACTTCTTTCTCTCATCTTCTGCCTCATTGCTATAAATAAAGGAAAACAAGTTGAGTAGAATTTTTCAGAAAATGGAACCATATTGGTTACAAACTCTTAAGAAACCTGATCCAACGACAAGGAAACCTGAGTGTGCTACCAGGATTTGGGCATATCACTAGGGCTCAGTAGGCACCCCCCCTCCCCCATAAATTAAGAAAGATTGGATTAGATAAATTACTAGTAGGTCACCTCTTGTTGCAAGTTTCCATGAGGCTTTGAATCAGCAGCTAAATTATACATGATGGTTTTAAAACTAAAACTAATTTTATAACCACTTTGTAACTTATAGCCAAACCTTGTGCCCTACTGATCCTGAAGAATTAATGTGGTTTACAAAGCAATTTACTTTAAGGTAAAGAGAGTAGTTAGGAGAGATTCAAGCTCATCATTCATATTTGTAGTTTGACTAGCATAATCACACTCAGATACTTATAGTGAATTTATCAGGGAAGAATGTTTTCAAGTCAGTCTTCCCAAAAGAGTGTTACCAAGTGGTCTGGGAAGGAATGGGTTCCGAGGTAAAAATAACTTTAGGAGGTGCTGGGTTAATCATGGTTAAACAGATTTCTTTATCACTGAATTTCTCAGAAATGTATAAAGTTAATGTGTATGATGAATCGCCAAAAGAGACATATTATCTTTCAAGTTCCATTTTGACGATGTATTCTTCTTTCATGAACACTTAATTTTCCCCATGTAGAAAATAATCACATCACCTTACTTGTATAGAGGGGTTCAAATAACAAAATATTTTGAAAGCATCATGTTTTGCAATATGAAAGCCTTTCCTCCCCAAAATTCTTTTTAAACTACTTTTTAACAGTTCTGACCAGGGTGATTATAAGATGCCAATTTAATAGCACTTATCTACAAACAAAAAATAAACATGTTTAAAAATACATATAGAATTGTCACACATACCAATTTAATAACTATTAAATGATACAAACACTGCCTTATTAGTACTGTGAAAGTACAGTATTATAGGCAATGCACGCTTTTATTCCTACTGTTTTGATTTATTTCTCGGTGATCATTTTCACATCACCTTTGTGAAATATTTCATACAATAAAGGCTCGGGGAAACATACTTGGAGAAATTTTCAACTACTTTTCCAAATCTGTTATAATAAATTATAGACACATTTAAACTCATTTAAAAGAAGAAAAAGCAGGAAGACGGCAACAGTAAAGCGCAGTAAAGTTTTTACTGCTTATAAAAATAAGTCAGGGGGCGCCTGGGTGGCGCAGTCGGTTAAGCGTCCGACTTCAGCCAGGTCACGATCTCGCGGTCCGTGAGTTCGAGCCCCGCGTCAGGCTCTGGGCTGATGGCTCGGAGCCTGGAGCCTGTTTCCGATTCTGTGTCTCCCTCTCTCTGCCCCTCCCCCGTTCATGCTCTGTCTCTCTCTGTCCCAAAAATAAATTAAAAACGTTGAAAAAAAAAATTAAAAAAAAAAAAGTCAGTCAAGAAGGGATTCCAGGCTGGCAACATTCTAAAACTGTTAGCAGGCCAAAATCTCAAATTGTAATCTTTGTAGAAGGTGAACTGCATAGAGTGAATTTTTATTTCTTTATCATTCTGCTGGTAAGAGAGGGGTATTGCCTACCCAGGGGAACATCTTACTGACTGGAGCACAGCAGAAATGTGAGTCACAAAAAACACAGCAGACTTAGGGGCAATGGTCAGAGGGCAAGCCAGACTCCATTGGTTTAGTAGAAGAAAGAAGCCTTTAAAAAAAACAACCAACCAATTAAACCCCCCAAAATTGTACAAAATATCTTTCTTACAGGTGTCAGTTCTGAGTATAAACACATCACCATCTGCCAGTGAGCATATAGTACCAGAAGTGGCTTCCAAGCCCTTGGAATTTCAAATATCCTAGAACAAGGAATAGTGGAACGTTCAAGATATAACCGTGTCCCTATGGCAGAGTTGTAAATAATAATAACATTAATAATAATGATATGAAATGCTTGTTAAGTAGATACTCAGAGGTAATAGGCATTTGAGTACTCAAGTTCTTGAGAACTTTGAATGGGGTCATAGGGAGTTTTTTTAGAGCGCTAATTTACACACGTGTTATGGGCAGGTAGGAGAAGACAGGGAAGTTTGGGAAAGTAAAAGGATATAAAACCACCGTGGATTGGCAACTGGGACACACCCAATTTGTTTGCAAGCTGGAATGTTGTTATTTTCCATTTAACAGTGAGTTTTACATCCCTTTAGGTTACACCTTTCTAATGAGGAATGGTTTACGTTAAAAAAAAAAAAAATTAAAGTTATGTTTTCTTGACTTTGTAGTCTTGCCAAACTACCTACGTAGACAACATTGCCATCTAGTGGCCTAAACATACCACAGCCACCACTTTTAGGTTGGGAGCAGGGGTCCTGACATAGCTTTGAGGGGGTGCTCAACAGATGTAATGTTAATAGTGGTACCCAAGCCACACCAAGAGCATATAAACTCATCCAGAGAAAACATACTAACGGTTAGAGAAGCCACTCTGGCCCCAAAACTTTACCAGCTAGCTCCACAGAGAAAAGGACCACCACCATTGAAATAAGTGTTTGAACTGCCTCATTTATTTTCTTCCTTTGAACTTTTAAGATCCATTTCTCATCCTTTGTTCACCTACCTGCTTGAAAATATTTTCCAAACATTCTTTCATCTTTATAAAAAGGATATTGCCCTATATCACCACGACCACGTAAAGAATCAAGTATCAGGTTGCCAATGATGGTCAAGAACTCTAGAGGGATGAATGAAAGGGACAAGGGACATTTCTGTACTATCTTTGCAACTTCCTGTGAATCTAAAAACAGGAAAAAAACACAACAAAACACCTCTGCGGGGGGTCAGTCTAAGCCTTTAATGGAAATACAGAACTTGTCTTAGAAAGTACAAGAAAGAGCTAGACTTAGGTCTAAACTGATTAAGATTTAAGGGACAGGGGAACAGGAAGAGGCTTACAAGAGTGGGGTAGAGACAGCTTCAACTGAGGTTGCCAATATTCTGGAGATAAATATTCTTAGCAAGTATCCCTTGGGGACTTTTTTTAAGTTAAAATCAGATACTCCCTGCTTCTCCCAATTGACTGGAAGGCTTATATAATCCTTTGCTTCCACAACCAGGCCACCTATGGCAACAACCACCAACATGCCAAAAAGGCATGAAAAGGTATGGAGAACCATGCCCAGGACTGGATCATTATCAGATAACCATTGATGGGTTCTTGCCAAGCCCCATCTTTGACCCTGCACAATTAAGATCAGGATGGATATGAGAGTACCAACAAAATAGCCATTAAGTCTTTGTTAGCCCATATTTGATGAAACAAGGATAGAAACACAAGAAATTGGTTTAGATCTGTTTGACTAAAAGAACGGTGGGAAAGCTGGAAGAGGCAATTTTCAGAAATCCAAATATGTGTTTCTCCAAAATTTGCATCAAAGTCTTAGTCATGCCCATGCAAATGGATCTTAGTTCAAATTCATGTCAGAAAAATCTGGAACACACTTACTTCCTCTATGCAAATCTCCTAGGAAAGCAGCCGTTGGGTCTTACCTATGATAAAAAGAATCTCCACTGCAATGTCACTGACTGTTGTGCTCCGCGTCGTGGACAGATCATCGTTGCCAATAAAGCAAACGTTGTAAGGTACAGTCACGGCAACATAAAACGTCGCCAATAGAATAAGCCAGTCCCAGCCAGCTTTAAAAGTGCTAAAATGCAAAAGTATGAATTTGGACTTTTTTGCATCAGAAACTTTATACTCCGGAAACGCTGGTTTATCTACAAAAACATTCTGTGGATAAAGACAAAAAGGAGAGAAGGGAGACACAACATTAGAAGCAAGGATCACACAGCCTTAAACACACTTCTGTGAGGAGCATGATTCATACACACAATGCCAATGTCTCTTACAAGTGACTTTTGGGAGGTGGTGATGCAAAAAGTAGAGATGTACACACTAAAATTGAGCGGAGATCTTTGTTATAAGTAACACGAATGTGCAGAATTGAGTCATGAATGTTAAGCGAGTAATCCAGATTTTGTTCACGAAGAACAAAAAGATCATTACCTAAAACGTCACCTACAAACATCCACGGTTGCAAGTATAATCTTATATACACTGGAAACACAAACATACATTTGTATTCCTATTGTCATGGAGACATTCCACATACTTACAGTTTTGAGACAATGGTCATTATCCAAAGGATATGTTTGACCTGAAATTCTTCTAATAATACCAAAGCTACCGTTATTTTCCCAGAGAGGATAGAAATATATGATCATCATTCTATGGTTAACGCGACTTACATTTCTTCCAAAATATAACCAGGTGGTGCTAACTACATGCATTTTGCATTGTGGTTTTTTGGTGAAGTTTCAAGCTGGGAACCTGCATCTCACACCCTTGACTGGCATGGATTCATCATGACACTAGCTAGCCCTTGGTAAGACGGCAAAGTGAGAAACAGTTACTTAAGAGTCATTCAGGTCATAGGAGGAGAAAGGCAGTGTTCGCTGTGTAGCTGATTAAATGCAGGAGAACTGCTGGAGTTCTATAACTGCAAAAGCACGTCACTTTGAAAGCAGTCCAAAGTGATGAACAATTCTTACTGTTAGGAGACAAAAGGAGGCCCAACAATAGCGTGTGTGGAAATTTGACAAGCCTACGGCCAGGTACTTGCAGACCTTGCTTTGACCTCAATTAATGAGAGACACAAGATCGGTAATGGAAACTTAAATTTGAAAGTTAAGTTGAATGAAGTGAACAGTTAAAAGTTTTAGAATACATGTTACTTGCAGGTCATGGTATGTTTTCTTGTTTCAGCCAAGGGGGAAAGAACAAGTTGATGGGGTACGTTCAGGAATTCCTGAAATACTAGAGGATTCAAGAAAGGTCAGAGCCATCAGGAATATGTAGCTCTTTAGTGGCGAATGTCAGTGACCAAATATTTTTGCTGCCTTAATATTAATGCACCCCCTATCTTATATCTCTCCTTGGTAGGCATTCCCACCCAACACAGGCTTCTACTTCTTATTACTATTCTCACTCAGCTCACACAGGCACCTCATAATGCCAGGATTTCATGGTAACGGACTGCTGTACCACTTCTACATGGTCCTTTGACGCCCATCTGCCATTACATCTATGCCCATTACATCTACGTTCCATTCAGTTCCCAGGTATTTGACCTGTAATGACGCCCATTACATCTACGTTCCATTCAGTTCCCTGGTATTTGACCTGCCTCCTTCACCTCATTCTCTGGTTTCTAGAAACAAGTTTAAGGGTGGGCTTTGGCATAAAACTGGGAAGAGGAGAGTGACGTATACCTGTTGGGCTTCTTATTAAGGTGTAGGCAAGTGCATAGGAGAAGGGAGAGTTAGGGTTGGTAAGTATTAACTACGTGAAGGTTGATAAGTACTTCTGTTTATAGAAGGACATGATGGATTCCCATATAATTTTTTTTTTCAAATATAAAACAGTAACAGAGAAGCCATGGGGGAAGACCTCAATTTCTATCTGAGGAAGTCTTTTGCTACCATATTACAGAGATTAAAATTTTAACTTGTTTGAAGTTGAGGCCAGCTCTAGGAGTGAGGGTTGGGAAAACTCAGGAAGTATTTTCTTTTGATTACGCTGATTACATGAAGCATTAGTGAGGCCGATACAGAAAGTCAGCTATGTATTACTTACTTTCACAAGGCAGAAAATAAATGACACTATTTCATCTTTATAGGTTGTTTAAAACACATTTCTTAAGATTATTTTAAAAGATTAAAAATTCATTACATCTCAGATTAGGCTTAAATTGTGAAGGGTTTGTCTTTTTTTTTTTTTTTTTTTAAAAACTCAGATCCCACAAACATCGTGACACAGTCACCTGAGTGAAAAAAAATAGAGGCTCTTGTCCTCCCACCACCAGATTTGTAAACTTTTATCAAAAACCTTTTGAGGGGCACCTGGGTGGCTCAGTTGGTTAAGCATCTGACTTCGGCTCAGGTCATGATCTCACGGTTCGTGAGTTCCAGCCCCGCGTCAGGCTCTGGGCTGATGGCTCAGAGCCTGGAGCCTGCTTCGGATTCTGTGTCTCCCTCTCTCTCTGCTCCTCCCCCTACTCACGCTCTGTCTCTCTCTCTCCTTCAAAAATAAATTTAAAAAAATATTAAAAAAAAAAAAACTTTTGAGTGGAAGAAAATGTCTTACAATTGGAAAGTATGTTTTTAGCAAGTACGAGGAAGAGAGACTTCTTATTTATAACCCTGACACACCAAGTTTGCCTAAGGAAAAATGCAACCAACTATTCTCATTTTCGGTTCTATGTTATTTATTAATTTTGAAGCATGTTCTTTAGTATCAATGGTGTTTTTTTGCTGTTTAACCTCTACCCTATGAATTATTGAAACACAATGGCTAATGGCTAAAACCTAACTAAAGTAACTGCTCCCTAAACCATTCCTGTCACCTTTCTTTGAAACTAACTTTTGAATGATAGGAAAATGTTTCTGTAGTCGCTGCACCAAGTCCCAGGTTGTCACCCGCCTTCAAGGACCATTGTTACTGAGCCGGTAATATTTGGGCATTTAAAAGACTTTGCTTTCAAGCTCCCAAGGTCCTCATCTGATCTTTACATTTCTTGTGCTGGAAACAGTTGCATCATCAATTGTCATTTAAATGAGTAACAAATCAAAACAAAAGCAGAAATTAAGTCCCTTTTCCGAGATGTACCAGGCAGTTAGAGCCAGGAATGAAAGGTGTTACATCCTGATTCACAAACCTTGCTTAATGGCCTGATGAGTTCATTTGCCTAGGGTTGAATCATACATTCCTATTCCACAGAACTGCATCACGGAGCCGCAGGGCAGGGGGCAAAGGCATAGGGCTTTGAGTCAGAAGATTCACAGCAGGGTCCCATATCCTGCTTCTACTTTTGAGATCTCGAATAAGTTCTTTTGCATCATAAAAATGGAACTAATAAAAATCATACCTAGTATTGGCTTGCTGTAAAAATCAAATAATATGATGTCAGTAACAGGAATTTGTAAATAGCAAAGTTATAAAAATACTGAGAATTTGTGTGTGTGTGTGAATTATAACCAGAATTCCCCCCAATGGATTGTTCAGCTGATAAACTATCCAGATCATTTTTTCCTCTTCTTCCTTCTCTCTTCCTACTGTCTTTTAGCCATTCTACTCTGTCCTCCTTGAAAAGAGATGGTGAACAGGGCCGGTCCTGATTCTACACGTTAGAAGTAAGATACTACCTGTATTGCTGAAGTCGCTGTGTTGATTAGACATCCTTAATTACTAGGTATTATTTTAATGCTCCCTCTCATGTTTGTATTTCTTAGGTGATTGGCAATTTAGCAAATTAGTGAAGCAGTGAGAATTATGATTTTTTAAATCCGATTTTTAAGTACTGTTCTGTATTTTGTTGGATCTAAAGGGAAAAACAGGATGTTCAGCAAACACATTTTGAAGCTTAGTTATACTTGCTGTGTTTAAATGATTTTCAACTAAAGGCTACATGACAGTATCTCTGGCTAGTATTTGTTTAGGTGCTTTGTTGGTTGATGTGCATACAATCAAGCCCAGATGTGGCTACCTTTGTTTCTTCCTAGAACTTGTTTACTGTCACTAAGGCTGGCTTGGTAACTGAAGGCGAATGTAAATAGGAACCAGTGGAAGGATCCATAGATCAAGTGGTGTGCACCCTTTCAAGTCTATCCCTGGACTCTCTGGAAATCAATGACATCGGGGCACAGGGATCCCCAGAAAATCTTTATACTAAGTCAGGCCAAAATAAACAGCGTGTGACTCTTAATGGTGACGCCTGGCAGATCATCACCAGCATGGGTGGTGGTCCTAGAGCACAGATGGACCAAAGCAGTTTGTTGTGGTGTCCAGAGAGAAATCACACTGAAGCAGGACTCGGTTTGCAGCACTTTCTTGTCAGATCTCCCACTCCCCTTAGCTCAGGCATCTTTCTTTGTTCACTACAGAGAAACGGATACTTTATATATCAGATGTATGACTATTTTGCCAACACATGTGTATTAGGGAGTCTGGAGGTTTCTATGGAAAAAGTAAGATGCCAAAGAATTCCCTGTGTCCCTAACTCCCAGACCTTCTGGATCTTAGGTCGATTCCAAGATAGCTCTGCTTGTTTGATATAATTTTTCTAATGCCATTGGTAAGTTAGACCCTAAGTATTTGTACCTGCTACCCAGAGTCCCATCACCCCTCCACCCAAAGATTTATGTTCTGAAGACTCCACAATGCAAATTAATGATATTACCATCATTTGCAAAATTACCTTTGAATATCCGTAACTAAACAGACATAGTTCTGGGTTTCTCAGTGAAATCTCTCAGTGCTAAGAATCAGTTATGAAATCAGTGTGAAATCCTGGAACTCATGTAAAACTCTGCACAGGATCATCTTTTTAAGGCACAGTTCTTTGTTGCGGCTTTTGACAGGTAAGCAGCACCAGGTTTCAGAAAGTAGCCCTTCTGTCATTTACTAAGAGCGCAACTTTCGACAAAACGGTATGATATAAAGCATAGAATTTCAAATCCAATGTTCCACTGTGTGAAATTTCCAACTCTGTTTTGTAGAAGATGTAAATTTTTAAATGGAGTAATGACTTTGACTTGCTCATGGTCCTTCTGGATAAAAGCATTAAGTGAAATTAGATAAAGTGCAGAAGAAATGGAACTAAAATTAAATCAGAGAAATTTTAACCAACAAACTATGAATGTGTAATAGGACTTGATGCATCATCTTGTTCATAAAATGTAACCAGTATGTCCCCATTCGTAGCGTCCCTAGTACCGTATTGTACCGGCCACGGTAATATTCTAATCTCTATGCTGTGATAACACTGTGATTAAGCACTTTTATAACAGAAATGCTTCACGACTGCTGACCTTTCCTAGTTTATTCTTCATAGGAAAGCACAAGCCAAAGTGCAAAAAAATCTAGGAAAGCCAATAAATGAGTAATTGCAGCCTTTCTTTGGTGAATCAAATATCGCACCAGGGGAAACTCTAGCATTCAGAATGTACACACAATACCACCTACATTATTTATTTTCAGTTTGTTCTTTTCTCTTCTTTGCAGGTGCCCAGAGATGTGATAAAGGACCGCTCGACTCCGTCTCCGGGCTGAGTCAAAGTGGGTCCCCGCCCTGGATCTTCCTTTGGCTTTGTCTGGGGGAAAATAAAACTCATTAAACACCAACGAAAGCATCATTTCATCCCAAGAAAGTCAGGTTTTGACAGTTCCCTTTCAAAACACACAGTACATGTTTCTCAACACTTAAAATTATCTGCTGGCTCCTAATGACAGTTAATTTCAGTCCTTTACAATTTATATATTTTTGTCATCATATTAACTGCATTAATTTTTGAATTACAGCAAAACATACAAGAGCACTGAGAAAATTTCAAACTGTTTGGAAAAACATTAAGCCAAAAATAAAAAAAAATCTTACTCCTATTTTCCTGCTGTTCTACATTCATATCCCTAATTCTGCTCCCAATGTTTTTTCTTGACATTTTTCCAGAAAAATACCTACTATATGTCCTATATCCACATTTATACTTATTTTACTTTGCATAAATGGAAGTTTACAATAAAAATGGTCTACAAATTCTTTTTTCACATCAAAGTAACTTGCAAATCATTCTAGATGTGCACATTATAGTTCTCTCACATTCTTTTTAATAGCTAAGAGCATGCCATATTAAGGATACAGCTAGATTTATTTATATTACTATTTCCCTATCATGCATACTTAGGTTTAGTCAGGATTTTTTAAAAAATCTGTGTAGATAATCCTGCAATTAAATTCCTAAACACATAGGGCCTTGCGCTGGTGTGCCAGGATATTTTGTAGATAAATTACTAGGTGTGGGTATGTACATTTTAAATATTGATATACATATTCCAAATTTCATTCTAGCAATTTAGGCTCCCAGCAACAGTGAATGGACGTGCCTACTTCACCCGACACACATCAAAATTATGAAATCTATCAGTTGGTATCAAAATGCCAAGTGGAAATACAATGCTAACTACCAAAGGGGCCAGATTAGAGATTTATGACAGTTAATAAGCCAAGTTCCTTCTCAGTGAAGAAATCTAATCAATAGCTGTGATTTTCTAATAGAGCAACATCAATTTTACAGTCGTAAAAAGGGGGCCCTCAAAGGGAAATATAAACAAAACAAAACAAAACAAAAAGCCTATCTGTCTTGATCTTGGCTCTGAAAGGAAGAAAAGTTTTCCTTGAAAAGTTTTAGTCACAGTTTAATCCTTGGGCAGGATTGGGGTTGAAAATCATTCTACTTATGAGATCTAAAATCTCCCAAGCAAAGAAATGAATTTAAAATGTCCCTGGGTTATTGGCTCCTGAATCACACACACACACACACACACACACACACACACACACACAAATAGAATAGGGAGCAACTTATTTAAAAAAAAAAAAAAATATATATATATATATATATATATATATATATACACGGGGACTCCTGGATAGCTCAGTAGGTTGAGTGTCCAACTCTTGGTTTCGTCTCAGTTTATGATCTCACAGTCCGTGAGATCGAGCCCCATATTGGGCTCTGTACCACCTGCTTGGGATTCTCTCTTTCCCTTTTTTCTCTGCCTGCCCCCTGCTCGTGCTCTCTCACTCTCTCTCTCAAAATAAATGGATAAACATTAAAAAATATATACAAAGAATTCATGATAGTAATATTTGTAATGTTCACATATACACAAATACATAAATAGATGCATATATATGTAATATAGACATGTATTTGTGCATATAACTAAAATATGCCAAATGTCCATAAACAAAATAATGTATGAACAAACTGTGGCAGAGGTATGACACAGGATATACAAATTCTATTAATGGACATATGTGGGAATAAATGCGAAATGACTGAAATAGTGCCTACCTGTTACCATAGAAATGTGTCAAAAACATAATAATGAGTACAAAAGGAAGAAATACAAAATAGACAACATGGCAATATTTTCATAATATCCATATACATGCAAAACTAAATAACATATATTTAGGGGAATGTATGTGCTGTACTAAACTACACATAATCAAAACACATACATGTGCATTGGAGTTGCATCCAGGAACCAAATTTACATATATCTTATATATTTAATATATATCAATATATAACATAATAATATATAACATATATTTAATAGATCTATTAAATATATTTATTTATATTTAATAGATCTATTAAATATGTTTATATATTTATCATATAATAGACCATATATTAAATATATAATATATTATATATTATTATGGGTATATAATATATAGATTATATATTAATATATTATTAATTAATTATATATTGTTTAATACATACATTAAATATATTAAATATTATATATAATATATTCTATATTAAACATTCTATATAATATATTAAATATTAAATATTATATGTAATACACTCTATATTTAATATATATTAATTTATGCATTAAATATAAATAACCACAATATATATTATATAATATAAATAAACATATTTATATATATAGTATTTTTTAATAAAAAATATTTCACAACAACAAAAGAACAAGACTAAAGTGGTAAAGCTGTGTTACCTGACCCAATGCTCTGGAGAGGTGGTTGGCTCGGGAGGGTGGGGACATCAATTGCTTAAGAAAAGTGACTTAGGGTTAAAATCTGAAAGAGGACTAGTTGTTAATAAGGCAAGATGAGGGGTAGCAGAGGGAGGAACATTTCCGACAGAAAATAAAAGGTGTGAGGGCCTTGGGCACAAAAGAGCTCAGCATCTCTGAAAAACTGAAAGAAGTCCAGGAGAGTCAGGATACAGAGGACAGGAGGAAAAGAAGTAAAAGGGAAGGCAGGCAGAACAGACGGATCGCCCATCACCCAGGGCCTCTGAGGCCACAGTAGAATTTTGGTTTTTACTCCAAATGCAATGGTAAAAGTATCAATCAGGGAATAGCTTAGGCTTGAATAAGAAAATGGTACTCTCTCTTTCTGTGTGTGTGTGTGTGTGTGTGTGTGTGTGTGTGTGTGTGTGTTTCTGTCTCACTGTCTTTTCCTTTCCTGGAACACAGCGCAAGATGGCAATGAAAAGTGGTGGAACAGCTCTACTATCCTTTATAAGTGGCCTCCATGTCTGAGTCCGAGGAGCTCCCCTGGGGGAGGAGGAAAAGGAGGTAAAGTAGAGGGCATAAAGCATCCTGTCAGGAGCCAGAGGTCACTCACATCACTTTTACTCACACAACATTAGCCACATGTGGCTACAAAGAGGCTAGAAAATATAGCCACTAGCTGAGCAGCCTTGTCCCCTGTTGAATCTCCACTGTAAGTTGGAGAGGGTTCTATTACTAATGGATCAGTTCTGGGGGATAATTAACAGTTCAGGCACATGAAACCATAGCAAAGTTTTAAGCATTCAAATGACATCAGAAAATTTGAGTTTTCAAAACAGCACATTAACTTGCAGTGTGGAAACTGATAGAAAGCATCCACAGAGGTCATTAGGAATCACTCAGGTAGCCATTTTAGTAGGTCACCTGAAACAGGCGGTAGCAGTAGAGGTAGGACAAAGCTGACACTTGAAATATTTAGAAAAGTCGCATGGCTTTGTCACCTGATGGATTATGAAATTACCCTGTAATAGAGTTCAACGTGGCAGAAGAAAATCTAGGCCCTCCAAAATGTAGTAGGCCAACCATGAGGCTAAAAAGAGTTTGAAAAAGAGAAATACAAAAAGGAGGGAAAGGATAATTGTGGTGTCAGAGAATCTGAGGGAAAAGAATGTTCCAAGGGAGAGAGAGGGGCCAGAGGGTCTTCACCTCTCACTTTGAGTGATTGTCCTTAGGTGGAAGAGACATCCCATTCCTCTTTTATCAGGAGGCAAGGAGGACATTGATTGTATACACATGGAGGGGGACATTAGGTTTGAAGACTGGAAGATAAAGTAGCTCCTGTCTGAGAGGTCCTTCTTTCCTTCCCCCCTCCCTCCCTCTCTTAACCCCTCCCTCCCTCTCTTCCTTCTTTCCTTCCTTTCTTCCTTCCTTCCTTCCTTCCTTCCTTCCTTCCTTCCTTCCTTCCTTCTTTCCTTCCTATCTCATTGACTTTGGAGGTGAAGTCAAATGTTAACAATGATGGGTAATTAGTAGGAGCTGGTAGTTTGAAGACAAGAAGGAATGAGTGAAATATTTGTTGTAGAGGATGGGCTGTCAAGACCAGCAGGGAAAGTGATAGATTTCTTGGGGAATTTGACTGCCCCATTTGAGGCTGCTAAAAATAAATTTGGAGGGATTCCCGTTCTCCCTAATGTAGGTATTATACCAGCAGTTCGTAGCCACTTGTGTTCAGGCCAAAGAAAAGGTATTGTTGGTTCTCATTTTGAGTTTGCAGCTTTGTCAGATGGATATAGAGAAAATCTGGAGGTACAAGAGAGTTTAAGGGTATATGCACAAGGGACTTTAAAATGATGAACCATGAAAGCCAAGGTAGAAGGAAAATGAAAACGGTCGTGAACCAACAAAAGGAAGAAGATGAAGATTTCACTGACCTGGAAGTGATCATCAGTTCAAAAAAGTCAATGAGTAATATGTGAGGGGACAAGGTGCTATGTCCATAAGCAGCACGATTAAAGAAGCAATTTCAGTTTTTGAGCAATACCGAGTGAGGATCATTTCCAGGAAGAAAATTAAAAGTTATGCTTATACTCCAGTGAGTTAGGACTTCTCAACAAAACACTGTGTATTCAAATATTGCCTTAGCTCCTCTCATGTTCTAGGCATCAGGCTAGGAATGCTGTCTTGGTTCTCATAAAGCATCAGTTTTTGCATTTACTGCAAAGCAAATGAAAGGTCACTGAAATCTTGTAACTTGCCATATTTCAAAATGGGCGGAGGGTGGACGGATATTTGAATCCTTAATGATCTTACTTGAAATCTTGTGTGCTTTCCACCTCACCATGGATCATGGTTAACTAAGCAGTAGCCTCTGATTACATGTTTGCATTTATCCGTGTTATCCTGTTGAGTCCAAATAGATCTATCTCCTACATAACCATTATTTTCTCTGCTTTTCTCCTACCATTTCACTCTTTTTGGGAGCCTGTTGTGCATCAAAAGCGACATACACTGGAAAACACACATCCCCCGTTCTCAGTTTTGAGCTCCATGTCTTTCCCACTTCCCTTCACATCCCCTCTTTTACATTGTAAAATACTTTTATAATATATTTGTTTATATTAGAACATTAATGTGTTCTCCTGTTCTGACTACTCAGAGCCTGGAGCCTGCTTCAGATTCTGTGTCTCCCTCTCTCTCTGCCCCTCCCCCACTCCTGCTCTGTCTCGCACTTTCTCAAAATTAAATAAACATAAAAGAAAAAGAAATTAGTAAATGAACTTTTGGAAATGAATGAATGTTGTTTTAAAAAATAAACAATACTACCAAGAATATTTAATGTCTAAACCTAATGGATGTGACTGAAGATGGATCCGAGGAAAATTAACACTTAAAGTGCATGTGTTCTAAAAGTTATCATATATAAATTTCCAGTACATAAAACAAAATAGATATTTAAAATGTAAAATATGTAGAGGTTTTCTTCAAGCCACAAAATATAATTATTTACAAAGAGAAAGCCAAATAAAGTAAACTAGAATAATATAGAAATGAAAGTAGAAATAAATGAAATAGAAAACAAAAGTTAAAGGGCTCTTGGGTGGCTCAGTCAGTTAAGTGTCCGACTCTTGGTTTCAACTCAGGTCATGATCTCATGATTTGTAAGTTCGAGCCCCGCATCAAGCTCTGATTTCCCTCTCCCTCTCTCTCTGCCCCTCCCTTGCTTGATCTCTCTGAAAAATAAATAAATAAACATTAAAAAATTAAAAAAAAACAAAGTCAAAAATATATGATCAATAAAACCAAAGGAAGATAAAAGAATTAAGCTTCTGGCAACTGTATGCAGAGGAAAAAAAAAACGGAGACAATACAAATAATATTAACAATTTTTAAAAGTGCAAGAATTTAGAAGAGTTTAAAAATTGTAACATTACTTTGTGCAAAATGTTATCAGCATAGTCTTCTAGATTAAACAAATACTTTGAAGGAAGGGTAGCAAAATCACCACAACAGGCTCCCAAAATAATAATCACCTTGGATAGACCAGTAACTTTGGAAGGAAGTTGACAAAGAGACCCTCTAACCCAGACTGCTTGTCACTCTCCACTAATGCTTAATTCAGACAGTTTTAAAGGTCAGCATTATTAAACTTTAAAGGAAAAAATAATTCTTTTAAAGCCCTGGAAAACAAAAAAGACTGCAAACTTCTGAATTTAATCTACAAGTCTGGAAAACTCTGACCCCAATACTAGATAATACAAAAACATAAGTATAAATATGTATAAGTTTGAATATAAATCCAAAGATCCTAAATAGAACATTAGTAAACTGAATACAGAAGTGTGTTAAAAGAAAATGAACCATGCTTATGTGGCATTTATACAACCATGGGTCCAACTTGGGGATCTTTATTCATCAGATTTATAAAAAAGAAAAGGCATAGTATCATCTCAATAAATATACATTTCTAAAAACATAACAAATATTCTCATTATTTTAAGAAAAACTTTATAATAAGCATGCAGCAGGAGGAATCTTCTTTAACTTGATAGAGAATCTGTCAGTAACCAAGGGAAACCTCATATTTAATGGAATGACAGAAGTTTCACTTGGAAAATACAGAAAAAAATTAAAAATATGCCTGTTTGTTTTCATTATCGAGGGTTTTCTGCATTTTCTTCCAAATTTTTATTGTGTTTATTTTTTACAAACTCAATTGCAATTATATAGTACATGCACTTTTTTCCTTGAATATTAAAAACTAGTATATGTACATTTTATAAAATTTAGAAATGTAAAACAGCATGAAGCAGGAAATGTATGTCTTTCATAAGACCTTCTTCCAGAAATAATTTAAATTTTGGCAATTTTATTCTTTGATTCTGTTCTAGGCTTTTTTTTATTTTAATATTACTGAACTCATATTACATAAACCAATCTCAAACATAATTAACACAAGAATAATCATAGATCCTAGAAATGAAGAGAGCTGAGGGGAAAATATCTTGTCAGTGGACACAGGCTAGATTTTTAGCTTTCTTGACCCAATTAAGGAAAAAAAAAAGTGTTTAACTCAGTTCATTAAATATGAATGTTACAATCTGATGGTTACTGGAGGCGCATGGGTTAATTAGGTAATGGGGATTAAGGAATGCACTTGTGATGAGCACAGGGTGATTTATCATTACACATTACACATTACACATAATGGAAGTGTTACATTACTATATTGTACACCTGAAACCAATATAACACTGAATGTTAACTAGGTGGAATTAAAATTAAAAACTTAATGTAAAATATGTAAAAATATGAATTTTAAATATACCTGTAATAATTTTTATTTTTAGTTTTTAAAAAAAATGTTTATTTATTTATTTGCAGAGAGACAGTGTGAGCGGCAGGGGGCAGAGAGTGAGAATCCCAAGCAGACTCTGTGCTGTCACCACAGGGCCCAACGCGGGGCTCAAACTCGGGAACCGTGACCTCACGACCTGAGCCGAAATCAAGAGTCAGACACATAACCTGAGCCATCCAGGCGCCCCTAAAATCATTTTTAAAAGATTTGCAATGCAAATGGTTACTGGCCACTAATTCAGCCTTGCTTCTGTGATGGGAAATGAGAAAGTCAGAGATGCTGCTAACAGAGTCGTCCTGAATGCAGCGAGCGCTACCCTGCCCAGAGGCCCCCTCAAAACTAAAAGACGGATCTGCGGCTGCTGGGAGTGCCTGCCCAGAGGCCTCACCTCAGTCCTCAGACCACTCGGGAGATGCTCCCAGCCGTAGAAAGTGACCTTGACCCAACTGACCCTCTTTCCCACAGGAGCTTGCATTCAATGACCGGTCAATATGGGACTGAAATGGGAGGTCCCCCCTCGCCCAACTCAAAGGCCACTGTTTTCAGCCGGTGGTGAACTTGGGAGTCTACACAATACCTTGTTGCAGCTGCCCTGCTGGCCAACTCCCCCCCTCTGCTCTGCCCTCCCTTCTCTTCCTTTACTCAAGCACTGTTCCTAAGAGGACTCCCTGGTAAAAATCCTGCACTGTCCTTCTCAGGGCTGCTGCCTAGAGATCCCGACCTACATCGGCAGTGTTACCACTTGACCACTGGTCATGGAGGCAGGATAAACACAACTAGTTGGTGTGTAAGTAGTGACTGGACACGGTGAGAGTCAATCTGAACTGTGGAGTAAGGGCATGCCCCTGGACAAATATTTACTGATACATAGAAATGACTAGAAGTGAAAGAAGAAAAACGCAGCGAATTTGCTATTCGGCCTGGTTTACTCCAGGAACTGAAGAATCCTCAACTAACATATAACTAGTCCAAACCGATTACAGAAAACACAAACTTGTAACTTCCATATTTTTTAATTTATAATTTTGAATCCTTTCTATTGGCTGGGATACATCTTCAAGTAATTTTTTTCAAGAGACACCATATATTTTATTATGATTTTCCAGATGATGAGCTATACAGTCCTCTACTGTGAATTTTCTTACTCGGAGAGAGTCACAAAAGCCTGCTGATCTCTGGGTCTATCGAAGCCATGGGACACCAGGACAGGGTGGTAGGAGCAGAGTAAACCAAGTGTAGACGATAAGAGGAAGTGTTGTCTGTAGACAATTTGAAACTAATAATAAATCCAACTACATTTGATCAGCTTTTGATCACCATGTGCAGGCATTTCTAAGTAATTTCGGGGACAAAAACACTGTCTTCCTCACAAAAATCTTTTGTTGGTCTTGGTTCAAAACAGTTGCTGTGGTTATTGTTGAGTTTTAACACTATATATATGCTTCAAAATTGGCACATTTATAGTAGAAATTATGGGCTGAGAGAAAATATTTTGAAACCACTGACAAAAGACTGATACGTATCTAGAATATATAAAGAACTCTCAAAACTCAACATCATGAAAGCTAAAGAATCTAATCAGAACATGAACAAAACACATAAAAATACATTTCACTCGGGGCACCTGGGTGGCTCAGTCAGTTAAGCCTCCAACTATGGCTCAGGTCACGATCTCGCAGTTTGTGAGTTCAAGCCCCACATCAGGCTCTGTGCTGACAGCTCAGAGCCTGGAGCCTTCTTCAGATTCTGTGTCTCCCTCTCTCTTGCTGCCCTTCCCCTGTTCTCTCTCTCTCAAAAATAAACTAACATGAAAAACATTAAAAAAAAAAAGACATTTCACTAGAGGATGTAAGAATGTCAAATAATCATATGAAAAAGTATGAACATCACTAGCCATTAAGGAAAAACAAACTGAGCCTAAAGTGAGATATCATTATACTAGAAAAGCTGAAATGAAAAATAGTGATAACACCAATGGCTGGTGAGGACGTGGAGAAATTACATGTTTCACACATTGTTGATGGAAATGTAATATGATACAGTCACTCTGAAAAATAGTTTGGCAGTTTCTTGATAAACAAAAATAACAACTAAATCTATACTTAACCACACAAGCCAGCAATTGCATTCCTGGGCAATTATCCCAGAGCAATGAAAACTATGTCCACACAAAGGCCTGTGCAAAATTGCTCACAGAGGCTTTATTTAAGAACAGTCAGGAAGTGAATTTTTAAATAAATTGTGGTATATCCATAACATGGAATACCACTCAGGTATAAAAAGGACGAAACTATTGATATATGCAGCAACTTGCATGGGTCTCCAGGGCATTAGATTCAGTGAATAAAACTAATCTTGAAAGGTTACAAATATATGTTTCTATGACCCTAAATGTGACAGATGAAGGACAGTTTAGCAGGAGTCAGGGGTTAGGAATGATGGAGGGTAGGGGGTGAGTGTGACTATATAAGGGTAACAAAGGAGAGATATTTGTAGCCTTAAAGTAGTTATCCATCTTGAGTATGGTGGTGGTCACACAAATCTACCCATGTGATAAAATGGCATAAATTAATACACACATATTGTACCAATGCCAATTCCTTGGATTTGATATTATACTATACTTATATAAGATATAGCTATTGTGAACAGTTGGGAGCTCTTTTTCTTTTTCTACTATCTTTGCAAATTCCTGTGAATCTATAACTATTTCAAAATAAGAGTCAAAACATGATTTTTCAGAGTGTGTCTAAGTATTGGTCTGATTTTACTGATTCTGAGTGCAGCATATTGAGGCCTTTTAATTGCTTTCAATACTTGAGAATCTAAGCTGCATGAAAGCCTGGAGCTGGTGTTTTATGCTCAGTGATGCTGGACCATCCTAAGAGTTTGTCACTTTGGAAAACGAGTCCTTCGTCAAAACATATTATTTCCATCTATTATAAAACTGTTACAAGGAACCCATTTTTGTTAGATGACGCTTTACTGTCATATGCCAGAAAATTTATCACTAACAGCATGCAAATTTACACATCTATAAAGCAAATGTGTGTATTTTTACATCTGTCACTCTTACACATCCTGTGTCTTATTGTTGTATTACCAATATTTAAATTGGCATCTGGCACATAACAGGTATTTAATTTTTTTAATGAACAAAATAAAAATACTTCCCCATTATATAATAGTATGGCATTATATACTTGAATCTCTAGTGACTACTGGGAATTTGGCTAGATGCTATGCTTATTAAATGATCATTGTCACCATCATTGCTTTCATCTCTTATCTTTTTTAGTCTATTTTCCACAGAAATCCTCAAAAGACTGCTGTGCATAAAACTTGATTCTGTACTTTACAAAATCACGTATCCCACTTCTGATGTAATTATTTTCAGTTTATTTTATGTACATATTGAAATAAACATTTTATTAGGTACATCATATATTACACAAGAGAACAGACAAATCAAAAGTGTGCAGCTGGGTTTATTACTTAAACAAGTATGAATACATGTATGGTCGTGTGTAACTCCACCCAATCCACTCCTCCAGTTTCTTTTGAGGAAAATTCAAGGCATCATGTCTGCCTGTCCACCTCTCCCTCTATACACACTCTATCTCTCTACATACATGTATACATAGATATATAATAAAAAGTTTTAAAAACAAATCACAATATGTATCGCATAAATATATAACCACATTCTTTAATATCATCAAATATCTAGTCATTGAGGAACTGGGGCTTTTAATTGGGATCCTTAGATTTCCAGAGTTAAGAGGAAGTGTCACGGGATGGAAATGTGTTCGTATGGGACAGAAGGAGAACAGAAAATGCACTAGGTCAGGAAGCCCCATTTCTTTGTGTCTATTTTATAAAACTGAACCTTGGAATATTTTATTCAATGAGAGAACTCTATCATTTAAAGAAAATGGAAATTACTAAATAGGTAATCTTAGGTCAAAACAAAAAAGTACTATTCTTTCTGCTTTTCTCAAACTAGAAATAAATGTACACGTAGTAGAGAAGTATACTGGATAATGCAGTCGGTGCTTGGGCTTTCCACAGTCGCTCGTCTGGAAGATGTATTATTACGTTGTTTGCAAATCTTGCTACTCATTACTTAGCACATGGATGCAGGGAAGTCAGTTACTAACTGTTGTTAGAGTTACTTAATCAGATTCTTTATTCATTTAGTTGATAATATTCACTTCAATTGTTCTGTGTGAGGCATTTAAGTCACTGATTGTGGGAAGTTTAGGAAGAGCCTTTATACAAGAATTGGCTAAAAAGACAAAGGAGAATTGTTTCAGAATTCAATGGCAGAACTTGATTTCCTTTGTTTTTTTTTTTTAAATTTTTTTTTCAACGTTTTTTATTTATTTTTGGGACAGAGAGAGACAGAGCATGAACGGGGGAGGGGCAGAGAGAGAGGGAGACACAGAATCGGAAACAGGCTCCAGGCTCCGAGCCATCAGCCCAGAGCCTGACGCGGGGCTCGAACTCACGGACCGCGAGATCGTGACCTGGCTGAAGTCGGACGCTTAACCGACTGCGCCACCCAGGCGCCCCAGAACTTGATTTCCTTTGAAAAGACTTCTGATTGAGTTAGAAGACATCAGAATAGTGCCAGAGGATTATTACAAGAACAAGTAGCTTTCCCTTGAGAGTGAAAGCAGAAATAACTAATTTTTTTTAAAGTCTGAGAAGTCCAAGCAGTGAAACAGCAGGAAATAAAGTGAGGGATTAATACAAACTAATATTAAGAATTCCAAAAAACAACTTATTTTAAGTTACCTCTATACCCAACGTGGGACTTGAACTCATGACCCCAAGAACAAGAGTCACAACTGAGCCAGGCAGGCACCCCAAGAATTCAGAAAATTTTGAAGGACTAACAATCACGATAGATACTAAATGTGAAGATCAAGTTTAGTTTAAACAGCCATAAAAAGCAATCAAATTCATTTATGTAACTTACATCAAATTACAAAATGACTTGAGAATTACTTACTTTGATATTTGTTAGAGCAAATTTATATGTATCTATTTAAAAAAATTTTTTAAGGTTTATTTAGTTTTGAGAGAGAAAGAGTCAGAGTGCTAGCGAGGGAGGGGCAGAGAGAGGGAAACACAGAATCTGAAGCAGGCTCCAGGCTCTGAGCTGTCAGCACAAAGTCCGATGTGGGGGTCAAACCCACGAACCACGAGATCTGACCTGAGCCAAAGTTAGACACTTAACTGACTGAGCCACCCTGGCACCCTTCTATTTATCCATTTTTAAATATTAATATTTTCCAGCTAAATAACTGCTGTATGGGGTTTATTATAATCTCCTTTCTACTTTTTTGTTTGGATTAAAATTTTTCTTTTTCCTTTAAAAAAAATTTTTTTTAATGTTTATTATTTTTGACAGAGAGACAGACAGACAGACAGAACATAAGCAGGAGAGGGACAGAGAGAGACGGAGACACAGAATCCAAAGCAGGCTCCAGGCTCTGAGCTGTCAGCAAAGAACCCAACACGGGGCTTGAACTCATGAGCCATGAGATCATGACTTGAGCCAAAGTCAGTCACTTAACTGATTGAGCAACCCAGGCGGCCCCCCCCCCCAAAATTTTCATAATAAAACATTTTTTAAAGACATCCAAGTTTGTGATTATAGATCTATGGAGGTACCAAACCATTAACCATTTTAAATCTTAGAAAGGGACCACTCCCTCCATTTGAAAATTAAGATATGTAAATTTTAAAATCAGAAAAAATATCCACCAAAAAGGTGACAGAGGAAGAATGGCAAATGGAAGAGTAAATATTTCTATTTTTAAAAAAATTCATGCTTCTTAATAACACCGGTGGAAACAAATATTCAGAAAATATCAGAGAAATTGAAAACGCCTTGATGAGTGATTCTTTGAATTCATGACTGTCTTTCAGTGATAAATTCAAATAACTGGACCAAGGCTAGAGTAATTATCCTTTAATGAGCACTAATAATTTCACTAAAAGAGTTCCACGTACACAAATCAGAAATAACAAACATACCGATCTGCCATAGGACCATGCATTTCTACTTTTTACTCCATTTCTTCCAGTTAAGTTGAGTGCTGCCAGGTTAGTAGAAAACAGACAGAGAAAGCTTCTGGCTCAGTTTATTGGGGGTCATGCTAAAGAATTTAATTTTAACTCTTAAATGAAATATTGGAGTAATCTAGAAGGGAAAGATGTGACTTGACTTTTGCTTTTGGATTCAAAGTGAAGTATGCACTGAAGGAATATTTTAGAGGCAGGAAGAGCAAACAGTTTTTATGGTCTAGCCATAAAAACTAAAGGATTGGTAGGAGCATTCTCTAATTATTTACTCTTCTAGGACATAATTCAGACAATATTTATCAAGGAAATAAGGAAATTAGCAGTACCACACTAAAGAAAGAAAGCCCTTGCATATTCTAAATATAATAAGTATTATATATAATATGGTATAAGAATTCTCCCATTCATGATTTATTTATTTTTAATCCTTAGTTACATGTTGGTTAGAAGTTTCTTTTATGGAAATTCTGATCACACAAAATAATGCATGAATCAAGCAAGATAATGTGTTTTCTTCAATTTTTTCCTCACCAAAATTGTAATTACTCAGTTGTCCTAATCACCGCAATTACGCACACACACACACACACACACACACACGCACATACATATATATATATACATATACATATACATATACATACACACACACACACACACACACACACACAAGATTTATCAAGACATTGACTCATGCAGATTCTGGAATCTTTCATAGATGAGGTAGCCCTAGAAACAACTTTTTAGTGCTTCTTTGGGTGTTCTGTAAAATAATTCAAGTCAAGATATTGTTATTGAAAAGTTGCCGATGGATGAATTCTAGTTACAGTGTGTGGAATTTGGAGCGGGTAGTCGGGGGGCTGTGTGGTTTAAAAGACCCCCAAAATCATTGTGGAACATAAAACTGATGGGAAAGGATTCAGGATTAAACATAAAATAGATTAAATACAAAACAGATTAAAACACAAAGTTGTAAATATTAGGCACCAGCAACATTAGATAATGCTTCTAGAAAAGAAAGGATCCCGTGTGGATCTAGGAGCAGACAAAAGGTGGATTACTAGGCAAGAGGAAAATGCAAGCCAAGGCTTACGGGTAGCAATAACATGGTAAATTCAGGAAAGAATAGAGCAATCAGCATAAGAGAATAGTAATTTTCAAAATTCTCTCTAAGTCTTGAAGCATTTTTTGGAAACATCAGAAGGCTTAGAACAAATGTGTTTGATTATTACAAGCAGTGTTTACAAATTTTCGAAAATTTTTCCAGAAAAAGATAACAGATAGAAAAACTGGGAGGGAGAGGTAAAAACAGAAAGAATTAACATTAACTGAACATCTACTGAGTTTCAGTTAATAATGCCACAATATAAACTATATTAATATAAATTTCTTGTTAACCCTATAAGGTAGGTTTTATCTCCTCTACTTAGTTAGCAGATGAAAAGACTGAGGTGAGAGAGCTCATGTACCTTGCTCAGCATTGTAAATGGGAATAAGTTGACCTAGCATCCATTTGGAGGTCTATATGTCGCTAAAACCCCCGTACCTTCCACTAAACCTACTGTATTAAAGAGAATGATGACAAACACTCACTCCTTATAAACTGAGAAGCGATCAGTTCCCCTGATCCTGATGGAGGAGATATGGAAAGGAGAAGGAGAGAGTAGGCACTGGGGTGGAATGGAATGGTTCCCCAGAGAGTGGTACATTGTCTATAAATATGCCACCTAATGGATCCTCACATTCTTATTCATACATGACTCTCTTCCTGTCAAAACACAGAGTCTGTTTCCTCTCCTCTTGAATTTGGGCTGGTCCTGTGACCAACAGAATATGGCAGAAGAGATGGTGTATGACTTCTGGAATGACACAGCTTCCATATTTGCTGAGCCAGCCTCTATGCAATGTAGCAAGAGCTCAACTACTTAATAATGAGCTAGAAAGATAGAAAGAAGGGTAGGGAGAGAGGGATAAAGGGAAAAGGATAGAAGAAGAGGGAGAAGGAAAGAAAGTGAGAGAAACCTACACAACCCTGCCACTCTCTCCTCTTCAGTTAAGGCACCAGGTATGTTAACTTCTTAGGACCTTTCAGCCTCACCCGAGTTTCAAGACGATAGTAGCTACATGAGTGACTTCAGCAAATATCATTTGGAACAGAAGAACCACACAGTCTATCCAAAGAATCATGGCTAACAATAAACTGTTGTTATTTTCATGTGTATGTGTATTTTTAGTGTAACCGATACTCTTAGTTTTGGGATCCTGAAGTGGAGAAAACAAATCATCAGGAAAAGATAGAGCAATAGGGTAATGTCACCTTAGTCTATCTTTATTCAGATCCGTGAGCCTATATATGACATTTAAAAATACCACTATTAAAATATAAATATTCCTTGGAAAAGATACTTAGCTGCTCAGCAAGGATTCAATGACAGCCAATAGAGCATAACATATGGCACAGGATAGAGGGAAAGATGCTATTTAAGCCTGACCTAGAAAAGGGAATAAGAAAGGTACAAGACACTTCGTGATTTTGCAAAGGCTTGGCCCTGTCCCTGTCTAGTTAATACCACTACCATCATTTTCACAATGACCATCCATCATGATCATTCATTGTGATTATGACTGACTTACAAATACCTGCTTCATGCAAGTATCATCTTAGATCAAGTTTAATTTTATGTTTCTCTAATTCTCAGAGCGACACTTAGGTAGACATTGGCCCATTTTAAAGATAGTGGCACTAAACTGCAATAGGTTTAGATAACTTGCGCAAATCCTGTAACTTACAAAAGGCAGCATGACAGTTAGTACCTAGTTCTGCTCAATTCCAAAGCCCTTGCCATCTGCCTTTATCAGTTCCTCATAATTTGCAGACACTTTTTTCTTGAGGTCCGCCAACCCCCATAAATTAAAAAAAATTTTTTTTAATGTTTATTTATTTTTTGAGAAAGAGAGAGAGGCAGAGACAGAGCGTGAGCAAAGTAGGGGCAGAGAGAGGTGGGGGGGAGACAGAGAATCTGAAGCAGGCTCCAGGCTCTGAGCTGACAGCACAGAGCCCGATGCAGGGCTTGAACTCACAAACCATGAGATCATGACCTGAGCTGAAGTTGGATGCTTAACTGACTGAGCCACCCAGGTGCCCTGCCAATTGTTTTAAAAAAGTGTTGGTAATTGATTTTGAAAAATAATCAAGTTCTATAGGAAACTGGGGCATATTTAGAGTTGTAGAATACATTAAAAATTACTGAAGATGAGAAACAAGCTTATAGGAATTCTGATGTAGAAATCAATTAAAAGTAAAAAAAAAATAATGATTGAAGAAGTTTTGCCTTTATAATTTGTAGCAGTAACATTATCACAATGACAGTGGGTGGTGAAGTGATCCAATATTTTTCTCACTGGTATTCCCCAGTGTCCTACATTAAAATTCCTTAGCGCTTTTTTGGTTCCGGTCCTTCTCAGGTTTACAGAAGGCAAAGCAACATCTTGGCCATCTTTTGAATCACTGAAGGAATAAAATAGAATATCTGTGAAGAATTCAGGCCAGCAAGAACTGGCCAGGAGTGAAAGCGTAGGAATAAAGGAGGAAGAAAGAAGAACAGAAGATGTTGGAAAAAATATGCCAACTCCTCGTCTACAAGATCAACAAATAGATTTACCCTATTCATTCAATTTTAAAACATCTATTTATTTTGTGCCAACCACTCAGCTGGGGAGACAAAGATAAATAATTCACATTTCTTGACCTTAAGGAAAAGTAAGCAATCTGATTTAGCCAGACAAAAGGTGTGCTGGGAGGTTTGAAGGCAATCCAGCTAATTCACAGAGGTCCCAAGATAAGGCCCAATTCACTTTCTGTGCTGAGATGTAAACTCCGCCATTGCTACTACACATGCAATCTCCAGTTGAAGAATAGAGCCACTACTATAATCCTCTTGTTACAACCATAGCATAAAATTGATAACACGATATGCAAGAGCCGGAGGGAGACAGAGAGAGCCCTTTATGGAAGATTCCTCTATTTCTTTTTTTTTAATGTTTATTTATTTTTGACAGAGACAGAGACAGAATGCGAGTGGGTTAGGGGCAGAGAGAGAGGGAGACACAGAATCTGAAGCAGGCTCCAGGCTCTGAGCTGTCAGCACAGAGCCCGACGCGGGGCTCGAACTCACGACCTGTGAGATCACGACCTGAGCCGAAGTCGGACGCTCAACCGACTGAGCCACCCAGGCGCCCCAGAAGATTCCTCTATTTCTAAGTGAACGTCTCCCTTAGAAAATCTATGATGTGCCACTCAAAAATACTGAATAACAAATTAATTTACATCAACACAAAAATACAACTATTAAAAAAACTTACAGTATTAATATCTCTCAGCTTTGCCTTCATGATGGCTTGATTATAGAGTGATGGCTTGATTGCTTATACCAATGCTTCTCAACTGGGTGAGATTTTGACAATGTCTGGAGACAGTTTGGGTTGTCAAAACTGGCGGAGGGTCGTTACTGGTATCTAGTAGGTAGGAACCAGGGCTACTGTTAAAACCCTGTAGTACACAGGACAGCCCTCCACAGCAAACAATTATTTGACCCCAAAAAGTCAACAGCGCCAGGGTCGAAAAACCTGCCTACCCATATGCCCATTTTACATGAACTTTAAAACCTTTTCATGGGGCGCCTGGGTGGCGCAGTCGGTTAAGCGTCCGACTTCAGCCAGGTCACGATCTCGCGGTCCGTGAGTTCGAGCCCCGCGTCAGGCTCTGGGCTGATGGCTCGGAGCCTGGAGCCTGTTTCCGATTCTGTGTCTCCCTCTCTCTCTGCCCCTTCCCCGTTCATGCTCTGTCTCTCTCTGTCCCAAAAATAAATAAAAAACGTTGAAAAAAAAAAAAACTTTAAAAAAAAATAAAACCTTTTCATATAATTCAGTCACAAAATGATGCAACCATCCATACACAAAAGATGAACTAAAAAAATGTTTAGGCTTATTTATTTTTTCAAAATAGGGCAATAAATGGGGTGCCTGGGTGGCTCAGTCGGTTGAGCGTCCGACTTCACCTCAGGTCAGGATCTCACGGCTCGTGAGTTCGAGCCCCGCGTCGGGCTCTGTGCTGACAGCTCAGAGCCTGGAGCCCTGTTTCGGATTCTGTGTCTCCCTCTCTCTCTCTGACCCTCCCCCATTCATGCTCTGTCTCTCTCTGTCTCAAAAGTAAATAAACGTTAAAAAAAATTAAAAAAAAATAGGGCAATAAAGAAGTCAAATGACTTGGAGTCAATAAATGCCTTAATTCTTTCTAAATCTTTGGGCATTGCTTTAATAGTCAGTGTGACATTAAACATTCAATTCAGAGACAGTCAATTCTCAATTGGTCCATATTTCTTCAGTCATGCCCATCAATTCACCAAATAATGATCTAAGCGTCAGATAACTTCAGAGATTTTCTTTTGAAACAATTCTCACAAACACACTGGCCAACTAGAAGATATTCTCCTGATTTTTCCTTAAAAGAAAAATGACAGTGTCTCACTCACTTGAGTCCAGATTTTGAATTTGTAATAATCTCAGTACAATCTAAGATAAATGGCCCTGGGTCTCTAGTCTTGATTCTACGATTCACTAATTATATTAAGATCTAATTATATAAAGTTAGCTCATATACATCAGGGAACATACTTCCAGTGCACAAAGAACTATCATGGAGGCCTGCTAAAGCATTCCAGATGGGTCAAAATAGTAGCAAACTACCAATCGGCTATTAACACATATTCTTTTTTAGTCATCAAATAGATCCCCAAATGATCTCTGTGTGTTAACATTTGACAGTTCTGCCTCTTATTAACCATGTGTCAGATGCCAGAAAATGCCTAGGTGCCTGTAAGCTTTATGAAACAAGAACTGGCAACAATGGAAGCTTAATAAAAGAAACTCTTGGAGAAGAAAGAAGCTGACCAGGGTTTGTAGAGCTATCACAGATTCCTATTTCTCATTATTTTGGTTATTCTAACCACATCTTTAGAGTTGGGTGTGTCCAACAATTTCCTAGGCTTTTAACGTTGTCGGTTTGACTCTAGGGTCTCCTCAAACTCCTTAAATAGACCTGCCTCTCCCTCTTACCATTTGAGTTAGAAACTGAATCGTCATTTTCTTTACCATTTCTTTTCTTTTAATTTTTTAAAATGTTTATTTATTTTTGAGAGAGAGAGACAGAGACAGAGACAGAGTGTGAGTAGGGGAGGGGCAGAGAGAGAGAGGGCACAGAATCCGAAGCAGGCTCCAGGCTCTGAGCTGTCAGCACAGAGCTCAACACGGGGCTGGAACTCACAGACTGCGAGATCATGACCTGAGCCAAAGTCCGACACTTCTTGACCAGCCAGGTGCCCCTTCTTTACCATTTCTGGTACGAACACCTCATTACCTAGTTTTAACACTGTACAATTCTGTGCCGTTGTTTAATGATTCTAGAATGGGACCACTTCCAGCACCATATGGAGGAGCTCTCTTCCTTCTTCTCTCTCCTCCGGACCAGAAACACGGCCCTATTAATCGTCCTAACGTGACCCACACTTCTTAAGGCTACAAAAATTCCTGTGATTTGATAGTTAAAGTATTACACAAGATATAAAGCACAACAATCTCATTAGCTCTTAGCTAACACATATTAAGTGCTGAATGTATAATGACTGGAATAAGACCCATGTCAATGAGACTTTCCAGGGTATCATGTCTAGTAATTATAAGTGCCATAACTGGAAGGTATTCAGATCCCCTATTCCAATGCTATTTCTAGTATAAAATAATTTAGTTTTGGGATGAATCCTTTGTTAATTTTCATTGACTAGATCAGGAATCTGCAAACTTTGGCCTACCAACCAGTCATCGGTTTTTGTAAATCAAACTTTATTGGAACAGAGCCACACTCATTTGTTTACATATTGTCCATGATTGCTTTTGTGCTATAATGAAAGAATTAAGTGGTTTTGAAGGGGACTATATACGGCTCACAGGGCCTAAAATATTTATTATCAAGCCTTTTACAGAAAAAATTTGCTGATACTTGATCTAGATCAAATGAGAAAGAGCAAATGAGAATGAAAATGGGAACTAACCGTTTTCCCAAATATATTCATACTTTGAGAGCTAACTCATTAGAAAAGGAGAAAGTATAATGGCCTAGCTTTAACAAAACTTTTAAAAATTAAACTTTGCATAATTGATCCTAGGTTTATGTATGTAGGTGGTTTAAAGGAAAAAAAAAAGCACACCAGTAAGTACATTTGAAGTTCAAATATTTCCCAATTCTATTCATTTCACCATTATGTAACATCAAACACTCCATAAAATGTAGGGTTTATGAGAATCAAACCATTTAAAGACTGGCATTGAAATGCAAATTCCCATTAACTTCAGTACGGATACTAAAGTCTATTTTTGCCTTTCTTCTCCCTGAATAAGACCATAAGGTAACAAGGGACCTTTGGAAACTCCATATGACCATCTACAGTCTAATACATGACAATCCTCAGTAAGTGCTTCTTCACTTAGCCACAGACCTATTTACTGGGTTTTTCCAATTGAATCCATGGGAGCGTCAGAAGCAAAAAAGTATACACTTCAACTTCCGGAACTTAGGCCAGAATAAGAATTTTTCTGGCTGGTAATACTGCATGTGGCAAATGCACTGACTGTCCTTTTCCTCTGGCGAGGAAGATTTAGATGGAAGATTTGGAAAATAGAGTCTCAGTTCACGGTCTATGAAGAGGCTCCGTGACCCAGCATACTGTAAGATTTGCCGTCATGTAGTATAGTTAAAGAATTACAGATTCTAGCAAGAAGCTTAAAGAAATTACCTAATTATTTTATTTTTAATTTTTTTAATGTTTATTTATTTTTGAGAGAGAGAGAGAGACAGAGCACGAGTGGGGGAGGGACAGAGAAAGAGGGACACACAGAATCTGAGCAGGCTCCAGTCTCTGAGCTGTCAGCACAGAGCCCAACGCTAGGCTCGAACCCACGAACCACGAGATCACGACCTGAGCCAAAGTCGGACGCTCAACCGACTGAGCCACCCAGACTCCCAAGTCTAATTATTTTATACTGTAGCTGGAGAAACTGTAATTAGGAAAAGCAAAATGCCTGGCCTAAGGTCACACTGCTAGCTAGTGGCAGAGAGAGGACTTAAACCTGTAACTTCCGAGATCTCTTTACTATATCATAAAGTTATCCAGCTGACCTGCACCGATAAAATTATGAAACAGAGGAAAGCTGTCCTCAACCATAAACAATGTCAAACTCCCTTCTGATTGCTTGACTTGACAGGAGGCACCCAGAAATGAATGGGCTTTCATATATTCATATATTCATTCATCTTTAAAAACAGAGGTAGAAATAGTACCTTCTCATTCACCTTTGGTGATAATTAAATGACATAAATGCATGTCGTGCTTAGAATAGCCTGACACATGGTAACCACTCAATCAACGTTGACTCTCATGATTACTATTATTATTACTATTAGATAGGAGAGGCAAACGTGGTAAGTATTTGAAAGATTAGAGGAAGGAGCTCTACTGTTTTATTTAGGACATTTGCTAAAAACAATTTTCTATGAAGGCATCACCATGTGATGTTTATGACATATTTATAAAATTACTCCATTAAGAAATAGATTGTAACAACTGAGCCCTTTGAACGCAAGAACAGCAATCTATCTTCCAATATAGATGTGTTGATCTGTGGGTTACTATTCCCACTTCAAAAGACTCTTCTCCTCCTGATGGTTTTCATCTTCTCCAGACTTGCTAACCCTTTTTTCGTAGCCTCTCTTAGGAGACTTCATAAAAGCCACGCGGTTATGATTCCTAAGTTACAAGAATCCATAAATAACACAAAAGTGACATTCTTTATATTGACATTTCATGATGTTTTCCATCCATCCCTGGATAGGACTTAGCAACATTTTGTAGAAGGTAAGAATTCTGAACCTAGGCAGATAATTATTTCTGTGAGTTGCTTTACGTTAAAGAACACATTATTTTTTAACAAGTCAAAATCTTCTAACCAATGAAAGCAGTACAATTAACTAGTTTATAACAGTCATTTATATAGAGTAACACTGGAATTTTACTCAGGTAAAGAATAAGCACAAGGAAAATTCTTTCATCCCATAATGCCTTAAAAGTCAGTATGTTGACTGTTCGTGCACCCATGCAGTCCAAAATATGTTGTTGTTGCTGCTGCTTTTCAAGTCCATGCCTACTATGTAGCAGGCACTGTACTAGAAGCTAGAAAACAATGAACATTTCTGAGGTACAAAGTCCACATACTTTCCTCCCAGGAAGTTCCTGAATATAGAAATCTAGGGGCACCTGCGTGGCTCAGTCGGTTAAGCACCTGACTTTGGCTCAGGTCATGATCTCGAAGATCGTTGAGTTTGAGCCCCACGTCGGGCTCTGTGCCGACAGCTCGGAGCCTGGAGCCTGCTTTGGATTCTGTGTCTCCCCCACCTTTCTCTGCCCCTCCCCCACTTCAGCTCTGTCTTTTTCTAAAATAAATAAACATTAAAAAAATTAAAAGAAAAAAAAGTCTAAAAAGCTTTTTAATTTAAAGCAATAAGCAAGAGAACACAGAGATTGTGGGTGAGAGAAGACATTTAATTCAGCCCATCAAAAAATGGAGCCCCATACCAAAGCAAATCGCCATGTTCCATCTCTACTGTGACCATGGATGCCAGATTTCCATGCAGTTTCTAGTTCAACTATTATACTCAGTGCTTCCAATAAGACTGTGACCGCTCATTACAAGAATCTGGGTGTTGGTTTATGCTCCATCATCTTATGCAAATTATTTTTCTGAAACTGTCATCTCTTTTGAAAAGCCTTCTCCTCCCTTCTTCTTTCATTCCCACTCAGAAATAATCACATTACTTTCTCAAAAAACTTTTCCTACAGCTCTGCTTTACTATATAATGTATTTTAGTTATTTGTGTCACTCCCCAGTAGACAGTGGTTTATGCAAAGGCAAAAGTTTTCCTTTTTCATCCTTGTGTCTCTAGATGTTTGATGAATTTTTGCTGAATAGGTAAGACAACGAATCCAAGGGTAGCATTTTGGCTAAATCTTAAGCTTTTAAACAGTACACATATGAAGCTGTGCTTTCTGACTTTATGAAACACCATTCAACCTCCGAATAATTTTTACACAGTCAAATTTGATAAGCCCTTCAAGACAGCTTTCCCTCTCCCTCAATAATTTACATAAAAAGAGAGGTTCACTCTCATTTTGAGTGGGCACCCCTCTCTTAGCTACAGGGAAACCCTGGTGTCTCACACAACAGTGGCCCTTGAGGTTGGGTCCTCTGAGAAAGAAAACAGAACAACACTAACAGATTGAAAAAGTTTGGAAACCACTGAGCATAGGTTATGTAGAATCCAAAGACAACCAAGCTTGCCAAATCTAAAAGAGAGATCAGAAAATCAGCATTTGGCTAGTGTGAAATTTTAATCTTGTCACATTCGGATTCCACTTGAACGCGGAAGACCTGTGATTTGCTGTTATTTACAGTTTGGGCACTGTTGCTCATATTAGTAATTTTTGCTTGTAAGCATTATTAGAGTTTACATTAAGGCAGTCTGTCCTGGTCCGTTGAAAACGGATTTAATTTAATCCTTAGCTTCATTGGAATGGAGGCAAATGTGGTGTGTGTGTGTGTGTGTAAGAGAAGGAGAGGGAGAGGGAAAGGGAGAGGGGAGGAGGGGGAAGGGGAGGAGGAGGGAGAGAGATTGGGTTGAGTTCCCCAGGTAGCTGACTAAAGCAGAGAATTGCATTTAGGCAGATCATTAGGGAGTGCCCTCAGGGTCAACATCTGTTGGGGAAGGGAACAAAGCAAGACTGGACTGGGAGAAAGCAGGGTTGTGTTACAGTCTCAACAGAGTCATTTCCGGGGAGTTCTGGAGCTGGCAGTATCCTTCAGAATTGCCCCACGTAAGAGGAGAGGACTAGACCTTCAGACTCACTCTCCCCTTACCATTGGCCAGTCATTGGATGACGGTTGCCTGGGAAGGGGTGTCACCCTGGATAGGTCCTCTTTTCAACTCAGGTAATCCCTGTAGGGAGCTAACAGCTCGGCAGCGCTGTGACTTCCAGAAGCTGCAAACCCTTCAGTCCTGCAGGGGGCATCTGGTGTCACAGTAGAAGGTCCATGACAATTCAATAGCATGAAAGATTACATGTATCATTTTAAACAAGTGCTTTCTGTACAAATGTTGTGTTTGAGAGATGGCAGTAGGAAAGATCACTGAGAACCAGCAAATCAATGACTTGAATCTTCCATTTTTCCTCATCTATAAAACAGAGTTGATAGTGCTGTTACTCCATAGAGAGATACTTAAAGGTGTTTTGTTTCTTTTTAGTGTTTGATTTGGTTCTGTTTTCATCAGCTCTAACTGGTCCTTTGAAGTCAAAAACGTCTTTCACTGCCTATTTATGAAATTAAAGACTCTATTTCTCATAGAACGAGGTGGGGCAAATTTGTTAGTGTCATTTCTTGTGAAACCACTTTTGGGTTTTAGTTATCAAAGAATTAAAACTAACAGTGATCATTTATGCCTTTCTCAACAAAGTGCTTAGACTCCAACCCCCTTCTTGGGGATGGTGTGGCTGATTTCAACCTAAAGTTGGAAGACACTTGAAAGGAAGAAGAATGTGTGATGTTAGCGGTTAGCACAGTGCTTTGAGGTTTGCTGATAATTTGCTCCTGCAAGATTCCCTTGAGATGAAACACTTACTTGATCACTTAGCGGCCAGTGCAGGACCATTCCTTCCCGTTGAAATATGAATGGAAAGCTTCATCATGGGCTGTCATGTATCACAACTGAAGCTGAAAACCCGCTATGATCAAAATCTTGAGCTTCTTGTAGAAACAAAGGCAACACTCACAGGGTCTCATTGTGTGTAAGCCTGATATGGACTGAATGCTTGTGTCCTCCCAAATTCATATGTTGAAGCCCTAACTCCCAATGTGATGCTGTTAGGAGGTGAGGTCTTTGGTAGGTGGTTAGGTTTAGATGAGGTCATGAGAGGGAAGCCCCCATGATGGGGAGACACCAGAGCTCTCCCATCTCTGTACCTTCCATTTGAAATCACGATGAGAAGCAGCCACGTGCGAGCCCCAAGTGCAGGCTATCACCAAAACCTGATCATACTGGCACCTTGATCTCAGATTTTCCAGCCTCCAGAACTATGGGAATTAAATATCTACTGTTTAAGCCGCCCAGTCTATGGTATTTTGTTAGAGCAGCCCAAGCAGACTGAAATAGGGCTCGTTGCAATTTCTGAAAACATTCAGATTCTTTGATCATTTGGAAAAACTCCTGCTACAGGGGAATTGAATTGAATGTGGCATTCTAGTTTTCACCCAAATATAAACATTATGATGGAATCAGCAAAGGTTTTATTTTCTTGAGTTCACAGACCTTGAAATATCCTTCTCCCAAAAGATCAGACTCTAATCAGGCAAGGGGTCACTCAGGCCGTAGGTAAGGTAGGAGAGATGTTTATTTGAAGTTGTTACATGCAGATTAGTGTAAAGCCTGCTAGTATGAGGCCACACAAATTCTAATTATCATTTGAGAAAAACCGAGGGAATATTCCTTGTTTTTATGTCTAGAAAATCTATAGGCTTCACTGGATAGCTTTCAATACTATAGGAGCACTTTCTCCCCTGGTGGATCCAGGAAACACTTGAAAAATGGACTTTTCACTAAAAACTGAAGGACATAAATGATCTATGATATTTAATCCTGAGAATATTACACCTCCTGGTAGGCAAAATGAAGCAAAGGAGGCACCTCTTCTCATCCTACAGACTGCTTTACTTTATTGGTAAGGAAGATGGAGCAACAATTCTGGCCCTGGGGCTCCTCCTCCAGTGCTCTCTCCACTAACTGATCTATCTTTGTGCAGCCCTGATATTGCCTGTTCTTTAGAATAAAGTGTCCCCTCTGGCTTTGGAGTCAGACCTGCGTTGGGCACCTTAGCCAAGGCTGAAATCACCCACCATTATGCCTGCTGGCATCCAGCAGGGACTCAGACATGGGCTCTCCATATAAGGACAACTTTGGAATGTCATTCTTCCCTTTTGAGTAATACGTTGCTTTTTCTTTACATGAAGAGCCATCTCATCCACTTAAGGACCTGACAGGGAGAAAAGGGAAGTGCTTTTTGCTTTCCTTTGTTTTGTTTAGGTTTCCCCAAAGATCTCAGGAAATTTCTCATCATTTACCAATCCATTCGGGCATGTCTGGATGAGAGCTGATGGTGCAGAATGTTGACTAACAATTTCCGAATGCACCTGGTACAGTTAATTAAACATGCATATTCCTCTTTAAAAAAAAAAGATCAAAGTTACACATGCATGTGGCTGTCAGTAGTTCAAAAGTTCTTAGAAAACCAGAATTTTCCAAATCCTCCCATCCCATTTTTCCTGCATCAGAAACAAAACTTTTCATGCCTTTTGGCTATCTTGTTTTAAGTAATCACTTCTAATATCTATACTGCCACTTTCGCGATTTTCCAATCTGGGCACTTTTGGATTGTTTCTCGCTATAAAAGATGAGAATTTAATTCTTATACATCCTGTCCCCCAAGCACGCACAACCTCATTCTATGTCCCTTCCTCCCAGTATGGTTACACTGTTACTTGGGTTAGGTCAATCTTCAGTGTTCACGATATTGTGATAGTTGAGTCATTTGTTGTATGATAAATATTTTGTTTTCTTTTCTACACAAGTTTTTGCTTTCTTCGGAGTTAATAATTAACTGGATTTTTTTTGGGCTTGGTTTTCTATATATATCACGAATAAAAATCCAAACTCTTCACCAAGTATGTGTATTTTCCCTCAGTAAATTTTGACGCAGCAAGTGGAATATCAATTAATCTTGAAGGCTTCTCCCAGAGCCTTCTGCTTACTCTTATCTGGGCAGGATGGCTTACTCAACCTAGGGCACAGGTCTCATCCTGAGTTGTCATCCTAAAGATAATATACACTCTCTCAAATTACATCTTCATTTGCTAGATCTCATGTCTTCATTTTTCTTCGTTGTCTTCATTTTGGTTTTTTCACAACCTCTAGTAGATTCCTGAGAAAAGGTCCATGGGAAGTGTAGTAGATTTTTAGAGACTTTCATGTCTGAGAAAAAATATATGTTCATTTTTTATGCTTGACTTTATTGGCAATTGGCTGGGTATAGATTCCAGGTTATTGATTAGCAGGCTTCTCTAGCCCCTGGCAACCATCATTCTATCCTTTGCTTTTCTGAGTTTACCTACTTCCATATCTCCTGTAATCGGGATCATGCAGTATTTGTGCTTCTGTGACTACCTTATTCCATTCAGCGTAATGTTCTCAAGGCTCATCCATGTTGTCGCATATGGCAAAAGTCCCTTATTTTTAAAGACTGAGTAATATTCCATCGTATGCATGTGCCACATTTTTCTTCTTATCCATTTATCCATCAGTTGACATTTACATTGTTTCTATATCTTGGCTATTAAGAATAGTGCAGCACTGAACACAGGAGTGCTAATATCCCTTTGAGATCCTGATTTCAATTCTTTTGGATATGTATCCAGAAGTAGAAATGCTGGATCATATGGTAGTTTTATTTTTAATTTTAGGGGAACCTCCATTCTGGTTTCCAGGAGGCGGTATTTTGTATTCCCACCAACAGTGCACAACAGCTCCAATTTTTTTTTAAATTTTTTTTTTAACGTTTATTTATTTTTGCGACAGAGAGAGACAGAGCATGAATGGGGGAGGGTCAGAGAGAGAGGGAGACACAGAATCTGAAACAGGCTCCAGGCTCTGAGCTGTCAGCACAGAGCCCGACGCGGGGCTCGAACTCACGGACCGCGAGATCATGACCTGAGCCGAAGTCGGACACTTAACCGACTGAGCCACCCAGGCGCCCCAACAGCTCCAATTTTTAAGGCAATGCTATACTGTTTTCTAGTCTCCAGTATTTCTTTTCTGAAGTCCAAAGTCATTCTGGTTTCTGATCCCTTGTATGCTTTTTTCCGTTTTTTTTTCTGGAAGTCAAAAAAATCATCTTTTTGTTTGCAGTGTTATGAAATTTCAGTGTGGAAACTCACGTCCTTTAGTTCTAAAAACTTGTACTGATTGATTAATAGACTCCTTCCCTCTAGTTTCATTTTTGCCCTATTCCTCTCTCTCTCTCTCTCTCTCTCTCTCTCTCTCTCCCTCTCTCTCTCTCTTTGATACTGTTTTTAATCTGTGCTGTTCAATATCACAGCTGCTAGACACCCAGGGCTTCTCACATTTGCATTTAAATTAATTGAGATTTAATAGATTTTTAAAATTCAGTACCTCAGTCTCACTAGCCTCCTTTCAAGTGTTCGATAGGCACAGATAGTTAGTATATATACTGTATCAGCACACATATAGAACATTTCTATCATCACAGAAAACTTTAGGACAGTGTAGTCCTAGATGGTCCTCTAATCTTATCTCTCTTTTCTATTTTCCCCATCGTTGTCAGTCTGCTTTAATTTCCGAAAGATTCCTTAACTTAATCTTCCAATATTCCTACTGAAGTTAAAAAAAACCATCATTATTTTTTAATTTCCAAAGTTTTTTTTTTTTTTTAATTTGGATGTTTCCTTTCTTTTCCTACATCACCTGCATTTATCTCATGGATTTAGTATCTATTTTTACATGTCTAGAGATATTATATGTCAAGCTTTGTTATATCTAAAGGGTTTCTTCTTACTCAAGGTAGATTTTTCCTCTGTGTTCATATTGGTTCATATCCTTTATATTAAAAGATTTCAGTAGAAGTCTAGGCAGTTTTTGATATCTGCTCCTATTTAAGAGTGGACATGATAAATCTGAATGGAAGGTCTAAACTTATGGGTAAGGTGTGTCAAATTTGCTCTTTGTTGTAGGGTTATATGGATGAGCCATTTCCATGACCAAGTTCTGCTATCAACGGATTCAGAACTTTCCTCTGAATATGCTGACCAGATTATTTTGAAAAGATTCTTCCAAACTCTTAGCAACAGTATAGACTTTGCTGCTAGCATTCCAGGACCCAAGTTGAGAAAGAGGGGTGAGATCTCAGTACTTGGGATATACACATGTTTACCTCCTCCTTTTTCAGTACTGCCCCTGTATCCCCAAATGTGCCTGGTTTTCTTCAGTTCAGAGACCTCTGCTCTCATAAGTCTCAAGTTTTCAGGGTCTCAAGGGTCGGGAGGTGTGCTGTGACTTCCCAACCAAAAGATCTATTTCGCAGCAGTTGGGAGTGCCCGTGGTTGAAGAGGGTTACTTGCCCATGATCATGCACTATTTTGGGGAAAAGTTTGTCTACAATGATTGGTTAGTGTGAATGGTCAGGTGTCTTGTGCAACTCAGGAAAGTTCTGAAAGGTCATGCTATTACTATATCAGAACCCGAAGTCTTCCACTCCATCCTGCTTTCTCTCCTTCTTACACAGATATTGATCCCACTAATACTTGCTTCCCAAGGAACTTAATGGTGTGGGAGGGGCAGTTGTCTGGTTGCACAAATTAAGGAAAGAAATCCGTGGATTTAGCTGCTTCTTAAAAATGCTTTCAGGGGCACCTGGATGGCTCAGTTGGTTAAGCATCAAACTCTTGGTCTCAGCTGGGGTCGTGGTCTGGCAATTCATGGGATAGAGGCCCCCCCCTCGGGCTCTGCACTAACAGTGCAGAGCCTGCTTGGGGTTCTCTCTCTCCCTTGGGATTCTCCCCTCCCCTCCCTGGCTCTCTCTCTCAAAAAAAAAAAAAAAAAAACTTACAAATTACTTTTGTGTTTTAGCTTTACCATCCTTGTCACTTTCAAAGGGAGGTATTCTTGAGCTTCTGGAAGGTGCTAGTGGAAATCACACCGTTTCTTAGCTTTCTGCTCTACTGGTTAGGATTTAGGTTTCCCAGATCCATTCAGTCAGTTCACACTCAACAATTCACTTTTCAGTAGATTTTGCTGTTATCATTTTTGACCCATAGGTTTATGTCTTTTTTAAAAAATATTTTTTCATCGTCATTTTAGTGACATTTTGGAAATATGTGCACTTAATCTGCCAGTTTCTTGATGTAGACTTCACTCTGTATCTGGAGCTTCTGATATTTTTATTTGCAGGTCATAGTGTATGCACTATGTTCTTCATTAAAGCTTTCTGGTTGCACTAATCCCGGAAAGGAGAGTTAATAGGTAAGGGATCGTATATCTTGAAAGCTGATATATTCTTAAATGATGGGAAACTATCAGAATGAAGTTCAGTATGGAAGGAGTTATTACAGATTTTGCAATTATAAGATGCTATAAATGACTGAGTATAGACTGAAAAATAGACATTATCTCCAGAATCATGGTGGCTTGTGACTGGAATGACAGTCCTAACTATCTTTAACAGCCATCCTGATGGGGTAGAATACATCAAATGCAGGCACTCAAAAGCTATCCTTTTATTAAACTCAGTAGTGATAAGATATAATATGCATTAGTATGTACTATTCTAGACTCAAAAGGAGTAGAATGAACTTTGAGAGGGCTTAAAGGAAAATGGCAAAAATGATTATAGGGTTGTAGATAGGGGGAACCTGAGTGGTAAGCAGAAAAACACGCAGTTTATTCAGAAGAGAAGATGAGTGATTTTCTAATGGCCCTAAAGCATATAAAGCAATACTCATTCGTTTTCACATTTTTAAGTGCTTTTTCTGAGAAAATTTAATGGGATAACTGGTGGGTAAAAGTACCTTACTGATAGCAAGCCATTCAATGTTAGTTTTCTTCCTTCTCAAAGGATCCAAGCATGACAAAATGGTCTTTAACTTCAACAAAAAGGAATGAAGTTTTACATAAGAATTTCATAGAAGTGAACATTATTATAGAATGGGGTTATTGCTTTGAAAACATGTATTGAAATTTACATAGAAAAAGGAATGGATGGATTATATCGGTGAATGTGTGCAAGACAATTTTCTCTGCATAATGAACCTAGGAATGATGTATTTCTTCAATTTTTTCTGTATCCTCTTCATTTTTCTCATAAAAGACTATGTGACATTTTCATTATGGATACAGTGGTTATATATTCCTTTATACCATGATGTAGAGAACTTATAATATGGACATTGTAGGAGATCAAACTCTGAAACTAAATAAGGCTTGGATTTGAGTCCTGGCCTTGCTGCTTACCAGCTTTATGACCTTGGGCACATTATTTAACTTTAAACACATTGAGGATAATATCGCCTACACCATGGGGCTGTGGATAGGATTAAGTTTATAAATATATGAAAAACATTTAGAAGAACCATTGGCTTATGGTAAACATTCAATAATGTTAGATACCATTTTTATTCCAAAAAACATCTAAGGTGCTTACAAAAATACAGATTAGGAATGTTTTGAAAAATAATAAGAAGAATTTAGGCAAGAAAAGAATGAAATGGAGCTCAAAAGAGCTAAAAATTTAATATTATTAATTTGCGGGGAGGGAGAGGAGGGTGGGAGATGGGCTAAATGGGTGATGGGCAATTGAGGATGGCACTTGGGATGAGCACCGGATGTTACACGTAAGTGATGAATCACTAAATTCTATTACTGAAACTAATGTTACACTGCATGTTAACTAACTTGAGTTTAAATAAATTAATTACAATTATATTAATTTATTGATATTATCAAATATTATTATGAAATTTCTAGCTCCTACGAGAAAGCTTTCTCCAGGATTCTCATAAGGAGTCACTGGATTATTTTTTTAGCACAAAATGTAAAAAAGTTAATCTCCACTCTTATATACATTTACAACTAAATTCTAAATATTTAAAAACAATGTTTTTTAACATTTATTCATTTTTGAAAGGCGGAGAGAGACAGAGCGCGAAGGGGGGAGGGGCAGAGAGAGAGGGAGACACAGAAACAGAAGCAGCTCCAGTCTCTGAGCTGTCAGCACAGAGCCCGACGTGGGGCTTGAACTCACGGACCGACCTCGAGATCATGACCTGAGCAGAAGTCAGCTGCTTAACCAACTGAGCCACCCAGGGGCCCCTAAATTCTAAATATTAATGAGTTCCCAAGGGTCCAGAGTTTCTTATGGTAACTATGTTTTTTTGTTTTCTAAACTACAGAACTGCATGACAAAAATGCCCCAATGCAGGAATCTACATTTCCCCCAGGGAGTTACAGGTAAAGAAATCAATAGCTCAAGAAAGTTGTACTGCTTTTGAAGTTAACTGTGCGTTTCCATATTTTGTATTCATCACCTTACCCCGTAGTGAGTCTTCCTGAAATTGATCAATGTGTCCCATATTATACTCATTTAAGTATTGTTTTCCTTACTTTATCAAACTTATATAACATTTGTACATATTTTTAAAACATTTACTTCCAAGTAACTCATTTATTTGTATTTAGACCATTTTAATAACACCTGCACATTGATTACATTTTCTAATCTGCATGTTAAAATAGTATACTATTTTTACTTAAAACGTGTTTGGATGTCCTTTAGAATCAATGTGCACTACCAGCAATATTCGTGACTTCTACTGCTTTTTGGGAAACATTAGATTAAAATACTAAACTTTGACATACATATCCACATTAAAATTTATTTTTAAATGTGCAGCGAATAATATCTAACAGAAAAGTAAAAGTTATATTCCCTTGTTAAACGAAAAAACAAAAAGGGGAATTTTGAGGGACACATCATCCACTAAGATCAAGCCATGCCTACTTAGTTACAATGGTTAATGCCTTTAATGCTGCTTTACTAGGATAATGCATTTTACCCACAAATTTCAGCCACTGTTAACAGATCAAAATTATCTAAGGTAATAAACTGAATGAATCACCCCTATTTTTTTTAAATTGTTTATTTAGCATCATCATAACTGTCTTTTAAGAAGTCTTTTATTTTTTAAGTTTTTATGTAAATTCCAGTTTGCTACCATACATGTAATAATTCATTTCAGGTATACAAAATAGTGATTAAACATTACCACACAACACCCGGTGCTCATCACAAGTGCACTCCTTAGTCCTTATCACCTTTTTAACCCATCCCCCTCCCCTCCTGTAACCATCAGTTTGTTCCCTGTTAACTGTTAAAGGTCAGTTCCTCGGTTTGCCTCTCTCTTTCTTTCTTTCCCCCCACCTCTTTGCTCTTTTGTTTTGTCTCTTAAATTCTGCATGTGAGTGAAATCACATGGTATTTGTCTTTCTCTGATTGACTTATTTCAGTTAGCATACCACTGCCAAGCTCTGTCCATGTCATTCTAATGGCAAGATTTCATTCTTTTTCCTATGGCTTAATGAAAGTCTCAATAAGTAAAAGGACCAGTCGTGTCCTGTGCTCATTTTGCCAGTAATGTAGCCTTGAAAGTCTATCTGTTTTTAATTTGAATTTTCCTGATTAGTAATTAGGCTGAGTTTTTTGATATATTTATGACCAATCCATGGTTCATCTTCTTTGACTTATTTATGTCTACTGACATTTTTTTATATTGAGTTGTATTTTTATTTATTTGTAGGAATCCCTTACATATTCTTAATATTAATTATTAGTCATCTTTTAGAGGATTACAAGTATCTTCTCCACTTTTTTTTTTAATGTTTATTCATTTTTGAGATAGAGAGAGAGTGTGTGAGCAGGGGAGGGGCAGCGAGAGGGGGAGACCAAGGATCTGAAGCAGGCTCTGCACTGAGAGCAGTGAGACCAATGTGGGCTCAAACTCATAAACCCTGAGAACATGACCTAAGCTGAAGTCGGGCGCTCAACTGACTGAGCCATCCGGGAGCCCCACCTTCTCCAAATTTTTGAAGGATGGGCCTACAGTTGGTCCATAAACCTAGGGCAGGGCTTGCATTGTACCCCAATTGTACATCTCTGCCTCCCAGAGATGTCTGAGTAACTGGCCCTTGTTTTTGTCTGGCAATTCCAAGTTCAGGAGGGTATTTTGACTAAGGCTGTGTAACCCAGGGGAGCCAAGAGTGGTAAGAGAGGGCTGTATTCAGTCTGAGGGTGCTATACTCCACAGTTTTCTGATTTATACTGTAGAATGTATTACATGAAGAACGAGACTTCTGCTTCCTTAAATGAGGTGGATTTCTCCACACACACCCAGATTATATGTCAAAGTGCTCTTGTCTCATGTATGGAGGACTGGTTTGAGAGACACAGTTGAGCTTCCGGAATGTTTGATCTATTGACCACTAATATCTTTTTATCTGCAATGGTGCCCACTGGTCTAACCCTTTTGCAGCATTCCTGGAAGCTTTCATCATATTCTGTCATTGAAAAGTAATTCAAGTCCTCTGCTAAGGATCTTGAGTGATCTAACTTCCTCCTCTATCTTCTATTTTATTTTAGTAAAAAAAAATTTTTTAATGTTTATTTATTTTTGAGAGAGAGAGAGAGAGAGAGAGAGAGACAGAGACAGAGCACGAGTGGGGGAGGAGCAGAGAGAGAGGGAGACACAGAATCCGAAGCAGGCTCCAGGCTCTGAGCTGTCAGTACAGAGCTGGACGCGCAGCTCGAACTCAGGAACCATGAGATCATGACCTGAGCCGAAGCCGGATGTTCAACCGACTGAGTCACCCAGATGCCCTCCTCCTCTATCTTTTAAATAAATGACCCTAGTTTCACTTACCCAAGTGGTTTCTATGTATGGATATTCTACCTTATGGAGCTCCCAATGGTATTTGTCAATTCAGTGATCATTCATCTTCTTGTTAAGAGTTCCAAACTTAATGTAGTCAAATATGTTATATTTTTAGTATCAAGTTTAAGAAAACCTTTGGGGCGCCTGGGTGGCTCAGTCGGTTAAGCGCCTAACTTTGGCTCAGGTCATAGTCTTATGGTTTGTGGGTTTGAGCCCCATGTTGGGCTCTGTGCTGACAGCTCAGAGCCTGGAGTCTGTTTCAGATTCTGTGTCTCCCCCTCTCTCTCTGTCCCTCCCCTGTTCATCCTCTGTCTCTCTCTTTTTCTCTCTCTCAAAAACATTTAAAAAAACCCCAAACTACTATACCCAAGTCAGGAGAGATATTTCCCTATATTTCTTTCTTTAAAAAATGTGCTTAATTCTCTTTGAATTGATTCCTGTCTATCATATGAGTTAGGAATCCAAATACATTTTTCCTTAAAAATGGATGCTTAATATTTCCAGGAGCATTTTATTAAATAGCCCACCTTTTTGACATTACTGTACTATGCAAGCTCTGTCATATCAGATTTTCACATATGTATATGTATGGTTCTAGACTCACTATTGTGTTCCATTGGTTCATTTTTTAATTGATGTTTGTCAACAACACTATATTATGCTATAAATTTAGTATAAATACTGATGTGTGTGTCCCTATTTGGTTCATCTTCGTCAGAACTGTCAGCTCTTTTTTGCAATTCTGTTATTTCATACAAATTTTAAAGTCACCTTGTTGGATTATTCTACAAGCATACATACATACATACAAAAATAAGAAAAAGAAAAGAAAAACCTAAAGAAAAAGAAAAGAAAATCTTGTTGAGATTCAGGATTTTCATTGGAATTTCAGTGGATCTATTAATTAAGGGTTAACTGATATTTTTGTGATATTAAAACTTCATATCTATTGATGCATGAATATTTTATTGAATTTATTTATTTAGACATTCTTTAATGTCTTTTAATAAAGACAATTTTTTTTTCCTAAAGTTCATGCACATTTTTTTGCTAGGAATCTTTTGTTTGCTATTACGTATAGATTTTTTTAAATTACATTTATTTATAATTTATTGCTCATGTTCAGCAATGTAATTGACTTTGAATATTTTTCGCGTGATTGCCAATTTCGCTAAAGTCATTAATAAAATATCGGTAATTTCTCCGTAGATCATGTTGGCCTTTTTCTGTAACCAATTATATCATTTGAAAATGTGACAATTTTGTTGGTTTCATAACAATCCTTACTTTTATATTGTTTTCTCTTCTTATGGCACTGGTAAAGACTGTTAGTGCTTTGCTAAATGGAAACGGCAACAACCATGTGTTTATTTATCTTGATCCTGATTTTTAGAGGAAATACTTTGAGTGTTTCAATTGATTATTATATTGACTTTTTTTTTTTACTTTGCCATGAGCTCTACAAAAATGTTTTTAATGTGCACTGTGGTGCAACTCCTGAACTTATTGAGATGATCATATTTCCTCCTATAATCAGTTAATATAGATTTATTAATAGACTTTCTAACATTGAACGTTTCTTTGCTGTGATAAATTCAATTTGCTCAGAATGCATTGTTCCTTCTTCCCATTGCTGGATTCAGTTTGTTTCTATTTTTTGTTTAGAACCTACATCTACATTTATGATATGATATTTTTGTGATATTAGCTTGTCATTTTCTTTCCCGTGCTTTGCAAGCTATCCTTAGCTGATGTTAGTGCGAAGGCTATACAATTTCTCTAGCCTCCGAAATAATTTAAGATTGAGTTTATATGTTTCTTAAACATTTCGGAATACTCAACCATAAAAATCACTTGAGTTTAATATTTGTGGGGAAAATTTTTAAGCAAGTGATTTGGTATGTTTAATGATTATAGTATAATTCAATTTTTCTTTCTTTTCCTGAGTCCATTTTTAAAAATACTGTTCCACAAATGTTCCATTGCACTTAATTTTGAAAAATTGTTGGCATAAAGTTTTTATTGTATTATCTCCTTAATTTTGGATGTATCTGTTGTCATTTCCTCTTTTTTATTTCTAATACTAAAGTTTCTAATAGAAAAGTTCTGTTGTTAGGGAATGATCTATGTTTTGGGCTGAGGTTTTGATATCTTATCTCTGTTTTTTTTCAAGAGTTCAAGTGGATAAAACATTCTAGGTTGGCACTGATTCTTATCAACACTTTGAAGATAGTGTCCCACTCTCTTCAGGCTTTTCTTGTTGAAAGGACAGCTGTTAGTCAAGTTGGCTCTCATCTGCAGATAAAGTCATTTCTTGAAGCCTGCTTTTAAGATCTCCTTGTTGCATCTAGTATTCTTTAGTTTCACACCAACATTTCAAGGTTTGGTTTCTTTACATTTATCCTGTTCAAATTTTTTGGACTTCCTAAATCTGAATATTGAGTTGTATTAATTTTGAAAAATCCTCAATAGTTTATTCCCCACCATTCTATTCTTCTTTTCTAAAATTCTACATATTTTAGATCTTTTTACTCTAACCACTATTTCTCTTGACTTTTTTTTCATGTGTAATACATTGGATTTTTTTCTCTTCTAGATTTTCTTTTCTTCTCTTGTCTTTTTTCTTTTTTTAAGTAAGCTCTACACCCAACGTGGGACTTGAACTCACGATCAAGAGTCTCATGCTCTACCAACTAAGCCAGGCATGAGCTCCTGGATTTTTTTTCTCCTCTAATTCACTGATTCTTTCATATTTTGTGACTAACCTGCTGTCCATCCTATTCATTGAGGTTATTTTTTATTATCATCTTTCTCATTTATAAAATTTCTATTTGGTTCTTCAAATAGTCTTTGATAGTCTTTGTCACTCCATCATATTTTATAGCCCTTTTGAATTTTCTCTAAATAAATTAAGCATACTTATCTGATAATTTCAATATCTACAGCCTTGAAGACTTCATTTTGTGGTGTCTTTTTTTTTTTTTTTGGTGACTTTTGCTCATGATAGTTTATACCATGGCATTGATGACTTTTCATGGTAAGCTCATATTCTTTAGAACTTTGTCTCTGAGGATTCTCTTTTTTTCTTAAGTTTATTTATTTATTTTGAGAGAGAGCACATGTGCACGTGCACAGAGGGTAGGGACAGAGAGAGAGAGAGAGAGAGAGAGAGAGAATCAAAAGTAGGCTCCATGCTGTCAGCACAGAGCCCTACCCCAGGATCGATCTCATGAACCATGAGATCATGACCTGAGCCAAAATCAAGAGTCAGATGCTTAACTATGGGAGCCACCCAGGTTCCCCCTGACGATTCTGTTATAACTGCAATGAGAAATACCCAATCAGAGAAGATTTGTGTGCCTAGTAGCAGACCAGAATCACTTAAAAAAATTTTTTTTAGTATTTATTTATTTTTGGGAGACAGAGAGACACAGTGCAAGAGGGGAAGGGCAGAGAGAGAAGGAGACACAGAATCTGAAGCAGGCTGTAGGCTCTGAGCTGTCTGCACAGAGCCTGAGGTGGGGCTGGAACCCATGAAGTGCAGGATCATGACCTGGGCCGACGTTGGACGCTTAACTGACTGAGCCACCCAGGCACCGTGACCAGGATCAATCTTTAACTGATCTTTAATCTTTAACACTTCAATTAAATATTTAGGTAGTTTTACTCCATATCCAAAGGATATTACAAATTCAGCCTCACATCTAAATGAGTGTGAGATTCACTCAGATATCACCTCACGCCAGTCAGGGTGGCTAAAATGAACAAATCAGGAGACTATAGATGCTGGAGAGGATATGGAGAAACGGGAACCCTCTTGCACTGTTGGTGGGAATGCAAACTGGTACAGCCACTCTGGAAAACAGTGTGGAGGTTCCTCAAAAAATTAAAAATAGACCTACCCTATGACTCAGCAATAGCACTGCTAGGAATTTACTCAAGGGATGCAGGAGTACTGATGCATAGGGGCACTTGTACCCCAATGTTTATAGCAGCACTCTCAACAATAGCCAAATTATGGAAAGAGCCTAAATGTCCCTCAACTGATGAATGGATAAAGAAATTGTGGTTTATATACACAATGGAGTACTACGTGGCAATGAGAAAGAATGAAATATGGCCCTTTGTAGCAACGTGGATGGAACTGGAGAGTGTTATGTTAAGCGAAATAAGCCATACAGAGAAAGACAGACACCATATGTGTTCACTCTTATGTGGATCCTGAGAAACTTAACAGGATCCCATGGGGGAGGGGAAGGGGGGGAAAAAAAGGGAGGTTAGAGTGGGAGAGAGCCAAAGCATAAGAGACTCTTAAAAACTGAGAACAAACTGAGGGTGGATGGGGGGTGGGAGGGCGGGGAGGGTGGGTGATGGGCATTGAGGAGGGCACCTTTTGGGATGAGCACTGGGTGTTGTAATGAAACCAATTTGACAATAAATTTCATATATTGAAAAAAAAATAAATGAGTGTGAGATTGTGAATAGGAATTCTTATGAAAAATGTTGTTTTTCTATTTTCATGCTCTACCCAGATCCAAGGTTTAAACAAACAAGTCTTCTTCTTTGAGGTCTTTCACCATGCCACCACCCCAGGTGATAATGTCAATTTCATCTTTTGGTTGTCCTAGATTTATGGTGGTATCTGCAGTCTGACCTTCCACTGTGCTCAGGACCTAGGCTTTGTCTCTTTTCTCTCGCCAGCTCCAACGCACCGTATTGGTTCATTTCTTCCTTTTGTTCCTCAAATCTAATTCTTTCTCTTACAATATCACCAGCACAGCCATATTGTAATTTTTTTCCTTTAATGCAGCGATTTTACGTATTAGGGTTTCCTTTCTGCACCGCTAGTTCATCAATGCTTCTTAATTTTACAGTAGATTTTTTTTTTATAATCATAAGAACTCAACCACCCACCACAATGGGTGGATTGTTTTCATTTCAAAAATATGTGGAAGATACACTATTTCAACTTAATGGTTTAACTCTACAAGAGAAAGTTGAGGTCTTCAGTTATCTATTTGTTATAAAAATAATAATTCCTTCCTCAACAGAAGGTGTGGAAAATACATCTGGTTTGTTTGTGACTACCGCCTTCTATTCTCCTATTCACTATGGCCTTGGCAGAGTTCAATAACTGATTATAGCATCCTTCCCCTGTGAGACAAGATGCCGACTCAAAATGCTTTTCAACATAAAATTCTAGGTAGTTATTGCCAACCATATGGCATTAGGTCATAGAGTAACTCTTATTTGCTATCCTTGTCTAGATAATCTGATTCATTGGATATTTTTTCTCAGGACTACCATTGTTATCCTCACAAATTAACAGCTTATCTTTTAGTTCTAACAGTGATGTGTGATTGTACAAGTCACTATGAGAAGACTCCAGCATATACATGCATTCGTTAACATAGGTAATGGATACAACTCCTGTCCACAAATCTAGAAATGGCTGCACAGAGTAAAATGCCCAGCTAGCAGTGCTTCTGCAGATGTTGACACGCATTCTTGGCTTTCAAGTTCTCATGTAGTCCCACGGCTGCCAATGAACTCATCTAACTGAGGAGAAAATTTTGTGAAGCCTTTGAGATACTCCTTCACCATGTTTCTGTTTTTTCGTTATATGAGAATTTTTGGATACCCTATGGTCCTTCTCTACTCACTGATTTCCAGCATATTCCCAGGAACTTTGCAGTTAGACTAGATCATTGAGAATCAATTTTCCAGGGCACTATATTCACTCTATCCAAAGCAAATAAGCTTTGGGCTTATGTGAAGTTCTATTCCTTCACAGAAGGTAATGACAGAATATTACTAGGAATAACTTTTATTTTAACCTTAATTTAGCCAGTGTCCCTTTTCAACACAAAGCTAGACTACTCAAAAAGTCATGATCCAATGGTATGGTTTGGTTCTCCGTCCTTATGTTGTAATGTATGTAAATAAGTTGTTAAATAATTTGTTAACTTTGTTAAGTAAGCTGTTAAATAAGTTGTTAAATAGTTTGTAATTTCAGCAATCTATCATTTAGGTCTTGCAGAAATTCTATTGCAAGGGGAAATACAGCTGGAATTCCATTTGGCCTCCATCATTTAATTACTTCTCTCAGCTCACACTTTTGCACCTTAACATGTTAGAGAGTAGGTACTTGAAAAATAACCCCAAATCATGACACTCAACCATTCTAATGGTTACTTCTTAATACTGTGCTCCAATGTGACTCAGGGCTCTGTCATATCCCCCCTTTCTATCCTGGGTATTGCAGTTTCCTTTTGATGCTCCTGAGTATGTTTCTTAGTGATCACATTACTCTAAATCACTTTCTTAAGAGATGGACACTCACAGATGTTTATCTCCTACTGTATTATAATATGTGGACTTTCACATTCCATCTAGTAGTCAAATTTACCCATCTTTTCCCTAAGGCTATATTAATAAATGAGGGGCGCCTGGGTGGCGCAGTCGGTTAAGCGTCCGACTTCAGCCAGGTCACGATCTCGCGGTCCGTGAGTTCAAGCCCCGCGTCGGGCTCTGGGCTAATGGCTCGGAGCCTGAAGCTTGTCTCTGATTCTGTGTCTCCCTCTCTCTCTGCCCCTCCCCCGTTCATGCTCTGTCTCTCTCTGTCCCAAAAAAAATAAATAAAAAAACGTTGAAAAAAAATTAAAAAAAAAATAAATAAATGATATATTTCGTATCAGATATATCTGGAATATCCCATTTCTCATTTTTATAAAGGAAATAAAGGAATCACTGATTTTCTTCATTAACCATTAAAAGTTGCTATTTTCCTTTTCAATACCTTTACTGTCTCTGCCCTTTTCTGCTACTTTATTTTACCCTGTTATCTATGACCTCCCAAATGCTTAAAAAAATCGCCATTCACCCCCTAAATCTCAGGTTTTGGCTGGAGTTCCCCTAGCTCAAAAACTCTTTCAATAAATACATTTAAAAAATTATTCTAACCTGATTCCAAATAGCCACAAGTTCATTTTTAATGAATGCCATGCATTCTTTCATGTATTTGTTACACCCTAACCTAAATTCTAGTGAAATTCACTCAAAAGTGAATCAGACGTGGTCTCTGCCTTCACTCAGCTCATAGTCTAGAAGGGGAAAAGCAACATATGAAAAGACAAAGGCATAAACCAATGTGCTCATAAGCACCATTTATAACTTCCCAAGTTTCTCACCAATATAATCTGTCATTTTAGCAACTTTCTAGTTAATATATATTCATCTCACCTCCCATCTTGCATCAACATTAATACGAATGTCTGCTATGAAGTGCTAATACTTAGGCAAAAAATTTGATTCTCCACATCGAGTCCGTACATATTTTTCTCAAGAGCTGAAAGATGTATTTTTAAAGTAGATTAAACAAAATTGAGTTACCATATAATTTCAAGAAATTGAGGCAATTATATGAACATTTCAGTAGACATTCATCTAGGGAAACTTCTATGTTGTCTCTAAGCCAAATCAATCCCCATAAAATGTGTCAAATAAATCCGTTCAAAGCCTCATGGAATGTGGGGGAAGCCCGGGGTGGAGACAAGCAGGATTGCCCAGTGGGGTTCTCAGACATCCTCCTTGTCTGCAAACAAGCTGGCTGGGATGGACAGCCGATTTTCACTGAGGTGAGAGGCAGAAACTAACCTCAAACCCGCTGAAACTGGGGATCCAGTCTCTCCTCTTCAGGGCACCCAATGTTTCTCAGCACTTCTCTGAAAAGCTGACACCTAACTTCTTGGCACTCAACAGCCTGTTCTTTCTCACACTTGGCAAAGCCATCACCACACTAACCTATATAAAAAGAAATGCAAAAATGCAAAATGGGAAACCACGCCCACACCGCCACCCGCTGAAGCACAAACCCACAGCGTCCTGCCTGTCCTAAGTTCGCCTCCTCATCAGATGCTGACGTCAGAGACACAGGTACTTGCACACTTTTCTGTGCATGGTTTCCAGCCTGTCCCAAATAATTGTACCACATCATTCACGACAGTGTCGTGACAGTGTCATGACAGCTATAATTCCTGAATAGGGAACTTTCCCTGATACTAACATCCAGGTGAATCCTGTGGGATATGGAGAATATGGCTAAGCATATAGATATCCAACCAGGAGGTCAAGTCATATGGCTTTTGAAATTCTCAGCCTGAATTTGTTAATCTTCTTAATACATATTTGTCTAGTATTTCAGTTAGTGGATCATTCAATGCAAAAAGCTTTTAAGTGTTAAATGCATCCCCCCAAGATGGTTAAAATCATGCCTCCATTCTCGAAGTAATAAATCTCTAAATACCTTTTATCAAAATCAGACTAAGAAGATATTAATTTCATAAAGATTTGTGCAAGGATGACAAGCTACTGACCGATAGAAAAAAATTCGGTCCACGGGTATGTTTTAATTGGCTGCAGAATACTTAAAGGTTTTCTTTAAATGGAATGACTTGGTGAAGCATACCATATATTGTGCTTCAGTCTCCACCTTGGTCTATCACAGGATTTCACTTATCCTATTATCCATGGTCTCTAAAGGCAACTTGCTTTATAAATCCCAGCTGTCACTATTTGCCTTTAGAAGATTATTTTAAAAAAGGATGATAATGAGAATGTATAGAAAACCCCAAGTTATTTTTTTCTTTTAATATAGACAATATGATAAAACATAGATGAGATTAAGATTCTTCAATCACTTTAAGCATCTGCCTGGGCTCTTCATTCCTATTCCATCACACAGTTGACAAAGAGTTGGTGTAGATCTCATGGGTGGCAGCAATCTATGTCCTCAGAAAAAGTATCGATTTTTATAATAGTTCTCTCATTAGACAACTGCTCTCTATTAGAAGTTTTACATATGTTTCTTCCATCATGCAAACAAACAAACAAAATCAGGCAGGATATTTCAGAAAGTGAAGGGAACATTATTACAATGTTCCACATTGAAAATGAAAATATACATGTATACACACATATATTTTTTAAATGACTCCAGTTATCTTTAAAATATTGACCAAATTGAAATTTCCAGAAACTGAAAGACAAATAGAAGAATCAATAAGAACAGTAAATTAGCCAACAGCAGAGATTCTATTTGAAGTGAGAGGGCCATTTAATACCAGCAGTAAGAACACATTTTGAGAGGGAACCGACTTGGGTAAACACATGTCAAGGCATCTTTGACTTACGTCAAGCCCAAGAGAGCTAAACAATATTTTCCTCAGAATGTACACCTGAGAGATGCAGCTTTGACAGCTATGATATGATGATTTCGAAAAAGCGAGAATGCTATGTTGTTTCCTCACTCAGAATAATCAAACTTGCTAAACTGGACATTATTTATACATTCATTTATCCATCCATCCATCCATCCATCCATCCATCCAATACTTCTTGAGAACTTGCTGAGTGTTAGACACTCTCACTATACATGCTGGGGATATGGCCCTAAAGGAGTGAGGCAGAGCCCATTCCCTGAAAAAATGGAGGACAGAACAATTGCAACAGAAACTAGCTTTTGAAAAAGGTTTTTGCAGATCACAGTAAATGCTATGAAGACGATGAACAAGCTGATGGAAGAGAGTGGCTGGAGGCGGCCACCTTCAGGCCAGGTAGTCACAGAAGGCCTTTCTAGGAAATGTATATGACACAAGGCTTCTCAAATTCTGATGTACGGGTGAATCGCCTGAGGATCTTGTTAAAATGCAGATTCTGATTCAGAGGGTGCTGTAGGTGCCTGGGATCCTGCATTTCTCATGAACTCCCAGGTGATGCTGATGGGTCAGGTGCTCAGACCTCACACTGAACAATAAGGGCTCTAAATAAGAAATGAGAATGGTAAAAAAAAAAAATGGGGGCAGGGGCTTTCTGTCCCAATGACAATTACATATAGGGGTTTGGGGAAGGAACTGCCACAAGCCCAGTCTCCCGTCCACCTCATTTCCAAGTTTCTATCGTATGTTTCATAGGAGGCCCCAGGGCATGGTGGAAAGATACCTGCTCTGAGACCAGGCAGTCCTGGGCTTCAATCCTGTCTCTACCTCCTCACAGCACTGAGGTTCTGGACAGTTCACTTGCTTTCACTGTTTATAAGTTTCACTCTTCTCCATTCTAATAAGATCCTTGGATAATCTGTTTAGCTTATAGAAAATCTTCAATAAATGACAGACACTCTAGATTGGCTGATCCAACCTCACTTCCAAGCCCCCTTTTAAAGGCTATTTCTACTCTAAAGGCGTGAAAACTTTAAAAACCTTGATCTCCCTGCCTTTCTTGCTAGAGATGGCTATGTGAGGGCCATGTGAAAGAGTTACAGTCAATGACATCTTGAGGAAATCCCTGCACATTCCTTCCTGCCCACAAAGACAAAGCCTCAAAGGGAGAAGCCTTTGCCCTCTGTCTTTCTCTATCCTTTCCGTTTCAACGGAAACGGCTCTAAAGGCTCATTAGGCATGTTACAACCATGAGGTGACAAGAATGGGAATGAGATGCCTGATTGGCTCAGTCGGAAGAGCGGGTGACTCTTGATCTTGGGGTCACGAGTTCAAGCCCCGTGTTGGGTGCAGAGGTTACTTAAAAGAATAAAACGGAAAAAAGAAAAGAATGAGAGTGACAAGCAGTACATTAAGACAGCAGAACAGAAGGGCAAAAAAGAGCCTGGGTGCCTACCAGTATTGCTGTCACCATTCTGAACACAGGCTGCTCAGCTCCAGACCCTTCACAATATGAGAAAATAAAGCCCTTAGTGGCCAAGCTTATGTTGTTAGGTTTTCAGGTTCTTGTAGCTAAATGCAATTGATATTTAATTGTGTCGTGCAGCTATTCATTAGTTTTATTTATTCTGAAGCCACTTGTTAAGAGGAAAAGGTAGATGCAATATAAAACTTGTCAATGTACTTAATACTGCCACCCTGCGGCAGCCTGCGGAAAGTTAGGCTACCAAGGACGCCATTGCATTTGAATACTTGTTTGTATTACCACCGAAGATAATGTGAGGAGTTTCACATGTCAACCCCTAAATTCTCAAGACAAATTTGAAGTGCCAACTTTTTAGAAATTACAATTAAAATCCTCCAGTTCTGGGATAATTGATGATGTTGTTGCTACATAATGAATAGGCCAGCGTCAACCATCATTTCAAATCAAATCTGGGGCATCCTACAAGAAATAAACAAAAATAACTGCCTTGGGCCCTGTGCCTGGAAAAATAAGGCACATATGATTATAGTCAACTGGTTTGAAAGGAAAACCAGATTAGTACAATGAATGAACTGCTGTGAAATGAAATCTGGAAAACTGAGACACATGCAGCTGAGTATAGGGGAAAGGAACTTTTTCTTTCTTTCTTTTTTTTAGTGTTTATTTATTTTTGAGAGAGAGAGAGAGACACCACACAAGTGGGGGAGGGGCAGAGAGAGAGAGAGAGAGAGAGAGAGAGAGAGAGAATCCAAAGCAGGCTTCAGGCTCTGAGCTGTCAGCACAGAGCCCGATGAGGGGCTCGAACCCACAAACCGTGAGATCACAATCTGAGCTGAAGTCAGACGCTTAACCGACTGAGCCACCTAGGTGTCCCTAGAGGAAAGGAACTTTTAAAAGAAGCTGAAGGTCCTTTGATAAATTAGTTAATCAGCAAGTATGTCCTCTGTGTCCCCTATGTGCAAGGCAGTATAGGTCTTTCAAAGACTCTGAAGCAGTATGCCAACTTCAAGGCCCTTCACAGCTTGGGCAAGACAAGCCAGATGAATGAAGCCAGCAACAAGCACAGAGCGGTCCAAGGGAAGGACCCTCACTATGAGCTCAGGTGATTCAGGTAAACTGATGACAAAGAAAAGGGATGGGATTCTCATGGTGAACAGGGGTGACAAAGATGATCCAAGTGAGGGAAAATCTGAGAACTGAGTGTGGAGAAGAAAGAGGGTGAACTGTATTAGTTGAACGTGAACAGACCAGCTTGGTTTGTCCAGAGCCTTCAAGGTTAGCGTGGAACAGTAGTTGGAAAGTGGGTTGTGGGAGTATTATAAGTTGGTTCTTTAGTAATTCGAGTGTAAGACCTGCTTTCCTAAGAGCACATGTGCTTAGAGTAAAAAGTGGCGGTGCTGCTCCCCTGCTTCCTCATGTGGTCTTTCTTCTGTGCATCGCATGCCCCTCATGTCTCCCTATGACCAAATCTCCTCTTCTTAGGAGTTTACCACCAATCAGACTGGATCAGGACCCACTCTAATGGCTTCATTTCACCTTAACTACCTCTTTAAAGGCCCTATATTCAAATGCAGTCACATGCTGAGGTGGTGAGGGAAGGGTTTCAACACATGATCTGAGGGGCACACAATTCAGCCCCTAACTGTCCCCAAGCCAGAAACTTGAAATTTATCAGTCTTCCTTTGATGTCACCTTCCTCTGCCAAGTCCTACTTTTCTGTGAACTCTATTTCCACACCATCTAAACTCCTTAGAAAGACATCATAAAATGTTAACTAACTGAAATTTAAATAAAAACTTGGGAAAAAAAAGAAGACATAATAAAATCTTTAAGAGCTAAGCTCTGCCCATCCATGTAGAGATAAACTTTAACTCCCTGACTTTTATAGTCTACTTCCCAAAAAAAGGTCAACTATTTGCTAGTCCACCTCCTGAAATTAACAACCCCTCTTTTCAGTGCATCGAACTCCATTCATCTTTCAAGATTTGCTTCAGTATTAACTTTCCCTTGAAGATCTTGTTGACTCTGCTCCAATTCTTGCTGGCTCCTATCTCTTTCCCTTGTCCAGAAAGAATTTACCATTTCTGCCACTCTACTATCACTCGATATACCATATCACAAATACTGGACCTATGTCCTTCATAAGATCACAAGCTCTTGGGAGAGGAAAAAAAAAACTCTAAATAAAAGAATGCATACTCCGGAGTTTGATTATATGAATGTAAATCTTAGTTCTACTAAGCTTTTTTTACTATGTCAATTTATCAAGTTACTTAAATACACTGGTAACAGGGAATAAGAATAATACCTAATTCATATGGTTATAAGAAATACAGGCAGTTTCTGTTAGTATGATGTAGAGACTCAGTAACAGCTAGCTATTAAAATAAAACAGAGAGAATGTAGCAATGGCCACATCTTTTATTGAGTTCATTCCAGATGCTCTGTCCTGTGCGATTTGTATGTATTATTTCTTATAAACCTTGATAAAATTGATTTGTGTATTGGGACTCACAACACGGGACCCGGTGGCCTGACATGTAAACCTACATCAGCCTGCGCTTATGGGAAACACCTGTCAAGGAACCCTAACAAACACTATGCACAATCCTCCAAATCAGCTTTAGCTAGCTAACCTTACACTAAAAAGTAGGAACTTGCTAGCCTCATAAGGAAATCCCCTACCTCCTAGGACATCATGCCCTGTTTCCATGTTGCCTCTTCTAACTCTCTATAAAACTTGCTCAAAATCCCTCGGGAATGGCACTCCACTGCTTGTGAAGCACTGTATACTCTCAATCCATGGAGTGCTCCCCTTTGAATAAAGGGCATCAAACTCATTACTAAATTGTAATATTTTTGTCATTGGACAATCTCAATCAAATGTAGACATGTATGATTACCCCATTTTATAGAAGAGAGAACAGTCTGTGACAGGATAAGCCCCTAGTCTATACCAAACATGTGGTAGAACCAGGATTTGAGCTAAAGTATAGATGATCCAAAGCATCTGGTCTCCATTTTGACACCCCCAAACAATAGTTGATATCTGAAGACAGAGTGGGTACTCACTAAGTATTTGTTGAACTACTTAATCCACTATTAATTCACTTTTAAATTGTATTAAAGTATTACTGAGAGTGAAAGATCAGTAATGCACTCAGTAATGTTAGACATGGATAGGAGTTAGTGGTTTACACACTATTTTTAGAATGGAAGTAAAATGAGTCAAAAAAAAAAAAAGGAGGGTATTAGGTAGTAAAAAACACCAGATTTCTGCTGACGTCCCTTACCCTCCCTCCCTCCCTCCCTTTCCTGCCCTCTCTTCTGCCTCTTCCCCCCTGCCCCCACCCCCACCCCGACACACAACCCAGATCACTGGCTGAAAGCTACTGAGTGCACAAACAGAACATTGCGTTTTATGCTAATCTCCCATCAATGCTGTTTATTGTATCCCATACCTTGCTAGCCTTTTCAATAAAATATGCTTTACCTCATTTCACATAAACCCCCAAACAACATAGATATTAATGATTCAAGTAGTCTTTAAAAATAGAAGTGCACATATACCTCTTATAAAGTCCATCATCTGAGCCTGGGTAGGAAATGAACACAAATCTTATTTCTATAAGTCAGTGAACTTCAGTGATACATTTGTATGAGATGCAATCTTGGGTCAAGTCAGGCTACATGCTCACTTACAGTTTTCTCGTGCTATGATACAATACTGCTCCAGTTCCACAGTGACATTTTAATGATTTTCAAACACTTATCTCAAAGTTCTAAAAATACCATACGCTAAGATGTGCTTTTCCTACAAGACATGCCATCAACTGGTGAATTTAATGTATTTTCCTCTATTAAGTGCAGGTTAAAAAAAAAAAAAAGAAATATATATCTATTTTTTATGATCATTTTATAGCCATGCTGGCTAACAATAGTTAGTTGGCCTCTATAAAAATACTACTTACTTTTGTGGGACATTTATATTAAGGCATTAACAGAAAAAAATGTTAAGTTTTCAGTACCTATTTAGAAATAATACATAACTTCCTATGAAGTAATAATCATTTGAGGAAAAAGTTATAAAGCTACAAAAAATTTAGGGATTTTTTTCAAAATACTTCAAAATTCATAAATCATATTTTGCATTAATCTAATTAATGTTAAATGTGTTTCGTTGATATTTTTTGCTTTACACTTTGCAAGAGATAGAATATGATTGTATATGTTCCCTAAACAAAATTGGTCTATTACTGAACAGAGATGAACATATTTATTTTTTATTTTTTTAATTTATTTTTATTGTTTTATTTTTTATTTTTTTAAATATGAAATTTATTGTCAAATTGGTTTCCATACAACACCCAGTGCTCATCCCAACAGGTGCATATTTATTTAAATGTAAATGTAAAACTCATTTTTAAGATGGGGGTTTGAATGAGTAAAATTGTTACTGGTTCCAGAGTATTCAAGTTCATGCCCTCCTCCACCCCCAAATGTCAGGTACAGTCTTTCATGTGCAAGCACTTCCGTTAGTGTAACACACTTGGCCTTTCCTGCTCCTTCACTCACCTCTTCCCAGAGGAAGAGGAGGAATTTAATCGGATTGAGTTTGGAAGGACACATAGGTATGCATAGGGTGGCCCCTTCCTCTTTAAGAAGCAGCTGTATTTGGGGAGCATCTGTTCTGCTCTGGTCCTCCAAGCTTGAAATTATAACTTGGGGAGCTCTGCCTTTGCCTTTTTATAGCTCTGTTTGTGATGGAGGGGTGACTTTCCCTAAATCTGGAGCTCACAAGAAGAAGCCCACTTGCTGTAGATATACGTCACATTCTCTGTTATCAGTTTTATCAGAAATCAAGGTGATATGCTGATCTCCCATCTGCCTTATTCTTATTTCCTTCTGAGTTGGCCCAGTACTTGGGTGGAAAAAGGAGTGTTTTAATTGAGCTCTTTCAAATCCCAAGTGAGTAAGTATATTTTGCTCCTTTGGTCAATTTCAGTCTTCCAAGATAGGGATTTCTCCCCTATCTACAGACATGACAGGCCTAAGACAAAGGTGACGAGTTAAATTTTATAAAACCATTACACATGATTCTCCTGCTCAAAGCCAGTCAGGATGATTAAATTACTCCCTTTAAAGCAAAAAAAAAAAAAAAAAAGTAGTCATATATTACTTTTTAGTTTTACACTTCTATCTACACACATATATAAAGGTATATGATATACACACATATATATTTAAGATGTGAATAATAATTTTATTCAAATAATCCCTATTGCGGCATAATAGAAAATATATATTTGGTTTTTACCTCCTGCAACTGGCAAACAACTCTATAACCCTTGGAATCCCTGGGATGATGAGTGTCTTTTATATGCTAATGATTGATTGGTGGCTGGGGGTCCCTACATGCTTCCATGGAGAAAGACCCAAAATCAGAGAGGGAACTTTCACCCCACCCCTAACCTTCTGGAAGATGAGAGGGGCTGGGGACTGAGTTAATCACCAATGGCCAGTGATGTAATCAATCATGTCTACATAATGAAACCTCCATAAAAACTCCTGGACAGTGGGGTGTGGAAAGCTTCTGAGTTGGTAAACACACTGAGGTTCTGGGAGTGTGGCACACCCAGACAGAGCATGGCCGCTCCACCTCCCTCCTCCCCATGCCCTGCCCCATGCATCTCTTCCATCTTGTTCTTCCTGAATTGTATCCTTTGTAACCATATAAATCAAGTGTTTCCCTGAGTGCTGTGAGTTGTTCTAACAAATTATTAAATTTGAAAAGGAGGAATGTCGGGGAATCCCCAACTTTATAGCCAAATTGGACAGACGTGTACAGGTCCCCTGGGCACCCAATATTTGTGACTGGCATCTGAAGTGAGGACAGTCTCGTGGGAATGAGCCCATAAGCGTGTGGAGACCGACACTAACTCTGTAGTCATCGCAGAGCTGAATTAAATGATAGGACACCCAGTTGGTGGCCAGAAAGTTGTAGAACTGGTTCTTGGTGGGGAGAAAACCTACATATTTGGTGTCGCGGTGTTGTGAGCAAATATAGTTCATACTCACCTTCTCTATTCCTACAACACACAGGAAAAAACCCTAAAAACAAAATCTATGCACACTGACTCCCATGTTTTCTTTTCTCTCGCTGGACAGGTATTACACTTGCTGTAATATCCGAGTAACTTTAATTGTAAGACTGCTCTTTCCTTGTGCATGTAAATATGCCACACTGTTCAGTCATGCAAATGCATAGGAAAATAGTTGTGCATTTGCAAACATTTCAGATGATGGAAGTGGGGGAAGAGGCACCACACCACGATAGTTCTCCATTTGGGTTGTCATTTCAAGAGACTTTTATATGTTTAAAACACTCACATATGTGTTTTAAACAAATTGAAATAAAAGAGTTCATTCTGAGCAAGTCATAATTCTTGAAATGTCAGATAGTCGGTTCTCATAAAGAACTTCACACATAGGAAGTCCCTTGCAATGACAATTGTTTATTCTCTGGTCACCAAAGTATGTAATCCTACCCCTGTTTAAATGAAATAATATCAACATTTTTTTCAGTGCCAGTTTTTGTCAGCTTGCACAAATTTTAAGGAATTTCTTAACACCTATAAACCAGAAGGTAAAAGGAAAGCAACATAAAATTGTAGAATCCTTTAAAGATCATTGAAAAGCTTGTCTGTGCCTTAAAACAAATCATGATAGTGTTATGTACGAAAAAATACAGAAACACATTTGTCTGCAACAATCCACTCTAGCAACCACTAAACACTGGATTCTTAATTTTGCACGTGAAATTTTCACGTCTAAATTTTGAGCAACTGCACTTCAGATGAAACTGAGAGGGATTTTTAATCACATCATTTTAACTTCACTCATTGCTATCGATTCATATTTTTCCCTAATAAAATAATGTGGTGTGACTCTCTATATTCTAAACTGTTTTTCCATCTTTATCTTATTTGCATAGGAATATGAACTTCTGGTTCCTGTCAAATGAGTCTTTATTACAAAGACGAGGATGTAAATTCATGTGAGTCTCCGTGATTTTGGAATAGGCACCAAGCGCTAACTGCTAACAGTTATGAATATTTATCAGTTGCTGTTATTAAAAAGACAATTTTTTTTCCTCCTAGAGATTCTGAGTAAACAATTTCAAAATGTTACTCCATCTGTCAATGTTTTCTGAAAACAGTACCAACCTTCTTTTTTATCTTCTGGAGTAATCTTCACTTTTGTATCTGTTATGTCTTTGAATGAGGCCAGAAAAAGTACCACATCTCCTTTCTCATTCTTTATAGGAACAATATCCAATAGGCACCAAAATGGAGACCCTGCAACAGTAATAAAAATACAAATCAACCACTGCCTCGTGTTTTTTCTATGAAAATCTCAATCATTAGTGGTGCAGTTAATAAAGTCCTTACTGTTTTCTTCTATCCCACACCTCCCCTCCAACATCTTAAAAATGTCAGTTTTCAGATTCCATAAATGTCTAGCCCATATGCATATCTCTTCATTCCCAAATGAAATGCTTTCTTTGAAAATAAGGCTGTATTTTAAACAAAACCACTTGTCTGTGCTGAGATATTTCTGCTTATGTAATTCAAAATGTATTTCTTTTTTGAACTTGTTGATGTTGAAGCATTCCGCTTTATGAAACATTGCCCCTTCCCACCCCCAACACACACGGGTTGCTAAAATAAAGACCTTTGTTTGGTATGAGATTGCTAGAGGTTTATTTAGTCAATTTAAAAACCAATGATTGTCCACCAGAACGGCTAAAGTTGTTAAAAAAAAAAAGATGAAAAATACCAAGTTTGGGGGGAAATGCATAGTCACTTAAACTCTCCTACATTGTTGGCTGGTTGCAAATTAGTATCTATACTGTAAAAATTATACAACAGCATTAAGATATATTCCCACAATACAAAATTATGCAGCAATGTGAATAAGAGTTATACAATAACTGACAATCAGATGGATGAATATCCCTAACATCATAATGAGCAGAATGCATATATATTAAGTACAAAAACAGGCAAAACTCATCTACAGTGTTAAAAGTCAGGATGGTGGTCTGGGAGATGGTGATTAGAAAGAAGGGGACACAGGTGGGGCACCTGGGTGGCTCAGTAATTTAGGAGTCCGACTTCGGCTCAGGTCATGATCTCATAGTTCGTGAGTTCGAGGCGCGCGAGCTGTGCTGACAGCTCAGAGCCTGGAACCTGCTTCTGTATCTCGCTCTCTCTCTGTCCCTCCCCCCTTCAAAAATAAATAAACATTGAAATAGAAAAACTAAAAAAAAAAAAAAAGAAGGGGACACAGGTCCTAGAGTTCTGGCATGCTGGTCATGTTCTGCTTTATGATCTTTCTGTTGCTTCCATTGGAGTGTTTAGTTTTGCAAACCTGTCAAACTCCATGTATGCATGTGTATTTTTCAGTAGGTGCATATTACTTCAAAAGCGTATTTTTTTAAATTTTTTTTTAATGTTTATTTATTCTTGAGACAGAGAGAGACAGAGCATGAATGGGGGAGGGTCAGAGAGAGGGAGACACAGAATCGGAAACAGGCTCCAGGCTCCGAGCTGTCAGCACAGAGCCCGACACGGGGCTCAAACTCACGGACCGTGAGATCATGACCTGAGCCGAAGTCGGACGCTTAACCGACCAAGCCACCCAGGCGCCCCTCAAAAGCGTATTTTAAAAAGCGGTAAGTTCAATTCTATTTTTCGAGCAAAAGAACCCTGAGAAATAATATTAGCAGCTTCAAGCTCATATTTTGAAATGTTTTTATATATATTAAAATATGAATATATTAAAGTTCTCATACTAGATTTCCTCCTAAAAAACATTTCTGGGCAAAAAAAAAGTTGAAAGTGGCAAAAAAGGTATTATGTGCTTAAAAACAAAACTATTAATCTATTCACACATATTTTTTCCATCATTTTTCTTTTGATGAGCAAAAAAATCCCTCAATACTGTGAATTTCCATCTTATATGGGAGTTGATTTCACAGTTGGGTATAAGACAAAAATAACAGTCAGAAATACCCTTGATATTTTAAGTTGTTTTGTATATACTGTATTAGATCTCACAGTTTCCAACACAGCTGATGTATCCATCCAGCCTTGGAATCTATCACAGATGAAGGAGCTGATACAGGGGCCATCTGACAAAAAGATCACATTTTATTTTAGCTGCTACTGTACTTTTTGAAAAGTGTGGTTGAATACACATGCAATAAACATGAGTACGATGTGCTTCCACTGTATAAAGGATGCATGGAATATGTGCCTGTCCCAATGGATCCTCCTAAATAGCTTCAGCATCATAAGTCAGAAGTTCCTCCCTGTCCTTCGGATTCAGATCTATGGTTTCCTTTCATTCGTCTTCCCAAATATCTATGCCACAGCAATTCTATTTCAATACCACATCACCAGGCTCCCAGAGAACGGGATCTAACCATACCTCCAACATTTACTAGCTCCGGACCATGGGGGAGTCAATTAACTTCTCTTCTCCAATTAACTTGGTTCCCTCAATTGTAATATCCTCATATCCTTCACTCCAGTGATGCGGAGAGTAACCCAAACACCATGAGACAATAATATATCAACCCTATTGTCTACAACTAATGGGGAAACCTCATCAATGAGCCGTAGTCCTGGCCAAACACTACTATCCCCATTATCCCAGGATGGCTCTTAATTCAATTTTTTTCTATAGCCACCATTTCCAGTTGGGAGCGGTTTGTGCTAATGCTGTAGCTATGGTAGGAACAAAAAGAATCATCAGGGCAAGCTGTCAACCAGACCCTGGACATATTAATAGCGGGGACCCAGGAAAGAATATGAATCTGATAGTCGGATCACATTTTTAAAGCATCTCTGTCACTTGTCTTGCAAAAAACGTCACCCAAATCAGAACAGAGGCTATTATTTTTCCCGAAAATACATTTTATCTATGCACTCAGACAAGCCTCATTATTGTCTCCACAGAGCCTTTGCACAGGTGCACCAAAGTATTTTAGAGAGAGGCAAAAGCATATCAGGTGAGAGCCAAGCAAAGAGCTGCCAAATGTCAATATTCTCGAATCAGCACAGCAGTCATTTTACATGGTGTTCTGGGAGTGTTGAAAGAGCACTTTGAGATTTATCTTTTAAGTGAGATGTGATCTTTGACATTTTATAAATTCAGTAAAAGTCCATTAACACGGGTCCTTTTAAATTCAGATTTTTGTAATAATTTGGCATGGACTAGGCTGACGTCTGCCTTCCCATTGCATATATGACAAAAAAATGTGTAGAGGCGTGTATCTCAGAGATACTGCAGGTTTGGTTCCAGACCACCCCAAAAAAGTAAATATCACAATAAAGCGGGTTAAATGAATTGTTTTTGATTCCCAGGGCATATACAAGTTATGCTTACGCTATACAGTAGTTTATTAAGTGTGCAATAGCACGGTGTTTAAAAATGCAAAGTACAGGCTTTAATTAAAAATGCTTAATTTCTTTCAAATACGCTAACCATCATCTGAAGGCTCACTGAGTTGTAATCCTTTTGCTGGAGGGTGTTTGCCTTGATGTTGATGGCCGCTGACTGCTCAAGGGAGGGTGGTTGCTGAAAGTTGGAGTGGCTGTGGCGATTTCTTAAAAAAAGGAAACAATGAGTTTGCCATATCAATTGAGTCTTCTTTTCATGAACGATTTCTCTGTAGCACGTGATGCTGTTTGATAGCACTTTACCTGCAGAACTTCTTTCAAAATTAGAGTCAATCCCCTCAAGCCCTACTACCGCTCTATCAGCTAGGTTTATGGGATACTCAATCTTTTGTCGTTATTTCAGCAATATTCCCAGCATCTGCACCGGGAGTAGATTCATCTCAAGAAACACTTCCTTTGCTCATCCTAAGAAGCAAGTCCTCATCTGTTCAAGTTTTACCATGAGATTGCAGCCATTCAGTCACAGCTTCAGGCCTCACTTGTAATTCTAATTCTCTTGTTCTTTCCACCATATCTGCAGTGACTCCCCCCACTGAAGTCTGGAACCTATCAAAGGCATCCATTAAAATTGGAATCAACTTCTTCCAAACTCCTGTTAATAGCGATATTTTGGGGGTGCCTGAGTGGCTCAGTCAGGCATCCGACTTCGGCTCAGGTCATGATCTCACAGCTCGTGAGTTCAAGCCCCACATCGGGCTCTGTGCTGACAGCTCGGAGCCTGGAGCCTGCTTCGAACTCTGTGTCTCCCTCTCTGTCTACCCCTTCCCCACTTGCACTCTGTCTCTCTCTCAAAGATAAATAAACATTAAAAACACGTATTAAAATAGTGATGTTTGGACCTCTTCGACGAAACACAAATGTTCTTAAAGGCATCTAGAATGGTGAATTCTTTCCAGGAGGTTTTCAATTTACTTTTTCCAGGTGCATCAGAAGAATCACTATCTATGGCAGCTACAGCTTTATAAAATGGGTTTCTTAAATAATAAGACTTAAGTCAAAATGACTCCTTGATACATGGGCTGCAGAATGGACATTGTGTTAGCAGGCATGAAAACTACATTACTCTCATTGTACATTTCCATCAGAGTTCTTGGATGAACAGCTGCATCACTAATGACCAGTAATATTTTGAAAGGAATCCTGTTTCTAGAAGCATCAACCGTGGGTTTAAAATTAAAACAGATTATAAACATCGGTTGTAAACAGATGTGCTATCATCCAGGCTTTGTGGTTCCATGTACAGAGCACAGGCAGAGTAGACCTAGCATAATTCTCAAGAGCCCTAGGATTTTTGAAATGGTCGATGAGCACTGGTTTCAACTAAAAGTCACCTGCTACATTAACCCCTAACAAGAGAGTCAGTCTATCTTTTGAAGCTCTGAAACCAGCCATTGACCTTTCCTCGCCAGCTATGAAAATCCTAGATGGCACCTTTTTCCAATGGAAGGCTGTGTCACCTACGTTGAACATGTGTCATTTAGTGGAGCCACCTTCACCTTCGGGTCACTTGTTGCAGCTTCTCCATCAGCACATGCTTCTTCACCTTGCCGCCTTCTGTTATGGAGGAGGCTTCTTTCCGTAAACCTCATGAACCAATCTCCACTGGCTTCAAACTCTTCTTCTGCAGTTTCCTCACCTCCCAGCGTTCATAGACTTGAAGAGAGTTAGGGTCTTGCTCTTGTTTAGATTTTGGCTTAAGGGAATGTTGTGGTTGCTTTGATCTTCTATTGAGACCACTCGAACTTTCTCCATATCAGCAATGAGGCTGTTTCTCTTTCTTATGATTCTTGTGTTCACTGGAGCAGCACTTTTAATTTTCTTCAAGAACCTCTGTGCATTCCCAACTTGGCTATTTGGCACAAGAACCCTAGCTTTTGGCCTGTTTTGACTTTCAACATGCCTTCCTCACTCGGCTTAACCATTTCTAGCTTTTGATTGAAAGTGAGAGATGTGCAACTTTTCCTTTCACATGAACACTTGGAGGCCACTGAAGGGTTATTAATTGGCCTGATTTCAATATTGCTGTGTCTCAGGGAATAGTGGGGCCCAAGGAATGAGAGAGAGATGGGGAAGAGCCCGTTGGTAGAGCAGTCAAAACACACACATTTATTGATTTAAGTTGGCTGTCTTCTACGGGCACAGTTGGTGGTGCCCCCAAACAATTGCAATAGTAATAACAAAGCTCACTGATCACAGATCACCATAACAACTATAATAATAATGAAAAAGTCGGAAATAGCGAGAGAATTACCAAAATGTGACACACACACACCAAGTGAGCAAATGTTGGGAAAACAGCTCCAATAGACTTGCTGTATGCAGGGTTGCTACAAACCTTCAGTTTGTGAAAAACACAGCACAATAAAGTAAAGCACGATAAAAGGAGGTATGCCTATATGAGGGAAACAGTATAAGGGAGATATAGGCCTATTTCCTTCCTCCTTCCCTTCCCTTCTTCCTTTCTTCTTTCAATTGTTCTTTCAGATTCATCCACACCAATTGCCTTATAAATATGATGTTAGCTGGGGCGCCTGGGTGGCTCAGTTGATCAAGCATCTGACTTTGGCTCACGTCACCATCTCATGGTTTGTGAGTTCGAGCCCCACAACGGGCTCTCTGTTGTCAACACAGAGCCTGCTTCAGATCCTCTGTCCCCCCCTCTCTCTACCCATGACCTGCTTGCACGCTCTCTCTCTCTCTCTCTCTCTCAAAAATAAGTACTTAAATAAATGAAGAAGTAGCATGGAAGGAGGAAATATAAAAAAAAAATGACGTTAGCCACGCCTAACATTAGAAAGCAAAACATTTTCCACTTGCTTCTTCCACAAAAAGAGGACAGATGCAAAGCCTTGCCAAGCAGATTCAAAGCAAAACCCCTCACACTTAATTTGCTCACTTATCCATCCTTTCCCCCCTGCTTTCCTAAATCTCTCTACCAGGACCTCTGTCCTAGCTCTGTGACAAAATCTCTATCCTTGCATGACTATCATAATTCAAAGCTATTCCCCAAGGTTGGCCTCTTCCTCTTTTACTCATGGGCACAGTAATGATCGTGCAACATCTTTCAGTCAGCAGTAAAGTCAGGCCCGGTGCAATAAATCTCTCTTAGGGTTAAGGTGGGAGGCAGCACACCCTTCAGCCTAAAACCCAGAGATGTGAAGGATTCTTAAAAACAGGTTAGAGGGCAGAAATCTTATGTCAATTTTAAGTTCTTCTGTGTATAGCAGCAGTAATTATCATGTGGGTTGGTGAGTGTTAAAACAGATGAGGCTCTGCCAGGATTTAAGTTAATAACACCTTTGACTTCCACGGATAAATACAATTCATGGGGAGAAAAGAGGGTTTATACCCTATATGGTAAAATGTATTTTCGGAATTGCATAAATAATTACACAGAGCTTAATTCCGGTGGAATGTCCCTATCTCCCATTTTGGCACTTCCTTTTTCTCAGTTGGGAAACAAGCGTATTGGAGAATTTGACTTGCTAGTATTTACAATTTTAAGAAGACTGATGTGTTTTCTACACAGCCCCCAAAGATTCTACTTGGCAAGAAGTAAAAACTAATGATAAGGTTTCCGGTATGAATTCAAGGCTCAATAACTTAATATAAGGAGGTACAGATATAAAGCAAATTGAGTTGTGAGTTGTTCCCTTCTCTGTAATGTCTATGCTGTCATGATGAGCTTACAAATTGCCTTTCCCAATGGAAGGTCAGTAGCAGAAAGTGGGATGTGGACCCTCTGCATATCCTCACGTTTCTTAAGCAGGACGTTGCTTGGATTTCAATGAGAAATATGTGTGATGTTTAGCTTTTAAAATTATTACTACAATCCTATAATATCCTAAGTGTTAACAGCATCAATGTCATGCGACTGAAACATTTTCAGGTGCTCTTCATATTGCACATCAACTCTGTTGAGCCTTATTCCTAACAACCATTGTCTCAGTGCTACTTACTCGATGATGGGGTGACAGGTTTGACACTTTTTTTAGAAATTAGTCCATGGGGTAAAAGACCTAAATATGAGTCCGGAAACCATCGAAATCCTAGAGGAGAACACAGGAAGCAACTTCTTTGACGTTCGCCGCAGCACCTTCTTACTAGACACATCGCCATAGGCAAGGGAAACTAAAGCAAAAATGAACTATTGGGGCTTCATCAAGCTAAAAATCTTCTGGGGTGCCTGGGTGGTTCAGTTGGTTAAGCATCCAACTTCGGCTCAGGTCATGATCTCATGGTTTGTGAGTTCAAGCTGTGCACCTGAGGCACCTGGCTGGCTCAGTTGGTGGAGCGTGTGACTTTTGATCTCAAGAGTCATGAGTTCAATGACCACTTTGGGCATAGAGATTGCTTAAAAATAAGTAAATAAGGGGCACCTGGGTGGCTCAGTCAGTTAAGCATCTGACTTCGGCTCAGGTCATGATCTCGTAGTTCGTGAGTTCAAGCCCCATGTCAGGTTCTGTGCTGACAGCTCAGAGCCTGGAGCCTACTTCAGATTCTGTGTCTCCCTCTCTCTCTGCCCCTCCCCAACCTGTGCTCTGTCTCTCTCTGTCTCTCAAAAAATAAATAAATGTAAAAACAAAACCTTTAAAAAAGACAAAAATCTTCTGCACAGCGAACGAAACAATCAACAAAAGTAAAAGGCAACTGGTGGAATAGGAGAAGATATATTTCCAAATGACATATCTCATAAAAGGTTAGTATCCAAAATCTATAAAGAACTTATCAACCTCAACATCCAAAAAAACAAATACCCAATTAAGAAATGAGCAGAGTACACAAATAGACACTTTTCCAAAGAAGACATACAGGGGCACCTGGGTGGCTCAGTCGGTTAGACGTCTGACTTCAGCTCAGGTCTGATCTCACAGTCTGTGAGCTCAAGCCTTGCGTCGGGCTCTGTGCTGACAGCTCAGAGCCTGGAACCTGCTTCAGATTCTGTGTCTCCCTCTCTCTCTGCCCCTCCCCCACTCTCACTCTGTCTCTCTCTCTCTCTCTCTCTCAAAAATAAACATTACAAAAAAAAGGGGGGGGGGGACCCAGGTGGCTCAGTCGGTTAAGCATCTGACTTCGGCTCAGGTCATGATCTCACGGCTGGTGGGTTCAAGCCCCGCATCAGGTTCTGAGCTGACAGCTTGGAGTCTGGAGCCTGCTTTGGATTCTCTGTCTCCCTTTCCCTCTGCCCCTCCCCCATTCATGCTCTGTCTCTCTCTGTCTCTCAAAAACTGAATAGAAAGTAAAAAAAATTAAAAAAAAAAAAGAAGACATACAGATGGTTAACAGACACATGAAAAGATGCTCAACATCGCTCATCATCAGGGAAATACTGATCAAAACCATGACGAGATACCACCTCCTACCTGTCAGAATGGCTAAAATTAACAACACAGGAAACAACAGGTGTTGGCGAGGATGCAGAGAAAGGGGAATCCTCTCGCACTGTTGGTGGGAATGCAAACTGCAGCAGCCACTCTGGAGAACAGTATGCAGGTTCCTCAAAATAATAAAAATAGAACTACCCTACAATCCAGCTATTGCACGACTAGGTACTTACCCAAAGGATACAAAAATACAGATTCAAAGGGGTGCATGCACCAATGTTTATAGCAGCAGCAGCAGCAATAGCCAAACTATGGAAAGAGCCCAAATGTCCACTATACACACACACACACACACACACACACACACACACACACAGGAATATTACTCAGCCATCAAAAAGAATAAAATCTTCCCATTTGCAACAATGTGTATGGAGTTAGAATGCCAAATGCCAAATGAAATAAGTCAATCAGAAAGACAAATACCATATGATTTCACTCATATGTGGAATTTAAGAAACAAAAGAGATGAACATATGGGAGGAGGAAAAAAGAGGAGAGAGGGAAACAAACCAAAAGAGACTCTTAATGATGGAGAAAAACTGAGAGTTGATGGAGGGAGGTGGGTGTGGGATGGGCTGGATGGGTGATGGGTATTAACGGAGGCTGGGGCACCTGGATGGCTCAGTTGGATGAGTGTCTGACTTCGGCTCAGGTCATGATCTCGCAGCTCGTGAGTTCGAGCCCCATGTCGGGCTCTGTGCTGACTGAGCCTGGAGGCTGCGGTGGATTCTGTGTCTCCCTCTCTCTCTGCCCCTCCCCTGATTATCTCTGTCTGTCTGTCTGTCTCTCTCTCTCTCTCTCTCAAAAATAAATAAAAGCATTACAAAAATTCTCCTTCTCCCTCTCTGTGCCCCTTCCCTCTTCAAAAAAATAAAAACTTTTTTAGAAAAGGAGGGCATTTGTTGCGATGAGCACTGAGTATTGTATGTAAGTGATGACTCACTGATTTCAACTCCATTAAAAGAAAAGAAAAGAAAAGAAAAGAAAAGAAAAGAAAAGAAGGAAGAAAGGAAGAAAGAAATTAGTCCAGGGGGTACATATATTGTGGTTGGGGTGGGAGAGGGGCTGTGGGTGGGTAAACAAGGCTACTGCTGATGGTGATGGGCGATGGGACACTTATACCTGTAGCAGAACGGGTGCAGCAGTAATGGGAGTACCAACAGAGTCTATCATTGAGCTCTTACCTGCCCTTCCTCTTTACTACACTTGCTACTGCCTTGTTCCAGCTTTAATCATCTCTCACCCACTCTTCAAAAGGGTTCTTCCTGTCTTTAGGTTTCCTCCCATGCTGCTTCCAGTAAGTTGTGAAAATATAGGGTATCAATTGAAAACACCCAATGGCTTTTCACTGCTTACTTAAAATATTAGCAGAACATTCCAGATTCTTTTTTTTTTAACGTTTATTTATTTATTTATTTATTTTTAAATTTTTTTTCAACGTTTTTTATTTATTTTTGGGACAGAGAGAGACAGAGCATGAACGGGGGAGGGGCAGAGAGAGAGAGGGAGACACAGAATCGGAAACAGGCTCCAGGCTCCGAGCCATCAGCCCAGAGCCTGACGCGGGGCTCGAACTCACGGACCGCGAGATCGTGACCTGGCTGAAGTCGGACGCTCAACCGACTGCGCCACCCAGGCGCCCCAACGTTTATTTATTTTTGAGACAGAGAGAGACAGAGCATGAAAGGGGGTGGGTCAGAGAGAGGGAGACACAGAATCTGAAACAGGCTCCAGGCTCTGAGCTGTCAGCACAGAGCCCGACACGGGGCTTGAACTCATGGACCGCGAGATCATGACCTGAGCTGAAGTCGGCCGCTTAACCAAATGAGCCACCCAGGCGCCCCAACATTCCAGATTCTGTACCAATATGGAAGATCTATTTTCAAGGGACTAGGGGAAAAAAAAACAACAGGGATGGGATGGATAGTGTGAAGAGGTGAACTCAAGGGAGGGGTCACATTAAAAAGGAAGTTCTCTGAAGTACCCAGAGCTGCATGAAGGACAAGCCCGACAGCAGGCTCACCAGCTCTTCTTGGCATTTGCTCTATACCAAGGGATGAAAGCAAGGATTCTTTGGTGAAATATCCGGTAAAGGCTTTACCCTACCTGCAGGGCACAATCCTCTGAGGGCCATCCATCTCTAGTGAAGTCCATACATGTTTCAAGTCTTTGTTGTGTCCCCACTGGATTTGCCTGCATGGACACCCTTCCTCCACATACCCCAGGATCTTAGTGACCCAAAGTAAAGGGCACTGGGGCCCTTATACCTCGTGTAACAGCTGAGGGTAGAGTGGAGCTGGTGGGAGATGAATAGAACCAGCTGGAGACCCCTGTGAGCTGGACAGTAGCTAAAAGATACCTTTCATTTCAATATTTAATGAAAAAGGAAGTTCCAGAAAAGTGTTTTAAGTTTGTTTCTGTATAGAAAAAAAAAAAAGACTGGTAAAATGCACACAAAACATTAATAGTGGTGGATTGTGGAATTATAGTTGCTTCTTTTTTCCTTTCTTCTCGGGATCCTTATTTGCAGTTTTTCTAGAATTCAGCAAAAAGGAATATATAGTGGGATTCTGGCAACTCTAGAAGTAAGAAATGGAAGAAGTTCAAGACTGGGCAATCAGAGTGATGAGATCTTATTTCTGGGGAGCTCGCTTTTTACATAGTCCCATGATTTAAGTTTTGATAGGTGGGGCACCTGGGTGGCTCAGTTGGTTGAGTCTGACTTCGGCTCAGGTCACAATCTCACAGTTCATGGTTTTGAGCCCTGCATCGGGCTCTGTGCTGACAGCTTGGAGCCTGGGTCCTGCTTCAGATTCTCTGTCTCCGTCTCTGTCTCTCCCTCTCTCTGCCCCTCCCCAGCTTGTGCTCTCTCTCTCTCAAAAATAAACACATTAAAATAAAAAGTTTTAACAGACATCCCAAGGATAGCTGAAAAAGTAAGATGGGGGGGGCAGAAGAAAAAGAAAGAGAGAAATGAAGGAAGGATAGATATCAAATCAAGCAATGCTTAACTGACTTGAATGTGCCAAGTTTTGGGGGTTTTCCCCCCCTTTCCATTTTGTTCCAAGTTCCTTTTCTCCTTAAATAAAAACCGTATTCCTCTCCCAGGGGTACGTATAGCTCTCTTTAGGAAATCTCTAATCATTAGGAAAAAGAGGAGCTTGGAAACTTGAGATCTAAAAAAATACACTCAACATGTGCTTTTATCAATAGTTGTACCAACCTTGCTCAACAAATCATTGAGTATATCATTGATCAGTAGAGCTCTTACTTGCTTTAAGAAAACCAAACTGCTTCTGGCGATAAACATAGATAATTACTACCTAGAACTGAAAAGATTTTCCACATATGGTTAAACACAAATTCAGCAGGGAGAAGTGTAGAGGGGGAGCCAGGTCAAATGGGTACAGCCTAATGAAAAAGAGAGGTAAAGGGGTCCTGATGATGTAAACAATACAATGCACACAGCAAGAGCCTAGTAGTAGCTGTCACTTATTAAGCTTCCATCATGTGTCAGACACTATGCCACATGCTTTACATGTATTAAACCTGAACTTCTCACCAATCAACCTGACCAATATTTTACCAAACTGAACTACATTTTACAAATGCGGACATTGAGATATGCGGTATTTTCTTCAAGATCCCGCAGCTGTTAAGTGCCAAAGGGATGAATTTAAACACAAGTCTGAGTTTGATTTTCTAATTTTGCTTTACTATAATATCCTGGGAATGATCTTATTCTATAAGCAGTGCTTCGGGGATTGAGTTTCGCTGCCGTTTAATTTTTCTTCCCATGCTCTGGGACATCATGGAACAGATGCTTTCTTAAATGCCATATCGTAAGAGAAAAAAATGAAATAAAACCTTAGGATAATCGACAAATTTCTCTGTCAGCCAAGGTTAAGAGTGGAACTTCTTTTTGAAACAAGATTCGGCTACTTCCGTTTAAGACTGGCCCGCATCCTTCCTGACATACACATGGCTCTAACTCTTCAACGTGCTTCTGTATCTAATGAGAGACTGGGATCCGAAAACCACCACTGGGGCTGCTTTCAGTCCCCGTGTTGAGACAGAGACAATGTACTCAAAAAAGCCTCTCGATTCAAGTTTTTAAGGGTAGCAACCTAAGTTGCTAATGTATGTAGCACCATATCCTCTCCTCATTCATAAAGCATTTGCCTGACACATCCTCCCAATGTTGTTGTTTCTTGCTTTCTTAGGAAGCTTCAGAAATGGCGATCTCCGCACCATGGCAGCCCTAGGTAGGACACACAATGACATCCCCTGGACTCGTCTCTTCTAAGACTAGAACAAACAAAGAGCACTCAGGTACTCAGCCGAAATCAACGCTGGGCCGTGGCTCTCTGTATCAATGATCCTCTCGGGGCGCCTGGGTGGCGCAGTCGGTTAAGCGTCCGACTTCAGCCAGGTCACGATCTCGCGGTCCGTGAGTTCGAGCCCCGCGTCAGGCTCTGGGCTGATGGCTCAGAGCCTGGAGCCTGTTTCTGATTCTGTGTCTCCCTCTCTCTCTGCCCCTCCCCCGTTCATGCTCTGTCTCTCTCTGTCCCAAAAATAAATAAAAAACGTTGGAAAAAAAAAAAAAATTAAAAAAAAAAAAAATGATCCTCTGGGGGGAAAGAAGGCCAAATGTGAAGGATGATTGTTCGTGAGCAGAAAAATGTCTGATCCAACGGGCTTCGCTTCCTGACTGCTACTTGTAAGCTACTTCCTTCTGAGAACAAGACACAGAAGCAGACTTGCTCCCTTGATACCTGACTTTAAGAAAAGCAATTTAAGATTTATTCAAACTTGCTGTTGTTCAGTGAAAAAGAACTTGCTTTAAATGAGAATTCGAGGATCAAGTGAACTCTAATTGCACAAGGCTTTAGTTGGAGGAATCTATGGTTTCTTGGGGGCAATGGGAATGATTGTTGGGGTCAATAATAATCATAATGTCCACATGGATTCCGTATGGGTAAAGGGGTCTGGGACTCTAGGCCTACTTACTTAGGACCTGAAAGAAAATATTTGGAGACTAAATTGCAAGCAATTGGAAATAAAGATAGTCACTTATTCAACAAATATTTATTGAGTGCCCTCCACGGCTGAAAACTGTTTTAAGTGTTTGGATACAGCACAACAGTAAACAAGACAGAACAGATCTCTGTCCTGTGCCTCAAGAGAACTTATACTCTGCTCTGGAGAGAAAACCAATGATAAACCATCGTCTCCTGGAAGATTTCAAATGCTGCAAGAACAGCAATAAGAGCAAAAGAAGGATAAAGAATGTGGGAAAGGGGGGATAATAATTTTAGGGAATTGTTCCTGAAAGTGCTAGTTAATATTGCTTTTGAATATTAATGACTATTTGTGTGCTATATTGAAGGTCCTCTTAGAAGCGAATGATGAGAAGGCCATGACGCAGGTGTCAGGTCAAGCAAAGGAGAAAGGGGAGGAAGAAGAATTGGACAAGAGCACCTTAGACCGCAGCGCAGCTGTGAGGAAAGTTCACCAAGGTGATCAGGGACTCACCCAGCCAAGGTGCCCATCAGGGCAGTTCCGTATCTCCCAGGAACAGAACTGGTTAGCATCCAGTTCGCACCCGACTGCTTCCCTCGGTCATTGGGTGGAAGCTGCCCATAGAAAGTTTGGCCTCTGTGCCAACACAGTGAAACAATTTCAGAGCACAGCAGCTGGGGCCATTGGCCAGTTACTATCCTGTAATCAGACATATGAGATGCACGTTCTCATGGCTGCCGCAATTAGTTGAGTAGATTATCTCACATTTTTGGCAGAACAGCATCCATGCCCTTCCTCTTGTCACTAAAAACCTCCGTATTCGACCAGAAACCAAAACACCGCTCTGCATGTGGCCCTGGTAGAACCATCAAAACCCCGTGCTCTGACTCACCCTCACAGGAGGGAGGGGCAAAGCATCCACACTGGACCAATTAGTCTTTCTCTACTGGTAGTTTTGATCATGAACAGAGGGACCCAAGATCAAAAATGGAGGAAGCAGATTCATTGAACAATGAAGGCCAGAAAAACCTTTCCAGTTACTCCTGCTACCTAGACCTTACAGAACACTACTGCTTCCTGCCTGTTTCAAAAGCTGGTTGCTCATTACTCTCTTTGCTTCTATAAGTTGTAATATATATTGCTAATAAATGAGTATTTTTGCATAAGACAACCAGAATCAATCTGTGTTGCTTATGAGGAACCCTAATTACAAAAGTGATATATTTAGAAAAGGAGTCAAGGTATAGTGGAAAGAATGCAGAGTTGAGATGACCTCGCATGTGGTCGAGTCCTAGATTCTTCATTTACTCACTGAGTATACCCAGATATAATTTTTATACCTGTCTGCACCACACCTGCATCCTGGACATATGCCCACATCTCATGGTTAAGAGCTTTGAAGAGGCCAAAATATGCAAAAGCATTTTATACTTTTTTGACTCGTTCTATAAATTAAGGACTTTACCTGTACATGTAATGCTTTCATTCTTTAACTATTAAAAAAAAAAACAATCAAGCTTACCTATGGCTCAACATTAATACTTGTTAAAGCTAGGTGATGGCACAGGGTGGGTACTGGTTATAAAAATCTCTGTGCATATATATGAAACATTTCATTTGTTTTTAATTAAGGAAACGCTTATTACTTTGGAAAATGGAGAATTAGTCAGCATTTATTTGAACATCTAAGCTAGTATTAAGTTGTAACATACAGTCAGCTTAGATTGCTGGGGTTGACAAAAGATCTTTTGGATGATGAGATGGAACTCTTTACTGGAAAGCTGAAAATCCTGAGTTCAGAGCAGTTGAGTAAACCATTCAGAATGATTAATGTTAATTGTCACAAGAGGAGGGCCTAGCCCTCAAGTCATATGACTTTTAGTTTCATGGGCTTTGTGCTAAAACACAGTGCATTTCTCCAAACATTAAAAGAAATCTCCAAAGGAATAATGATCACATGAGTGGATAATCTAGTTTTGATACCTTAAAAGAAAAAATCATACTTGCATATCTTATTGCTATTGATAAAATAACCCAGGACACATAACAAATTTCAGCATTGATCAGGGTTGTTCTGTTTTGTTTTGTTTTGAAGTAGATTTGGGATTAGAATCTGTGTTTAAAAGATTGGGCAAGTAAGGTAAAACGATGGAAAGTACGTTCTAGGGGAGAAAGCAGAAATTTTGCGATGAGAATTTGGAAACAAGGAAAGAGAAATGGAAAAGGAGTGGTTAAGGATCTCATGACAATTCTCCAGTGTATAAATACATGGTTGCAGTTTTAGGTGTCGTTTTAGCACTTTCCAAGAACATGCAGACAACAAACATACTGTACGTTTCTTCCATTGTGCAAACTCGCCTCTTAGCAAAGGCTCATGAACACAGCGCCAGATTGCCCTGAGTCACAATTTGGCAGGCACGTTGAAGTAAAACAGTTAGAAGCTCCCTCAACGTACTGCTCCTCCCCTAAAATGGAGCCGATACCTCATCAGAACTTGAGGGCAGGGGCGCCTGGGTGGCGCAGTCGGTTAAGCGTCCGACTTCAGCCAGGTCACGATCTCGCGGTCCGTGAGTTCGAGCCCCGCGTCGGGCTCTGGGCTGATGGCTCGGAGCCTGGAGCCTGTTTCCGGTTCTGTGTCTCCCTCTCTCTCTGCCCCTCCCCCGTTCATGCTCTGTCTCTCTCTGTCCCAAAAATAAAAAAAAAAAAAAAAAAAAAAACGTTGAAAAAAAAAAAAATTAAAAAAAAAAAAAAAGAACTTGAGGGCAAACCCCAGTGCCCAGGGGAGCACTGCCCTACCCTTCATGCTCAGGTGAGGTATTCGCACCGGCAAGCCTGTCCCAAGACAGACACTGTTTTGTGAAAAGTGAATTCACGCGTAACCTCTTCTCACTAGTTTGCATACGTTTATAGGCATTTTCCTCCAGCAACAAAAAAAGTACAGGTAGTTAAAACATGACAATTCAGAATTCTAAACTACAGAGGGCTCCAATTTGATATTCAACCTGAAAGATTTGGTACATTCATCTTCAGAGGTCAGCAAACTTTTTCTGTAAAGGGCCGGATAGTAAATATTTTTGCAGTTCATAGAGTCTCTGTCTTAACTATTCTACTCTGCTATTGTAGTGCCCAAACAGTAATAAACTGTACATAAGAAAATGAGCATGGCCATTTTCCAATAAAATGCCCTTTACAAAACAAGCATTCTGCCAGATATGATCCACAATCCACACTTTGCCAACCCCTTATGAAGAAGCCTGCAAATTACTGTGTTCTGGGAGTTAAGTCTTCATGCGCTGGGAGTTTGACCACACTGTGTATTACCAGAGTATTTAAGCACTTTTTGTTAAAGCGAGAATCAGGTAGAATCTAGGCTGTGAATGTCATACTGGCACATTCTAAAAGGAGATTAACCAGACAACCTTTCGTAAATAGAGGGTAGTCATTCCCTTCCTCTTTTGATAATGAAAATACACGTAATTATCCTTCACCCGAAAAATAAGCTTAATGACCTTCGAGGGATCTCTGACAAGGCATGTCTTACAATGCCATTAACAGAAACTACAGTGGGGATTATGAAATGGAGTAGAAACTTTGTGAGTTGCATCACAAAAGCAAAATATATGCCAATCAGGAGGTAAAGGAGTCAAATGGAGACTGTGGTCAAAGAGTGAGGCCAAAGCAACTAGGAGCTTAAATATGTGAGAAACTTCTACTCTGGCAATATCTTTCATGGGGGGGGGGGGGAAGGAAACAGGTAGTTTTCTAAATCATTAGAGATCTTTCAACGTTTTTTTTTTTTTTTTTTTTTTTTAATTTATTTTTGGGACAGAGAGAGAGACAGAGCATGAACGGGGGAGGGGCAGAGAGAGAGGGAGACACAGAATCGGAAACAGGCTCCAGGCTCCGAGCCATCGGCCCAGAGCCCGACGCGGGGCTCGAACTCACGGACCGCGAGATCGTGACCTGGCTGAAGTCGGACGCTTAACCGACTGCGCCACCCAGGCGCCCCTAAATCATTAGAGATCTTATACGCGAAACAACTTCGAGCAAAAGGAAAAATTTTTTTAAACCACAAGACACATTCACAGTTCAATGTTTTCCCTTTTAATAGTACCTTCTCTTAGTAGCACTGTTAACAAAATTTCTTTTGCTGGTTGACTCCTGCTGTAATTTCTGAAACACAGTGCTTTTTTTTTTTTTTTTAAAGATCGTTTAGGGGACTCAAACTTGAAGAATTCTGGGAAAGTGAAGACTTGAAAAATAGCTGTCCTTATCATAATGAAATCAGTTCCCCAGTTATAGCTTGGTTATAGTGCCCATCCCTGGAGATGCTCCAAGCCATAAGATATTTTTTCACTGTATGTCATTTTTTAGTAACGATGGTTCTTGGATCTGATCATCAGTGCCCTATGGATTAGTAAATATTAGAAAAACAAACACACTGAAACAAAAAGCCGTACGCCAGCCTTCCCTTCCCTCTCATCTCAAAACATACACCCCCAACACAGTATAAAAGGCCAACTTGGATGGATTCGATTGCAAATGCACATTTTAGAGTCATTCTTAACACTTCCTTCTTTCTCTCCCTCCCCCAATACCCAACCCAAAGAGACCACCACACCCTGTCAATTCCAGTAGATAAACCTTTGAAAATGGTTTTAAAGCTTTTCACTCTTGCATCTTTATTAGCCACATTGTAGGCTCAACCGGGGCTTCAGCAGAAACCTCCAGAATGTCACTCCCTCTATCTCTGCAAGATAGAGAATGAGAAGAGGTTCTCCAAATACGAAAAAAAGAAAATCATCCTAACAAGGGAACCAATGTCTAGAAACAGAAAGAAAAGGGGATGGCGAGGTCAGAGATCTGAGAACACTTGGAAGGAGAGGTGACCACGAAGCTGACACAGAAGAGCAAAATGCGTCTGGAGTAGCGTGTGCGGCTAGACTCAGTGTCTCAAGGCTATTCTGGTAGGGTAGCCATCCAGGGCTCCATCTGAAACAGTAAAACAAACATTTTGACTCAGTCAGCAAGTACTGAAGCATTTCTTACGTGCCAATGACTGTTCTAGGCGCTGCGGACACCATGATTAATTAATACGGCACCAGAAAAACGAAAAAGAAGCCACCCTCGACCATGCACAACCTCATGAGAGAGATACATGGATAAAGGGAAGGCTGTAACAAAGGGTGCGTTAGGCAGTTTGGTCTGCTATAACAAAGCGCCACAGACCAGGTGGCTGCGGGCTGCCAGGAATTTACTCCTCACAGCTTTGGAGGCTGGAAGTCTGAGACCGGGGTACCCGCGCAGTCAGATTACAGTGAGTCCTCTTCCGGGTCACACACTGCCAAATCTTGGCTAAGACATCACAGAATCTTTGCGGGATCCCTTGGAAGATGGTTAGATAGTTAGATGTCCATGGCTTTTCTAGTGAGGCGACGGGGGGATGAGAAACCAGGCCACAGGCCAGGGCCCGAACATTGGATTCAGACATCTAAGTGGGAGGTTCTGAGGGCCCGGCACGCTGGGAAATGAGAGCAGACAGGTTCTTCTTGTGAGGGACACATGCCATGGTAGGAAGGGATGTTTGTCGAGAGGCTATAATGTTTGGAACCGGCCTCATGGGCATACAAACGGTACAGTTGCCTAGGCTGTGCACTCAGGAGGGCCCCAGGCTTTGATTAAATGATCCACGGTTGCTATCTTGAAATTTTTAGTAGATCTTTTTAAAGGCAAGGGACTCTACAAATTAGAGTCCTAATAATGGGTGTGAGCAATGATTACCTCGTTTGGTCCTTCATCAGACCTCTCTCCCTCAGAAAAGGTCAAGCTGAGGCTCAGACTAGCCAAGTCACTTAGCTAGTATACATACTTAGGGAGTTTATACAGCAGAGACTCTACCCCAAGCCCTTCTGGTTCTAGCTACTGCTCTGGTTATATTAGCCGGTCGTTGGCCTGGGCACAGTAAATATCGTGGGAAGATCCGTCCTTACCAAGGCTTGATTCTCCAAGCTCCATATCTCCTTCTCACCACAGAAAGAGAACCTTTAAAACAACAGGTTTTTCTCATTTCAAAGGGAACTTGTTTAGCTCCAAAGATTCTCAGACACTGCCGGTAGTTACATTTCAATTCTGGCTCATAAAGATGGAATATGAATAGCCACAGGTACAAAAATGAGTAACTTAATAGGTTCTTTCCTTGACTGTTTGCCGGTTCTTCCCGGACATACAGCACCTAGGAAGCCCCTCTCTCTCTCATAGACCAGGAGCTGGTGAAGGCTCCCTAAGTAGGAGGCTGAGGTCTGCCATGCCCGTGAGCATGACCAAGTGTCTGTGAGTGCAGCGATCAGGAGTCTCGGACCCCAGCCCTTCCACTTAATTTCTCTGGGAATGAGTTTCTTTAACTGTGAAGTGTGGCATTAATAGGATTTGCCGCAAAGGATTGATGACAGGTGTAAGCGGAGGTAACAACACGAGCAAACAGCGAGCACGGGGCTTGGCCCGCAGCGAACGCTCCGTGTTAGTTGTTAGTACTGTATGAAGTCAGGAAGGCTGACCGTGAACAAGTGGACGTGCGGGGACTAGCAAGGCAGCAACCGTGACCGCTCAACCTGGACAGGGCAGGCAGAGCTACGCAGGTCCCGACAAAGATGCTGACGCCTGATCTGCACCTCTGTCTCACTTTGCTCCGATCATCCTGGCTGGGCAGCCCGGGGTTAGCCTGTCAAGTACAGACAGAAGACTCCTGCTCATTGACTAAACCACGGAACCTGAACCATGGACATGGTTCCACTTAGAGTAGCGTGTTCGGCTGTGTGGGAAAGAGCCCAGGAGAGCTGCCTAGGCTTACAAGGACGAAGCCCGAATACGAATAAGTATTCGTATTCGATAAACTGCCTGGCAGCCTCCCCCTTAGGCTGCGTGTGCCTGTCCTCTCTGAGTTCTCTGCCCTTCCGGCTGCCATCCCTGAAGGTTGTTTACTGTATTTGCATTTCTGAGCCTCGCTTCTTGAATGCAAAAGACACAGGAGGGAAATATAAAATACTAATCTTCTATCAAGACTGAACAGGCATATTGGAGAATCATCATAAAATCATAAAAGCATCATAAAATGCTTTCTATTTTGGGGCGTGCCAAGTCTGAAGTAAAGGCTCAGAGGAATCAGACTGGAAAGTAACGGAAAGTTAGCAGCAACAGTCTGACCCGCAGGTCCCTAATACACTTAGCTGTGGGAAGCACGGTCCCTATTTGTGGCCCTTCAGACATTACGAAAACTGTAAATTTTATAAGCATCAGAATTAAATGTCCTCTTGCCTCCTGCTGCTCTCCCTCTCTCTTTCGACAAATACGTTGCAACAAATCTAGACCTGAAGTCTGTAAAACATGGTTGCACATTTTTTTTCATCACTCTTTCTATCAAGAGTTGGGATTCAGGTCCCCTTCTCCCGAATGTGGGTAGACTTGTAGCTGCCCCAACCACAGTACTGACATGGTATGGAAGTTGCACAGGTGACATCCTAAACCTGGTCACGAAAGGTCTCACAGCGTCTGCCTGGTTCGCAGAACACTAGACTACCTGGAGGCCTCCAGAAGGCTATGTGTAGGCACTTCAGGCCACCGTCCCAGTCAATCCCAGACTTCTAACAGGCCAGACATGCGAGTGAAGCCGTCTCAGGTCCCCCAATCTGAACATCCAAGCATCTCCCATCTGAACACCACCTACCAACCAACGTCTGCCAACCCCGAAAGGAAGAAGAATCATTCTGCCAAGCCCAGCCTGAATTCCTGACCCACAGTACTGTAAGCTGAGACTGCCACTATTTTAAGCCACTAAATTCTGAGGTGGCTGTTGCACAGCCATGGTTAACTGGGACACTAGATACACTGTGCTGTGCCTCCTTGACTCCACGAGCCTGGGAGGAAGAATATGCTTGTATCCATTCCACAGGGAAAAAGTTTCCCAGCTCCTACGTTCACTAGCTTTTCAGTAGACTTGAGTCCCCACTGGGCTCTTTCACCGATACTTCTAAAACTCACAAAGGGGAGGTCTCCATAATCTAGTCCTCTTGCCTTCCAAGAATGCAAGACTCTAAGCTCTGCGTCATCCTCCAGGCTCACGGTGAAGCTTTTAGTGGTTGCCAAAGGACCATCCCAAGGAAGGCTAATGCCCTGGGCTCAGACAGTCTCAACAGCCTGAGGAGATCCTATGAAACGATGGCACCGCCTTTGTGCTCCCTTTCTCATGGACTCTGGTCTGAGTCCATGGGAGGGCTGGCAGGGAAAATGCTCTTGCTTCACTCAGAATTTACTTTTCCTTTTGCCCCAGATCTCGCTCCACCTTAAGATAAAGTTTCTTGTATTGCCTGTAATCTCAAGCCTGGTTCTGTAACTCTTTTCGAAATAGGTTCCTGGCTTACCTCACTGTTCTCTCCATGTGGTGGAAATCTAAAGCTACTGTGAGTGACGCCCAGTCTGGGAACGCCCACAGCCACAGAAGACAGGCGCTTAGACACTACACTTTCCATTAAAGAGCATTTTCTTGTTTTTCACTTATTACGTGGATGGGAATGACACCTCTTGCTCTGGAATTTGGATCTTACACGAAACCATTCTATTTGCAACGCTGCAAGCCCATTTCTTAACAGTATTGGGGAAGTAACGAGGCTACACATTTAAAATGGTAATTTCGGGTAATTTTAAAATGGTAAAATGGTAATTTAAAACCGACTTCAGCTCAGGTCAGGATCTCATGGTTCGTGGGTTTGAGCCCCACATGGGGCTCGCTGCTGTCAGCCTGTCAGTGCAAAGCCAGCTTTGGATCCTCTGTCTCCTTCTCTCTGCCCCTCCCCTGCTTGCGCTTTCCCCCAAATAAATAAATATTTTTTAAAAATTAAAAAAAAATGAAATGCTAATTTTGGGGCACACGGGTGGCTCAGTCAGTTAAGTGTCTGACTTTGGCTCAGGTCATGAACTCATGGTCCATTAGTTCGAGCCTTGTGTCAGGCTCTGTGCTAACAGCTCAGAGCTTGAGCCTGTTTCTGATTCTGTGTCTCCCTCTCTCTCTGCCCTTCCCCCACTCACTCTCTGTCTCTCTCTCTTTCTCAAAAATAAATAAACATACATACATACATACATACATAAAATGTTGATTTTGAGAATCATGTGACATTCTATCACCCCAAGGCTTTGTCTCTTTTCCTGTATTGAGCTCCAATTCTCAAATACCTACAGGGCATAATCAACTATTCTAAAAATCATCTGCAGAGTCATTTGAAAAACTGAGTGTAACTGAACTCACTAAAAATATCTTACTTATAAACTCAGTGTCAGAAGGAAAGTGATGGTCCTTACTATGACTATCTGCCATGAGCAGCTCACTGTAAATAAAAAAGAGATTTCACGAAGAAACCTGCTTCCTTTTGTCTTTGACCATGAGCTGACCTTCTAAGACTGAGTATGCATATGCCTGGTTCAGACTGTTTATGTGTACACAGAAGTGAACGCGCTGCTTGCTCAACTAGTGGGATGCATACTCTCGGTAGAACAGATTCTTTTAGCTAGTTCATATAAATACCTTACATTTTAATACCTATTAGCTTTAATGCATATGGAAACAGAAATATCCGGCCTACCTTCAGACATTTTGAGGGAAAGGAGTTAAGACACCACCTAATGTCTCCCATTTCTCTAGCTCTCCCCGTTCTCTTACCTTCTCTTCCTGTCCCCCTGACCTCTCCCTCTCTTCTTCCCCCCATTGCTACTTACGAGAAGCCTACCCCCACTCACCACCACTTTGTATTTACTGAACAATTTAAGTTTTCAGCTTCTGATTTTCACCTGAATATATATCTAGCAGCTGAGTAAACAAAGGATTCCCCAACACACAGAAGGCATCCTCCCTAAACAAACAGTAAATTGTAAATAAGTTGTTTTTGTTGTCACGAATATATATGTTTAAAGTCCAAACCACAGAAAGTTGAAAATCGAACTATATTTAAAAAGAAAAAAAAAACCTTGATTTTTCTAAGCATTTGTCCATGTCATGACAAGCTGAGGACTGTCTATCATGAAACACACATAAGACACGTCTGTGTTCACATTATTTTTCTGCATCATACTTTCCTTATCTGTAAATGTGAGAAAATTCATACTTACTTGAATTCTTACTGGGAAAACTAGATAACATTCATTGGTTGGCACACCATAATCAATTAGATTTATTATTATAGATTTCACAGTACACTTTTTTTCTTAAGTTTCAAGACTTGACATTACAATATTTTCATTGCATATTTATTTATGGTTAACTTCCACTTGAGGCTAGTGATCCTGGTTTTCCATTTAGAGTAGTGATTTAGCTTTCTTTTGCTTGCAATTTGAGTTTTAAAAAAAGTGAGTCAACTTAAAAACATTAAGCAGGCCCGCCTCGGTGGCTCAGTCAGTCGAGCATCTGACTTTCAACTTCATGATCCCAGGGTTGTGAGATCAAGCCCAGTGTAGCTTTCTGCACTGAGCATGGAGCCTGCTTGAGATTCTCGCTCTCTCTCCCTCTGCCCCTCTGCCCCATTCATGCTCTCTCTCTCCCTAAAGTAAAAAAGTAAAAAATAAAGAAAAACATTAAGCAATAGTTCAGAAGGTGCGTGGAAACAGATGGCAAATCTTGAAGGTGACCTGGGAATGAGTTTATTTGTGAGTGAGAAGAGTTATGCAAAACTATCAGAGTTGGGATTCCTTTTTGTAACAAATACTTATATTTCTCTCTTCTCTATTTAAAAGTGAAAAATCATAATTAATATTATACAGGTTGTTTTCAGAAAAGCAATACTGTATGTTATTAACAGTAAGCTTACAGAAAAATCAGAGTGAAGCCATCTCTGATAAACTAGTATGCATCTCAACACGGAATGCTCAGGCATGACTGGCTTCAAGAGAAGATGTACTGTAGCAGCTGGATAATTGGACCCGTGTACAGAATCTCCCAGAATGCAAGAACTCTGCGTGCAGAGCCCAGGCACATGTGTTTGCTGCACCCAGGACAAGTCCTGTGAGTCAGTGATGAGATTTTTCAGAAATGGGTGAAATTCTGAACAAGATGAAATTGAATCATTCCTCACTGCACTATGGTTTTATTCTCGGAAATTCAGTGGGAAATTGAAGCCTTCCCCAAAACAGTGTGTGTTAAGTTTTAAGTTCAGATAATTAGAAACCAGTGCTTTACTTCCCGGAAAAGCTGATGGGGCATTACAAAGTCTTGCAGTACTCGGTACTGTATTGTTAACTGTGGCCGCTCTGGGGTTATAGATCTGTCCAACTTACTCATCTTGCGTAGCTAAAACTTTCTACTCAGCGAACAACTCCCTTTTTCCTCCTCCCCTTAACCCTCAGAAACCACCATTTTATTCTCTGTTTCTATGAGTCTGATTATTTTAGATACCTAATAAAAATGGAATCCTGCAGTCCTTCTGTGACTGGTTTATTTCACTTTGCATAATGTTAACAGAATAGATCTCACGTTAAGTGTTCTTACCACAAACAAACAAACAAACAAACCATAAAAGAACACAAGGAAATTTTGGGAAATTTTGCAAAGTGTGAAACTTCGCAAAGTATGAAACTTTGCAAAGTATGAAAATACTTGCAATTCTTCGATTGCAAGACAATCCCGTATATTATAGTACATTTAGTGTCCTTGACTCCTGCCCATTAAATGACAAAACAACTTCTTGAGTCAAACATCCCCAGAGATTTGCAAAATGCCCCTGGGAGGTGGTACCCATCCCCATTTCTACAGAGAGCCAGTGGCTTAAGGGCAAGGACCTTGAAGTCTAAGAACGTTTATGTATCTTGGCTTCTTTATTTACTAGTTTACAATCTTGGGCAAGTCACTTAAATTGTGATATACCTAATGTAAATGTAGCCAGGTGTTTTTGGTGGATATGTTAGAATCCTAACTTGGAATATGACCTTATTTGGAGATAGAGTCTTTACAGAGGTAACAAGTTAAAGTGGGATCATGAAGGTGGGCACTAATCAGATATGATAAGCGTTCTTATAAAAGTGGGGAAATCTTGACAGAGCCACTCACAGAAGGAAACACTATGTGAGGACGAAAGTAAAGATCAGGATAATGCTTCCTCAAGCTAAGAAACACTAATGATTGCCAGCAAACCACCAGAAGCTAGGACAGAGACATGGAACAAATTCTTCCTGACAACTCTCAGCAGAACCAACTCAGCTGACCCCTCGATAGTGGGCTCCTGGCGCCCAGAATGGTGAGACAATACATTTCTTTAGTCTAAGCCACTTGTGTGTGGTACTTTGTTAGGTCAGTCCTAGCAAACTAACACATCACAATACTATATCTGCAAAATTAGCTGTTATTTTCATTTTCTTCTTAAATGTATGCTCTCCTCCCACATTTTTCTTCCTGGGATCTATTTCGTATGGAAATGGGCTTGATACAATGGAATATTACTCAGCCATTAAAAAGAATGAAATCTGGCCATTTGCAACAACATGGATATAGCTAGAGAGTGTAACGTTAAGGGAAATAAATCAGCCCGAGAAAGACAAATATCATATGATTTCACTTGCATGTGGAATTAAAAACAAACAAAACAAATGAGCAAAGGGAAAAGAGAGAGAGAAAGAGAAGCCAAGAAGCAGACTCTTAGCTCTACAGAACAAACCGATGGTCACCAGAGGAGAGGTGGATGGGGCGATAGGTGAGATAGGTGATGGGAATTAAGGAGTGCACTTGTCTTGGAATGAGCACTGGGTGATAATATGGAATTGCTGAGTTACCATATCGTAAACCTGAAACTAATATAACACTCTATGTTAACTATGCCAGAATTAAAATTTTAAGAAATAAAATCAATCAATCAACCAATCAATCAATAAAAGAAAACGGGCTTAAAAGATAAGATTTCTGTGGAGAGGATATGCTAAGATTAACATCTAACGGTTGGGGCCCATAGAGCCAAACATGATGGTCTTCTATGACAGTGAAGAAACATCTTTCTACCATTAAAAAACTTGACCCAGAAGCTAGAATCTGGAAGATGGCAATATGAGATGACATCTTAGCCTGTCCCTTCTCAGCTTGTGGATCATGAGAACAAGTAGGGGAAGCCAGAGATAATCTCTCCACTCTGAGGTTTCACAGCTTTGAAGACAAAAGAAGCTGCATTGGATTGTTTTTTTGGAAACATTGAAGATATTAGGGACCTTTTCCCTTCTCTATTTCGGACTGGAGAGAAACTGCTCGTCAGACTACCTCTTTATCAACATGGAGGTGGCTGCCTACTTTTGAGGAAATGTGAGAGCATAAAGAATGCTCCAGTTCATTTCCCCGGAGACTCCCTTTGCTTCTAGGTGTGAAGGATGGGTGTGCTCACCTTGCGAGAGCATCAGAGAGATGGGCCATGCACGAATCAGTGGTCAACAAGAGGTCAGGGGGGTCCTTTCCTCACTATGCCTTTGGTTCAGATATTCCCCTCACACCCCAGCCATACAAATGGCAATTTGGGAAGAAAAAAAGAAGGAGAAGAAAACTCTCAGAGCCTGGGCTTATATCCCCAAAGCAACTGTACATGGTCTAAAGAGATTGTTTAAACAGCTACGTGAAACAGCAATGGTGGTGAAGAGTTGTTGGTCTTTGAAACATCCCCAATCCTTTCACAAAATTAAAGTAACTAAGGTAGCAAAATCAGAAATCCACACATACACACAAAATCATGAGCAAAACTGTGTAACAGTGTGCCCCCCGGAACCTCAGAATACAGAGTGATGGGGCAATACCCCCAGTAATTAAGTTTTATTCCATTTTGAGTTGACTTTTGTGTATCGTACAAGATTGTGGTCCGTTTTCATCCTTTTGTATGTGGATATCCAGTTTTTCCAACACCATTTATTAAAGTGACTATCTTCCCTGACTACATTTTTGGCTCCTTTGTGACAGATTAGTTGACTTAGAAGCTAGATCCTTGCAGGAGTAGCAACTGCAAGGTAAAAACAGGATAGGAAAAGGAGAATTCTCACAGGCCTAGGAGCTTGGAGCCTCATAAACCCTCAACAGGTTATCCATTTCCAAAAGAAGAAGTGCTCTGAGAGTGGAGGGCTCTGGAGATCTGAAAACAACTAAAACTAGAAAGGAGGGGCACCTGGCTGGCTCAGTCAGTGGAATATGTGACTGTTGATCTTGGTGTTGTGAGTTTCAGCCCCATGTTGGGTGTAGAGATTAGTTAAAAATAAAATCTTAGGGGCGCCTGGGTGGCTCAGTTGGTTAAGCATCTGACTTCGGCCCAGGCCATGATCTCACAGTTCGTGAGTCCGAGCCCCGCGTCAGGCTCTGTGCTGACAGCCTGGAACCTGGAGCTCTTTGGATTCTGTGTCTCCCTCTCTCTCTCTCTGCTCCTCCCCCAGCTCATGCTCATACTCTGTCTCTGTCAAAATAAATAAACTTAAAAAAAAATTTTTTAAAAATCTTGCAAAAAGAAACTAGAAAGGAGCTCCATTTTGGGTGAGTGCAAGTGGGCTACACAAAGATAGAATGGGGTTGGGGCTGCCTGAGCCTTCAACGCTCCGAGAAAATCTTTCTTGGAAGCTGCTAGAACCAGAACTCAACTTGGTCAGAGCATGAAGATCAGGGTAAAGAAGGGAAATGTTTCAAATACTAGTGTAGGAGAGGCCACCCTAGGAGAGGAAACCTACCTCAGAAAGTTGCAAAAATGTAGCTATACTAAGAAGCGATTCATAAAATAACTTCCTGGTGATGGCAGAAGGAACCTTAGAGTTCGACAAGGTATACACAGTCCTACAGGACACACAGTGTTCTGTGAGGTGCAGGACAGTGTGCAAAGTATGCTATGCATAAGAAAAGGAGAGAAACACATAGATATTAGTATCACTCATATAGAAGAAATGAGAGGATGAACACAGAATTAATAAAATGATTACACTCAGTTAGGGCAGCCATACCTCTGTTTGCCCAGAACAGTTCTGGTTAATGCCTTTTGATATCAACAAAACTGGAGGGTGGCTCAGTCGGTTAAGCATCCAACTTCGACTCAGGTCAGGATCCCGGAGCTCATGAGTTCGAGCACCACATCAGGTTCCGTACTGACAGCTCAGAGCCTGGAGCCTGCTTTGGATTCCGTGTCTCCCTCTCTCTGCTCCTCCTCTGCTTGCACTCTCTCTCTTTCGCTCTCTCAAAAACATTAAAAAAAAAACCCCACAAAAGTGGAGGAGTGTGCTTTTTGAAAAGGCATCTTAATGGTACTCATTTCTAATATATGGGTAGACCCTTGACTATCTAGAGGGAGGACAAGTGAGGAGAAATGTCAACTCCGTCTGAATGTGAAAGTGTAAAATATTACTATCTCTATTTTAGACAAAGACAAGTTTACATATTATGCTTTTTTACGTCTGAATTTTACTTAGGTATTTTACTTGAAATAAGTCAAATTCCAAATACAATCATACACAATATGACAACGCAGTAATGAACAATTTCTATAAGTCGATGATTAGTGCTTTACGGTAATTATACAATCACTTAATTTTTTTGAAAATAGATGATTTTACTAAAGTATGGTTGACACATAATGCTTTATTAGTTTCAGATGTAGACTAATTTGACAATTCTACATTTTGTTACATGCACCATAACTGTAGATTTATATTATGTTTACCTGTGAAACTATTTGTCTTCCTAATTATTACTTAACTGAAAAAAACTTATTCTTTCTGTATATTGGTCTCCTCATCTGCAATATGATAATATAAGAGTATCTATTTTTTAAAAAGCTCTAGGATTAAATAGGCTAATATAAGTAAAAGTTAAGTATGTGAGAAAGTTCTTAGCACGTACTAAATATTATTTAAGTGTTAGCCATTATTATTCTTCTAGCTGTCATAATTATTGACCTTTTAAAAGACTGTATTCTCTTTGATGACTATATTTTCGGAGGGCTGTGTGTGTACATATACTTCTACGTATGTCTGTTTTCTATTTTTTGAAGTTTATTTATTTATTTTGAGAGAGGGAGAATGCACATAGGAAGAGAGGAGAGAGAAGGAATCCCAAGCAGTCTCCGTGATGTGGTGCTCAAATCCACGAGCCATGAGATCATGGTCTGAGCCGAAGTCAGATGTTGAGCCAACTGAGCCACCCAGACACCCCTCTAGATATGTCTATTTTCTATCAGTTACCTAGAAGAAACCACAATAACCCAGAGAGAAGGGAGCAAATTGTTGGAGCAGAGATAAGGAAAGGGATCAGATGAAACCTATTCTTCTCCATCCCTTTATGGTTTTATTTTATTTTTATTTAGGCTGAATTACTCTGCACTGCAGGATGAATTCTTCTGGAGAATGCTGTGTCCCACACTTTTCTCTAGTCAAGAGAGGACAATACACCCTTCAAGGAGGACCAGTCTAGTGGGTAGACAGTAAGGTTTTCCTAAAGAGGACTAGAGCATTCAACCTTCATGCTTTATGAAGCATACTTCATAAAGTATGAAAGAAGGATCTTTAATGGGGTGGGGGGGAGGGAGTAGAGAGAGATAGGAGGCAGACTTATAGACTCAAGACATGACTAGGAGCTGGGGTTCTGACAGGTGGGTAATGCCAGTAAGAACTTCCTCTTTTTATTTTCCTCTGGACTCAGTAAATAGGCATATTTGCTATAGGATCGTAGTGTGTCTTCCTTTACGATAAGTCCCATGAGATGCCCTAAAACCTTGAGAGTATTCTGATGCACATTACCAGCCTCCGGTCAGGTTATTATAGGCCTGAGCAGGAAGAGAAAAGGCAGTGTTGTCCCATGAGGTCAGTGCAACACTGAGGGGCCAGTAAGCAAAGAAGCTCAGTCACAGATGGTCAAAATGTATCAGGCCAGAATAAGAAACAAGCACTACTTTCGAAAGTAAGTTAAAAGAAAGGAGCTTTGGAGGAGAGAAGGAGGACCCTTGAGGGCATAGCTTATTTTTAAAAATCAGAAATCCAGACAGTCTCTGAAGTATCCATAGGTCCCTCTAATGTTCCATTTCAATTCCATTCGGCAAGCATTTACTGAGGAATGAACATTTGATGGACACTGCTCTGAGCTCAAGCTCTACACGCTGGAGATGCAGAGCAAACTAATGCACAGATTGTGCCTTCAAAGGTTCACTGTTGTGTGTGCAGACAGATACTTCTAAAAATAGCGAAAATACAGCATGATTACCATAGGAGAGGCAGCAATTTTCAACCACTTGTAACTGGATCAATTTGTTTGCTCACAATGTCAGACAATTTTCCATATTGATTGGCATAGAGGCAACTGATGCTTTTAATGATTCCCATCCAAAGAGGTCCAAGGCTGCAGACATCCTATGAAACATTGAACTCAGGAAATTCCCACACTGTGCTCCATAATTTCTACTTTTCTGGCCTGTCAAATCTCCATTTTTGGGGCTTCTCCTCCTTGGCCTGAACTTTTCTCAGTGGTGCTACATTCAGAACTTTAGAGGTGGCTGAAAAAGGAAGACACCCAGATGGATTTGGAGTCACCTATCCGAGGTGCCTATCCTGAGAAGGACAAGTCTGCTGTCAGCAGATATTTTAGACAAAAGATATCCCTTTTCTCTTTGTTCCACCAGATGGTGGTTTTATCACTCCCTACCAGTCTGCATTCTCAGTGGCATCTTCCACTTTTTTTTTTTTTAATCTCAGGCTCTCTTCAATGACTGTGCTATAATTAGAACCGGAGTCCTTTCATTTTATCATATTTGCTACGTAGGCCTTATCTATTGACACTAGGAAGGACACAATGGTCTGAACTATGTTCCTAATACCAAAGCATTGGATATTCTGTGCCTCCCAGGATGGTACTCTCCGATATTTCATGCCCACTGTGAATCCAAAATTCACACGCTCAAAGAATATCTTCCAAAGACAAACCCGTTATAAAAGAAGATGAAGTTCCCATGTTTAGGCCCCCACTTCTCTGCCTGACAATGACCCCAATACTAAGTGTTGAGAGCAAAATATAGAGGCCTGAAATGCTCCTTATCTTCTGCCATGCACAGGACAGCCTTCCACAACAAATGATTACGGACCCAAAATGTCAACGCCACCAACGTTGAGAAACCCTGCGTTAGAACGCAATTTAGACGTTGTAACAAAACGACCCCCAAATGAAATGATTCAAATAAGATGGGCATGTACGAGCTTCTGTCTGGGGTGGGGAGGATGCCTCCTTTCATCCTGTTACTCTGCACTCCTCTATGATGTTGACCTTTGCAAACGGTGGAAGCTGGCTTTCCAGCTTTGCCTTAACGTTCTGACCCACATGCACTGCTTTGCTGGGGCTGCCCTAACAAAGTGCCACAGACAGGGTGGCTTCAACAGAAATTTATTTTCTCATGGTCTGGAAGCTGAAAATGGAGATCAGGTGCTGACAGCATTGTTTTATTGAGGCCTCTCTCATTGGCCTGCAGACAGTGGCCTTCTCTCTGTGCATTTGCATCACCTTTCCTGTATGCCCGTATCCTTGGTATCTCTTGTTCTTATAAGGACACCAATCATATTGGATTAGGGCCCCACCCTTACGATCTCATTTGACCATAATCACCTCGTTAAAGGCCCCATCTCCAAATACAGTCCCATTGGGGGTTAGGGCTTCAACATATGAATTTTGAGGATACATAATTTAGTCTGTAACATCATGGGAAAGGAGAAGAAAAATTAAAGGGCACACAATTGTATTTCTTTAGGGATCTTTCCTAAAAGTTGCACAAATCGTTCTCTTGCATATCACTGGCCCAAAACTTTGTCACATGTCCAGCCCAACTGCAAAAGAGGCTGGGAAATCTATTCTCTACCTTGGCAACCATGTGCCCAGATAAATCTCAGAAGGCTATGTTACTTTAGGGAAGACTACTAAAGAAAGAGATAAAATTTTAGAAACTGGAAAATGGCAATTTGTTCTAATTTTGATTTAGCATTTCCCCAAAATAATGCCTCTTGGATTCATCCCAACCACCAGGGCCCATGAGATAATGATACTGATTCCTACATAGGACCCAAGCACTGCAGATACTACACCCATCCCTAGAGATCTTCTTTTATTTAGAGAAGAGTCACAAAACTGCAACCACAAGAAAATGCTTCATATTTCCTCAGTGGCAGTTTTGAGCCAGGCAAATTTACTCCCACCTTGAATTATACCACGTGTCTCTTAGTTTGTCTTTAAAAAGGTAGTGAGAGGGGCGCCTGGGTGGCTCAGTCGGTTAAGCGTCCGACTTCAGCTCAGGTCATGATCTCGCACTCTGTGAGTTCGAGCCCCGCGTCGGTCTCTGTGCTGACAGCTCAGAGCCTGGAGCCTGCTTCAGATTCTGTGTCTCCCTCTCTTTCTGCCCCTCCCCTGCTCATGCTCTGTCTCTCTCTGTCTCAAAAATAAATAAAAACATTTAAAAAACATTTTTTTAAAATAATAAAATAAAAAGGTAGTGAGAAAGGCTCTGGGGCCAGTGAACTGGAAGAGAAAAATGCCTATGCTGGTATGCTTAAATTAACTTCCTTTTCTGCCAGTGAACACCGGATCTCTGCCCTTAATGACTGTGGTTGAGATGTGGTTCTGAAAGGCATACAATTTGGAAAACATCCCCGGATAAGATCATCTATTTATACTATATTAACAACTACCGTATCTAATATGTATTTTAAGAATGACCATAGTAAAACTGTAACACACTTTATTTTAACTTATATTCACTCAGTTAATATATTACATTGAGCAGTCATAATTCTAATGCTAAGTTTTCAAGCAGTTTATGCTGCTAATGGCTAAAACAAGGCTATTGCCCGAGTCACTAGCAGAACTTCAGTAACAGCCTGTATTTACATGAAATACCATTAAGCCTTAATGGGAGTTATGAAGTAATTACTGAGTTGGGAGAGGGTGACCCTTCACAACTGCCCAATGAGCACCAGTCTAAGAAAGGCACTCACCGTTCTTCTTGTAGAACATAATTTCTCCTTTGAATTCTGTTTTCTCCTCCAGCGACTTTTCTATTTGAAGCATCAGCTGCTCATTGGTTTCGACTCCAAATAAGAATTTGCAGCTGCAACTCTTCTGCATGACTTCAGTCCGGGCGAATCCAGCCAGCTCACAGAAGCCATCAGAACAGTAGACTATGGGGAACCCCTTGGCCACCTGGGCGTTCGCGAGGATGAAGTTGCTGTCTGTAGAATGACAAGAGGACATTCAGCCACTACACGAGCACGAGGAACTGTTTCATAAATCACAGTTTCAGTAACAAATGAAGAGGACACGAGTTTAGCTTAACCGTGCCTAAAATGCATGTCCTGGTGTGCCAGGGTGGGAAAGAGACTGTCCAAAACAAAATGGCAATGACCAGCAGAAGTATTAAGCTCTGACGTTGGCTTGCATTTTGAAACACACTACAGAGGGAAGTCAGGATTCATTGGTCTGCTTCGAGGCACGTACTCTCCAGTTAGCAGTCATGTAGGGCACTTTTGGGTGTGACTTTGGGCTCAAATCCTCAACCTGCCACTCGATGTATTGATGAACAAGTTATTCACACGCTAAACTTCAGTTTCTTGAGATTTCATTTCCCGAAAAGCAGACCCTGAAGGAGGATGTGAGTGTAAGTCATTTATTTGGCAGGTGATTTCAGGAAGGAAGCAATTGGAGAAATGAGAGAGGGAAGGGAGGAAAGGTAATAAAGAGTAGGAGAAAAGGTTTTACTGCCATGACAGCTGAGGCTCAATCATACAGACCCTGCAAGTGACAGAGGACCACAACTTGGAATTTTCCCACTAAAGGGAGAGAAAGGTGTGTTGTGGGGATTAATGGGAAATGCACCTAAAGTGCTTAGTGAAATGTCTGGCACAATTAAGTATTCAATAAAAGCTGTTGAGTATTACGCACACCTTTATGGTTATGATGTTAACAAATAAGAATTAAAGGACAATCAAAAATAACAAAGTGTTACGTGCTTGAAGATAACTCCTGGAGGACAGTGTGAGAGGCGATATTCAAGGAAGGCTCCTGCCGGATGAATTTTTTTGAGACTTTTTGAGGTTTCGATAGGATACTTATAAGCAAAAAGATGCAAATTAAAGATGGGCTGTAAGATAAGGCATTTTATAAAATCTGATGGTTGGTGACTCTAGGTTCAGAATGAATTAGAAACTATTATTAAATCATTCATTTTCTCATGAAACCAATATTGGACAGTATATCAGACAATATTAGAGGCTGGGATTTTTAAAAATAATACAAGAAAAAATGGAAAGAATTCCAGCATAATGTCTTAAATGAAAAAATCAAGATTCAATATAATATGCTATCAGGTGAACTATTTGTCTGAAAATATAGAAACACAAACATGTATATGTATATCTAAATGTGAAATGTTTGTGCGTTCCTAAACCTCAGTGGAATGACTTGGTAACCGTAGATGTCTTTAGAGAGAGTAACTTTGGGCAAAAGTGGTAGGCACACTTATTTTTACCATATACCCACTGTACCCTTTGATTTTTATACGCTATGCTTTATATATTGCCTATTCAAAAACCACTATGTTTAAACAAGGTTTGCAACAGGCAGCCTATCTTGCATGCCGTGAGAAGGCAGGAACCCCAGCTACTTCTCAATGGCCAGCGGGACAAGCACTGAAGATCTATTCCATGGGCTTCCTCGTGGCCTTTTAAACATCCGTTTCGTGTTTCCATCGTCCACTATCAGCTGGCAGAACCAAATCCACTCTATCCAGCTTTGCCCCAATCAGCCCCTAAGCCCAGAGTACCAATTCTAGTGCTAACATCTGCATCCGGCCTGGGCTGGGCTGGCTCCTCTACCCTCCCACTCACCCTCCCCGCTGTGGAGAAAAGCCAGAGCTAAAGACCTGCGCTGGGAAGCCTTCAATGGCACCTTATTTTGAAGCCATGGGAGTGAATTAAATTATCCCAGACTAAAACTTAATTCTCTCGTACCTTGCAGAAGCGTTTATCGACCACGTACTACATGTTGGACTTTGTTCCAGGTGTAGAGATAAAAAGTTTATTGGATGCAGTCTCCACCCTTAAAGATCAGTTAATGAACCTGCAGGAGTTCCCAGCTAGGTCCAGAGGTGGGCACCCTCCTACCAGGCTATGGTCTTCACCTTACCAACTCTGCACAGCTCCTGGTCACTCTCTAACCATAGTGTCTCTTTCTGTCTCCATTAGAGAACTTTGGCTGAGAGATTGTTTAGAAAATGTAAATATAGGGGCACCTGGGTGGCTCAGTCGGTTAAGCATCTGACTTGGGCTCGGGTCATGTTTTCATGGTTCATGGGTTTGAGCCCCATATCAAGCCCCACATCAGGCTCTGTGCTGACAGTGTGGAGCCTGCTTGGGATTCTCGCTCTCTCCCCTCTCGCTCTCTCTCTCTGTCCTTCCACCACTCATCCTTTCTCTCTCTCTCTCTAAAAATAAATAAACTTTAAAAAAAGAAATTATGTTAAATTAAAAAAATGTAAATACACAGCATTGCCAAAGCACTCAAACATCCCAAAACAGCTTTTAATGCCCTTTCAGAAGCCATTTTTCAGTTGCCCGCTGACATGTTTATTGACTTTCTACTGTATGCCAGGCGACTGGATTCTACCGCATGGCAGATCTTAGGAGGAGGTGATGCTGGGTGTTAAAAGATGAAGAAGGTATAATCTATAGCTCTAGATTATAACAATTTAATTGAAGAAATGCGTGAATACCAATAACATTAAAACAGAGCCTATGATTAGTACCAAATCAATGGTACTCAGATAATAAGTACTACCAGAGTTGAGAGATTAAAGATTCTAAGCTTTGAAAATGGTTAGCTTGGAATAAGAAATAGGCAGAAATGATTTATCAAAAGTCTTGCAAGTTCAGAAGCAGACGCCTGGATGAAATGGTCTCAGGATGGAGAAAGAGTAATTGAAGACAGAGAATAAACAACACTACGTTTTATCCTAACGTCCAGTTTCCCTGTTATTTAAAGGGCTACAATAGCTTTCTTCTGTTAGTATTTGATGAGGGAGCATAGGGCAGCTGAGGGCAAAACACAGGCTGGCACACCCCCCACCCAAGCGGGATCTGTGTGATATTCCTCCGATGCTCCTGGCTACCCAAGAACAAGGGAAAGGGGTTTAAGTGCTTGCCATGGTGATGTGGGAAACTAAGACAAATGCAAAATTAAATTCCCCTACTGCCTAGAGCCCACTGACAACTCCTTGAAACCAGCAGAGTGACCTCCCTCTAGGAGCTCATCTGCCTTGATGATGATGATGACACTTTGCTAGGGGCAAAAGGGAATCTTGACTTCACGTTATCCTGACCATGCCCCCGCCCCAGGAACCTGTAAGTCTAATTTAACCTAGAAACATTCCTTTGGAAACTTCCTTTATTAAACTCAACTCCCCCAAGATATACGCTGGCAATCATACTCCGAGCTTATGACCCCCACCCCGTATTCATCCGAAGGGACTCATGACTGAGGTCTTATTAAATGGTAGTAAGTGGCATTTCCCTAGCAATAGCTAGCCCCTCAAGATCCTGGAAACCTTGCTTCCAGAACACTCTCTCCCTGACGCTCTGCCAGCCTGAGAGTATGTAATGAGTGGCCTGCCACGATCCAGTGCATGCAGCAGCTCTTCTGCCTACGGGTCCTGACCCAGGCTTTAATAAAATCACCTTTTTGCCCCAGGGATGTCTTCCAGAATTCTTTCTCGGCCATCAGCTCAGAACCACCGCACCATCACCCCAAAACTTCATCAGTATCTATCTAGTATACCCTTTCTCATCTTTCCATTTCCAGCCCTTCTAGAAACCTATTGTGGTTGTATCTTGCACATGGCATGTATTGAAATCTTTTAAAAGTACAATATGAGGATACTTTGATCAACCCAAGATTAATAAATTTACTTTTTATCATTATTACTATCTTACTTTTTTTTTACCGACCTAATTTGTGCTTTTCTTCACTGTGTTCTTTTGACTTTTCCATTCTTACAAATTAAGAAATGAAACTTACCTAAAAAATTACGTAACAATATTTAACATCAGCAATGAACACCCATAGATCATACATCCAGCAAAAACCCCTGTGGGTACCGCACAGACTGTATTTCCCTCCTTCCCCAAAGAAGAAACCCCAAACTTGAATTTTTGTAATACCCATTCCCATTCATACAGTTTTTACCGCTTACATATGTATCCTCAGACAACATACTCCAATTTTTTTCTGACTTTATGGCATACATTATAGTATTTCATTCTACATATTTCTTAGTGACTTGGCTCTTTTATTAATTTCCTTAGCATCCTTACAATTGTTTACATAAGAAAAGACCAGTTTCGCAAGCTACAATAAGCTTTTGAAAAAGGCTGCTAAAGGCTTCACCAAATTGCCTGTGTGTTTCAATTAAGGATTATAGTGCGTTTGGGGTATTGAATTCTTCCTGCAAATATACTGCAAAAACAAAGCAAAAAAAGAGTCATGTATTTGGCCTTTTCTGTTTATATTTAGCACTTGTCCTCGATATGTAATTGCATTTCAATTCCGAAGAGAATTTAGTGGCAGTCAGTGCCTCATAAAGCTTAGCGTACTAGCTACATGAATAGCCCTTCTGTTTGGGAAAGAGTAGCTCCTTTTACCCTGCTATCTACTTGGAAACATATGCTTTTCTGAATCCCAGTCCTGGAATTTCCAAAGAAACATGACATTTACTTTAGAATTATGTAAAACAAAGCCATTGCCATAATAATTATGAATCCATCATGGATATACCACTATCCCTACATATGCTAAGAGTATTTAACCTTTTAAGGAATCAATTATGCATATGTGATATGCATCTAAATGCCACACAGCTTTTTCCTGCTTGTTTCTAGGCCATCCTTTTGTGCACATTCAGTTTTGAAGCCAGTAAACAGTAGGATCTAACTGTGTTTCTACTTTAGACAGTTGATTATTTTCCTAAATGCTTCCTTAGCAAAAAGCTTTCGTAGATCATCAGAGGGAATCTCAGTATTGGGAAAGACCCAGGTCCTTTGGGCTGACTTCTAATACACAGCACCACTTTCCCACTCGAATGGTGAGGTACTACTCATTGTCAACTTCTAGGCACTAAGGGAATGGAAGAAGAAATGGAAAGGTATCGAAGAAAAAAAAGAAGAGAAGGCAAATGTCAATCCACATCTAACTCATTTCATCCTTGTACTGGTCCCACTTCTCCTGTGAGAACACTGAAGCCTGGAGAACTTTAGCTTCCTGCCCAAGGTGGGAAGCTAAGGATTAAAACTGGTTCTCAATGATAGACTCCATTCAATACATCTTGTATTCCCTCTGTAAAGAAGTGACTTGTTCTCTACTTCCAGCCGGAATGGGTTAATTTTAGAAAAGCAATTCTAGAAAATAGGGTAAAGTTAATTCTAGAAAATGGGTTATTCTAGAAAATTTTTACCTTTTCTGCTCAGAAACAGCCCAAATCAGCAGCCCAAACACTGCTGAACAGCCCAAATCAGCAGCGTTTTCTCTACAGAGATTATTTATTAGAAGTTCATTAACATGTATCAACTGATAAACCAACCAACCAACCAACCAACCAACCAACCAATAAATAAATAATATCAAGTTCAGCTTTGAAAATAAGTTCATTGATGACCTCTCTTAAACCAGTCGGAGTCTCTCAGCAACCTCTGTGTCGCCTCATTACCTCCAGAAAGTCAAGATTTCAAAAGTATCACAGCAACTTTCTTGGTTCCAAAATATTTTGCACACACCCACTCCAGAGGCTTGAAGGAGGCAAAGAAAGGTAGCTACAATTCAAAAGATCAGGGTTCTGATCTCCTCATGCCCTTTCCGTGTAGATCAGAGTACTTCTAAAATTCTTCCATTAAAATATCCCTCCGTTGGCTGAAGCCATAAATTTGCATTCCAAGGGACCTGGACGCAGAGACCTAAGCTCAATATGGTTTTGAAATCTCATGTTTGGTAAAAATCTATCAGAATTTTGTATTCTCCTGCATTGTCTGTTCATGTTTGAGTGTTTCTGATTTGTTTTCTATGGGCCTGCCCAATTTTTAACTCAGTTGGAACTTCAGGAAGGTGTGCTCTTTGCTTTCTGTGACTTAGCACACTACTTAGCATGTACCACATAGCACACCTCAACATAACCGAGGCATAAGGACCACGACTCAAGGTAGACGAGCGCATGATCAAGGGGATTAGGCAGATCCAAATCCATCTGTCCCCTGGAATCATTCAAACCAAAGGGGTCAGTGACACACACTAACTTGGCTTCAAGGAGGAATCCATATTCCTCTGGCTTTTTCTGCCAATCACATAGAAATTGAGATTTTTGATGGTCCAGATCTTTATTTCTGAAACGTGCCTCTGGTATTGGCCCTCTCCTAAAACCAAATCTTGCACCATGTGAACAACTATTCATAAAAATATACTCTGCAGCCACAGTAGACGGGCAAATTTGAATCCTCTAGTGCTCACATTCTTGCAGAAAATAAGAAACGAACACGAACTTTTAATCTTCTTTTAGGAGCCGCCCATGTTTTCTGAGTAAAATTCACATACAGGTCCAAGGAAGATAATGTCCGTACCCCTTGTGATATTGATCACGGTCATCTCTAGAGAATACTTTATTCAGGCAGATAGAATGTGAATGTCTCTGACTTTAAAATATTTAGGCCATCTCTGTACTTTATATTGATTTCAGGGAACTTAATTGTATCATTTCCAAGTATGATGGCATCTTTATTAGATAGATGATACTGGCTGCAAGCTAAAATCCTCAGTGTGCCTTGTACCCAAATTTAGTAAGTTGTTTGGATTTGAGGACTTTTCTAACCTTATAAAAAAAAAGGGCAGATAAATTTGCGAAGAGGGAGTCTCATAGTCCTCACGATTTACGCCTCACCTAGTGCCAGGCTTCAAATGGTCATATTGACGGTTTTCATCATTCATTTATGATTTGATTTTTAACAAACTGTATAAATTATCACTCCAGACAGACAAAAATTAGAAGAAAACTGTCACAAAGCAAAACTCCGAGCTGGAATTCTACGGCTGAAGTTGTAATAGAAAGCAGTAAGCTGTATCAGTGTATGAGAATATCTTGCTCCTTTCAGTCCAATAAACAAACACAGAGACAAATATAAACAAGTGTGCTTCTCCATTTTGCCGCTGGGAGTGTGGTCCGAGGCCAGCAATATCAGACTCAGCTGAGAACTTCTTGGAAATGTGGACTCTTAAGACTGCCCCCACCCCCTTAAATCAGAATCTGTATTTTTCCAATATTCATATGCATATTAAAGGGTGAGAAGCTCCTTTAGAATATCACTGGAAAGATCTACAATGTTGGCTCAGGATAAAAACAAGAAAAAAAAAGTTTTTCATTGTATACCTTTTTACGTTTTGAATTTTGTCCCATATGCACATAACACCTATTCAAAAAATTTTCTTCTTTAAGTTTATTTCACCATTCACCTAAATGGCTGAATAAAAATAACTTGGATGAAAACAAATAGCAATCTTGATGAAGTTAAAAATATAAGCAAATTTTTAAGTTCCCAATAAAGATAAAAGCTCATTAAGACAAATGCATGTTAAGCAAATTTAGTACACTTTTTTTTTTAATGTTTATTTATTTTGAGAGAGAGAGAGAGCAAGCAAGCAAGGGAGGTGCAGAGAGAGAGGGAGGGAGAGAAAATCTCAAGCAGGCCTTGCACTGTCAGCACGGAACCAGATGTGGGGCTCCAACCTGGGAAAGGTGAGATCATGACCTGAGCCAAAACCAAAAGTCAGACACTTAACCAACTGAGCCACCAGGTGCCCCAAGTACACTCTTTATCATTATCTGATAACAGTGAAATCACTAAGTTTTGCAAATTCCACTTTTTCAGGGGTGTGAGCTTCAGTGTTGAGCTAATTCTTCTCAGGCATACTATCCCTTAAGAGTTTAGGAAACATGGGGCACTTGGGTGGCTCAGGTGGTTGAGCATCTGACTTTTTAAGAAAATTTTTTAGTGCTTTTATTTATTTTTGAGAGAGACAGAGACAGAGCATGAGCAGGGGAGAGGCAGAGAGAGAGGGAGGCACAGAATCCGAAGCAGGCTCCAGGCTCTGAACTGTCAGTGCAGAGCCAAAGTCAGGACTCGACCCCACAAACCGAGAGATCATGACCTGAGCCAAAGTCGGACATTTAACCAACTGAGCCACCCAGGCGCCTGGAGAGTCTGACTCTTGATTTCAGCTCTGGTCATGTTCCCAAAGGCTCTGTGTTGACCTTGGAGCCTGCTTGTGATTCTCTCTCTCTCTCTCTCTCTCTCTCTCTCTCTTTCTCCTTCTCCAGCTTGTGCTTTCTCTCTCTCTAAAATAAAAAACTAAGTTAAATTAAAAAAAAAAAAAAAGAGCTCAGGAAATGAGTTTAATCTTGAAAAAGAATGATTTTGACTTATGACAGGGTGACAGTACCTATCGAAAGTAAAATGAATGAGGGAAAAACTTCAGAAATCTCAAAGATAATAATAAAATGTGTTTCATACTTTATCCACAATCAACTTCCTATAAACACTTTTGAAATAATACTAAACTATGCCCTACTTTTCTGTAGCTCTTGTCTTCTAGAGTTAACCTTTTAGACAAAATGGTCTTTTCACATCATCTGTTTACTTAAAAAAAATAGTATTTATACTTGTCATAGAGGATGTACACGTCAAAGGATAAGGGCTTGGTTTATTTATTAATGTAGTCACAACCTCTAGAACAGTATCTGGGATTTTATTAGATGCTCAACGATTATTAAACAAATGATGGAATAAACTTGTTAACCTATAAATTTTTATTAACGCACCCCAGGTGAAGACAATGTTTTTTAGCTCTGTTATTTTAACATTTAGCAGAGATCCTTTATAACTAGCATCTTTGTTTTAAAGATAAAATAAAGATGACGATAAAGATAAAACAAAGATAAATATCTGGTTTTAAAGATAAACCCTAATGCTGTGGGAAACAAAGGCAGAAGGAAATGGCAGATAAAATTAAATTTCCTTAAACCTGCAGCCCAGTGACAAATACTTGAGGCAGGCCTAGTAAAACGTGTCTCCAGGAACTCCTTGCTGTCTTAATGCTAATTCTTTGCTAGAGGGAAGAACAACCTTGGCTTGACAATAGCATCCTGGGAGTCTTCTTTAGCATATGAAAATCTCACCGGAAACTTCCCCTGGACTTTACCACACCCCCAACCCCATAGTATAAAACCAGTCTCTCCTCGTGGTCCCCTGGGCAGCTATTCCTGCCCACAGCTACTCTCCCACTGTTTGAATAAAATCACCTTTTTGCACCAAAGACATTGTCAAGAATTCCTTCTTGGTCGTCAGCTCCAAACCCCCCATCACTCCAAAAACCTCATCACCTAATAGCTCATCCCATTTTTCATCCTGACATGCTACTTTAAAAAAAAAAAAAAAAAATTTTTAACATTTATTTATTTTTGAGACAGAGAGAGACAGAGCATGAACAGGGGAGAGTCAGAGAGAGGGAGACACAGAATCTGAAACAGGCTCCAGGCTCTGAGCTGTCAGCACAGAGCCCGACGCGGGGCTCGAACTCACAGCCCTCACGGACCGCGAGATCATGACCTGAGCTGAAGTCGGCCGCTTAACCGACTAAGCCACCCAGGCCCCCCCTGACATGCTACTTTTAATAAAGTCTTTGTTAAGCAGAAATAGAAAACTTTGTTTTCTATTAGAAAATCAATTAAGTAGAAACAGGTTAAATAATGTTAAACAATGCCCTTTCTCCAAAATACAAAATGAAAAAATTATGAGGCACTTCTTAGTAAAGAAAACTACCGTATGAACAGCACAAATCAAGCATTTTGGACTCGTTAGGGATTATTTAGGATCATTAAGAAGCTACTTTGTAATTTTCTGATCCAGGATGCTACATCTTGGCCACTATCTTAGTGGGCCTAGTGAAAAGAAGTAGGTAGGATGTAAATATCTCTTCATTTGCATAGCTATATCCCTTCATTTGCATATTTACAATTCCTGTCCCACCCTAATTCCCTCCCCTAAATTAAATATGAACCATGGATGAGCCCTCCTGGGAAAGACCAGTTTTTTTTTTCCTGCTTTAGCAAAGAGCAGGGGAAGAGAAAGCTTAGTGTTCACTTTACGCTTTCCCCCATTCCAACATACACGACTGGATGATACTACAATGCAACTCCCCCAGAGGAACGGGAAGGCAGAGTTAGATGAAAAAGGGCAGGGAAGGTTTTGTGCCTTGGCAATCGTAGGGCCTGGATTTTCTGACCCAGGTCTCATTTAGTATAATATTATTCTCTTAAATAAATGTAACTTCCCAAATATGTAACTAACTGTGGTTTAAATTTTATACCTTCGTAAAAGTTTTCTTAGTAGTTTATTTAAAGACTAAGACCACGCGACAATATTTTTGCTCTGACAGACTTATTTATTTTGGTATCTTATTTGTCCTACTGAAAGGCAGATTACATGGAACCTAGCAAATGAAACCAGCCATGTTCTATGAATACCCAGATTCCCAAAATATTTAATGTAACGTGTCCCCTGGTTATCCTCTAGCACAACCTAGAGTTCCATGCAATTATGGTTAACTCAAAGAATATTTCCTTTTAATTTCAAACAGGCTGGAACAGGATCTTTACTTCAAACATACTTTTAAAAAGCGATTAATTCAACCAAAATGTATTATATTTTTACACTTAAATTTGATTTTTAAAATTTGATTTGAAGACAACCTATATAAATTAGTGTGCCCAGTGCCGCAGAATGGACTGACTTTTCTCTCCCCATTTATGCTTTGCTTACCTTCTGTGGAAGCTAATGCAATTCAAATGTTTTTCATAATTTGGTAGCATTTTCCAGAATCTCATCTGTCCACTGCATAATCTTCTCTGCTTCGCAGTACTCATGTTAGATTAAACAGAAAAGATGAGTGGTTTTGCAAGAGATAATTGTAAGTTAAATAGCAGGAAACACAAGAATAAACTAATTTGATAGTTACAGATATTCTATGGCTGTAATATTAGTGTTTTTATTCTAGTGTCTTTATAATAAGGCAGAGAGAGTGCAAAACTGTAATTAAGGTGATCGGACTGAGAATTTGTAGGGGAGGTGAAGGCCCAGGAACAATGGCAAAAATGGACAAACCAACACCAAACGTGTTGTTCAACCAAAGGTGAATGTTGCCTCTGCATTGGAAAACAGGACTAGGAAAGGAGGCAGCCAAATAACCTAGACAGGCAGAAATAAAGCGGAAAATAGCTACTGTTTATTAAGCAGCTGTGATGTGCCAGGCGCTCAGGTCAGCATTTTGCATTTTAAATTTCTGGCCCTCACAACAGCATCTTACTGTGTCATTATAGATGTAGGGACTTTGGCTCAGAAAGGCTGAATAACCTAACAACGTTCCACAGCAAGTTAAAATATCCTTAGGGCTACAACAGTCCTAATCTCAGCAGATGACAGGCAGAGGGAGTAGAGCTAGGATCTCAATAGGGGTTCCTTGTCACCAAGTCAAGTGCTTCTCCAAGTACAGTCCTGGTCCACCTCCACTGGGTTTTCTTGTTTGCTTATTAAGGTTGCAGTTTCCCCAGGCCTCTCCTCAGGTCTGTTAAATTAGAATCTCCAAGCTATGGGAGCCTGGAATCTCCACTTTAAACCAAATCACTAGGTAGTACATGTTACACAAAAAAATGTCCTAATGGAAGGAGATCCTGATTATATACCCTAGCCCCAAATGTCCTAATGGAAGGAGATCCTGATTATATACCCAAAGCCCCAATTTGTAGATGAGAACATACTCAATTTCTAAGGTGTGGGAGGATTCCATCCTAGATAATAACGCCTTTGATTTTTATGGTTTTCTATAATTCCTAGAGAGACTTTCAATAATTAGCTCAGTGCACAGTTTGGGGGGATTATGAAAGCCAATATATAATCTAATGCCCAGTCTATAATCCTTTCATCCTCCTCTACACTATTCTGTCTTGTGGTTGCACAATACCCTAGTGACGGGGACTCACTATTATTTTCTATCATTGTAGCTTTTTTTTTTTCCTGTAGGACTGAGTATTACCACTGTTAATGATATTTCAACACATTAATTTATTTATGATTTGTTAGTCCTCACACCCAAGCCCTGTATGCACAAAACCACAAACAGACACTAAACTGTAAACTCCATAAAGAAATGGTCTGTCTTGTTGTATATCCTATCCTCAAACATGAGAGTGTGTATTTTTTTTCCTATGGGAATATTATCTAAAGCATATGCACACACACACACACACACACACACACACACACTCACATTTCATCCCTCCGTGAATGGTATCAGTTCGTCTGAGTTCTGCTGTTTTGACACTATGGTGGGCACCTAACCATCAACAGAGAAAACTGTTTTTTCATAAGGAAACTAATTTCTATTGATGTTTAGATTTCAGGTGAAGCACCTTTTAGACATAAGTCATGAAGAGGTATCAATATGAAGTTTAACATATCCAGTGGACAATTTACACTTTAAATGAACATGGTCTACATGCCAGATATCTTAGAATTGGATTCTAGCCCTCTCAGTAATAAGCTGTGTGTTTGTACCCAAGTCATCTCCCCTTTCTGGGCCTGACTTATCTTATATAGAAAGTGAGGGAGTTTATGTTCAAGACCTTTCCAGCTCAGACATATGGTGGTTCAATAAATTATAGGCATAGAAATACGTGTCAACATAGACTAGAACTTAATGACTGTAATGAAGGATTTAAAACACTACATACAATTTTAACCTTATGAATCACAGATGGAGGGATGGAAGGAAGGAGAGAAGGAAGGAAGGGAGGAAGGGAGGAAGGGAGGAAGGAAGGAAGGAAGACAGGCAGAGAAGGTGGGAGGAAATTTGAGTCAGATGGAAACAAATGCTATGAAAGCAAAGTGGGAAAATTAGTAAAGGTGAGTGAGAACTTTTTTCAGTAGTGTAATTAGCATTATCAGGAAAATCTTCTCTGATAAAGTAACATTTGAAGAGACACCTTAGGGAAATGAGGGGTGATCCATGTAGATACATAAAGGAAGTATCTCCAGGAAGAAGAAAGAACACATTCAAAGGCATGAAGATGGGAGCATGCTTGGTATGTTTGTGGAATAGCAAATACAGTCCATAGGGATGGAACATAGTGACCAAAGGGAACCTTGGTGGAGATGAGGTCACAGAGGCAGTGTGGGAGAGCTTTCCAGATCATTCAAGGATACTAAGACTTGGTAAGGGCTCTAGATTTTGTTGAGTGTAATGAGACGGCCTGGGTTCAAGTCAAGAGGTTACTACCCTGACTTCTATAATGAAAGGCCCACTCTGGCTATTTTGTTTAGAATAGACTGTAGGAGAACATGGGCCAGACTGAGAAGACAAGTCAGAGGCTATCCCAAGAATCCATCTAAAAAGAGGTGATTCTACTAGGGTGGTAGCAATGGAGATGGTGAGAGGTGGCCAGACCTGGCATCTTTAGAAGGAGTAACTGAAAGCATTCACCAGTGGATTCAATTGCAATGGGAAAAGAAAAAAAGGAATCAAGAAATGATGCCAGGGGTTTTGTTAGAAACTAGAAGGGTAGAAGTACATTTTATGAGATGGGAAAAAAAGGAGCCCTGCAGATTTGAGAGATTTCAAGAGTTTGGTCTTACATACGCTAAATTTAAGAAGCCCATTACGCATCCCAGAGATGGAAGTAGGCAGTTGAATAAATGAGTCTGAAGTTTAAGGATGATATCAATGCCGAAGATATAAATATGGACTTGGAAGGAATTAGATCATTTAGGAAGTGAGTATAAATGGAGCAAAGATGAGGTCTGAATACTAAGTACAGGAGATACCAACATTTAAAGGTTAGAGAAACCATCAAACAAGAGGGAGAAAGAGTGGCCAGTAAGGAAGAAGGAGAACCAAGAAGGAGGTCATGAAACCAGGGGAACTAATCACAGGTTTCCAAGTCAGTGCTAAGTATATTTTATGTTTTAAAAATGATTTGTAGTATAGATTTTAAAATTAATCAATTTAATCATGTCTTGAATCAGGAGACACTGGAGAAGATGCTCACTGTCACATTGTACACAATCTGCTTAAAAGAATGACCATAAAGATTCCAGCAGGACTTCTTCACTTCTTTCCCTGCTTTGGTTAAGTGCAGAGATGGGAAGTGAGATGCGGTGCTGGATACATCAGTGAGTCTTTCTGCAAAAGTCTGATTACTCTTAGTTCAGACGAATTTCTTTTTATTATAAAAGCATGTTTATGATCAAACGAATTGAGCCATATTACCAAGCATTAGGAAACCAGAGAAGAATTAAACATATTACTCATCATTCGACCTTCTCCGTTACTGGTAATAAGTTTAAACTAGCTTTTGAAACTTTTTGCCATTCCCATATTAAACAATCATGAATAATCATAAAACAGTGAAGCTGGCTTTTTTTTTTCCCCCCACTTGTCATCATGCGGCCAGGTTAGTACGTTCTGTCCGGTGAGACATTTGGTTAAGTCAGTTTTGAAGATATCCAGTCAGATGTTTTCCTTTCCATTAAGAAGGTTATGAAAAGAGAAACACCCTTCCCTTCCAAGCCACTGTGCCTCCTTCTACCTTCTCTTACTCCTCATTCCTGCCTTGGAGTTTACTTGTGGTATCTAGAGCTACCATTGTCATTTTGAGAGCTTGAGACAGCTTTTCTGGATATGGCAGAACTAAAGGATTGGAAAATGCCTGGAAATTTTATAACATCTCTGAATAGCAAAACTACCACCAGGATTTATATTTAAAGTAAACATGGATAAAGCACGTAAGTATGGATGTACTTATTGTCATTTTGTTGTATGTTTTCTGGCTGTTTCTTTTTCCTCCTCTGCTTTATTTTGCGGTATGCTTCGATTCTCTTCTTTCTCTGTTGTGTATTTACACTGGTTTTTGCTTTGCGGTTACCATTAGGCTCACCAGTTGTTTGCAGTAATACTCTTTTTTTTTTAATTGCTGTTGTTGTTTTGTTGTTCACCCCCTTCACCCACTTCTCTGCAATGCACCCCCCACCCCTGCTCTGGCAACCACCAATCTATTCTCTGTATCTATAAACTTCGTTTTTTTGTTACTGTTTTCTTTGGGGAGGGGATGCTTTAGATTCTACATACAAGAGAGATCATACGGTATTTGTCTTTCTCTGTCTGACCTATTTCATTTAGCATAATGCCCTTGAGGTCCAACCATGTGGTTGCAAATGACAAGATTTCATTCTTTGTTATGGCTAAAAAGTATACCACAACCTCTCTACCTATTCATCCATCAATGGACACGGGTTACTTTCCTATCTTGGCTTTTGTAAACAATGCTGAAATGAACATAAACATGCACATATCATTTTGAGTTAGCATTTTTGTTTTCCTCAGATAAATACCCAGAAGTGGAATCGCTGGATCTCACGGTAGTTCTACTTTGAATTTTTTAAGGAACCTTCAATCAGTTGTCCATACTGGCTGCACCAATTCACATTCCACCAATCGTGTACGAGGGTTCTCTCTTCTCCACATCTTTGCTAACACTCTTTAAATCTTGTCTTTTTGATACCAGCCATTCTGGCAGATGTGAAGTGATATCTCTTTGTGGTTTTGATCTGCATTTCCCAGAAGACTAATGATGTTGAACGTTTTTTCCTGTAACTATTGACTATCTGTATCTTGTTAGGAAAAATGTCCTCTTCAGATCTTTTGCCTGGAGTTTAATTAGATTATTTTTTGTTTGTTTGCTTGGGTGTTTATTTTGCTGTTGAATGGTATGAATCCTTTAGATATTTTGGATATTAGCCTCTTATCAGATAAATGACTTGCAAATATTTTCTTCCATTCAGTATGTTGCCTTTTCACTTTGTGGATGGTTTCCTTTGCTGTTCAGAAAGTTTAGTTTAATATAATCCTACTTGTTTATTTTTGCTTTTGTTGCTTTTTCTTTTGATGTCAGATTCAAAAAAATCATCTCCAAGACCTATGTCAAGAAGCTTACCACCAATATTTTCTTCCAAGAAAATATTATGGTTTCAGGTCTTACGTTCAAGTCTTTAATCCATTTGGGGTCAGTTTTTGTTTATGGTAGTTTTATTCTTTTCCACGTGGTTTTCCAGTTTTCCCAACACAATTTATTGGAGACTATCCTGTCCTTTCCCCTTTGTACTTTCTTAGCTGCTTTGTCATAAATCTCTATGTGTGCATTTATTTCTCGGCTGTCCTGTTCCAGTGATCTATATGTCTATTTTTCATACCAATACCATAGTTTTAATCACTTTAGTTTTATAATACAGTTTGAAATTAGGGAGCGATGCCTTCCGCTTTGTTGTTCTTTCTCAAGACTGCTTACACGCTCAGTGTCTTTTCAGGGTCACTCTTCAGTCTTTTGTAGTTCCATGCAAGTTTCAGGATTATCTTCTCTATTTCTGTGAAAAATGCCATTGGAAATTTGATAGGGATTGCATCGAATCTGTAAATTGCTTTGAGTCTTATGGACATTTTAGCAATATTCTTGCACACCATGAGCATGGGTGATTCTATAGTGTTGTGTATAGAACACTACTGATTTTTATGTATTGATTTTTGTATCCTATGACTTCACTGAATTCATTTATTAGTTCTATCAGTGTCCTAGTGGAGTCTTCAGGATTTCCTATATATAATACTAATGCATCATCCGCCAATAGGGACAGTTTTACTTCTTCCTTTCCAATCTGTATGCCTTTTATTTCTGTCTCTTGCCTAATTGCTGTGAATAAAAGTGGTGAGAGTAGGCATCCTTGATGTTCCTGATCTCAGAGGAAAAGCTTTCAGCTTCTCACTGCTGAGTATGATGTTTCCTGACAGCTGTTACATATGGCCCTTATCACGTTGAGGTCCATTCTCAATACCTGCTTTCTTAAGAGTTTTTATCATACACGGATGTTGAATTTTGTGAAATGTTTTTTCATCTCTAACTGAGATAGTGATATGATTTTTCCCATTCATTGTGTTGAAGAAGGGTCATCACATTAACGACATCCTGACATCCCTGAATAAATCCCACCTGATCATGGTGTAGGATCCTTTTAATGTATTGTTGAAGTCAGTTTGCTGATATTTTGTTGACGATTGTTACATCTATGTTTGTTAGGGATGTTGACCTGTAATTTTGTCTGTGATATCCTTGTCTGCTTTTGGTCATCAGGGTAATGCTAGCCCCCAAAAGTGAGTTTAGGAGAGTTACCTCCTCTTCTACTTTTTGGAAGAATTTGAAAAGGACTGATATTAATTCTCCTTTGAATATCTGATAGAATTCACCAGGGAAGCCATCTGGTCCTGGACTTTTGTCTCATGGAAGATTTTTGTTTAGTGATTTAATCTACTTCCCAGCAATTGATCTGTTCAAGTTTTCTATTTCATCATAATTTAGTCTTGGTAAGATACATGCTTCTGGAAATTTATCCTTTTCTTCTATGTTCTCCAAATTGTTGGCATAAAATTATTCAAAATAGTCTCTTTAGATACTTTGTATTTCTGTGGTGTCAGCTGTAACATCTCATCTTTCATTTCTGATTTTATTTGAGTCCTCTCTTTTTCTTTGGAGTCTAGCTAAATATCACTCAGTTCAGTTACTCTTTTCAAAGAACCAACTCTTAGTTTCACTGAGCATCTCCATCATCTTTTCAGTTTATATTTCATTTAATTTCTGCTCTAATCTCTGCTATTTCCTCCCTTCTAACTTTGTGCTTCTTTCGTTCTTTTTCTAGTTCCTTTAGGTGTAAAGTTAGGTTATTTGAGACTTTTCCTGTTTCTCCAGGTAGGAAGTTGTCACTATGAACTTCCCTCTTAGAACTGCTTTTGCTGCATCCCATGTTGTATTTCCATTTTCATTTATCTCAAGGTATTTTTTTAAATTTCTTCTTTAGTTGTCTCCTTGACCCTTGGTTGTTCCATAGCATATTGTTTAATCTCCACATTATTTGTGACTTTCACAGTTTCCTTAGTAATTTCTAGTTTCCTATTATTATGGCCAAAAAAGATACTTGATATGTTTCCAGTCCTGTTAATTCTATTAAGGTTTGTGGGTTTTTTTGGCCTAACATATGATCTATCCTGTAAAATGTTCCACATACGCTGGAGAAAAATGTATATTCTGTTGCTTTTGGATGGAATGCTCTGCACATGTCTGTTACACCCATCTGGTCTAATTTGTCTCTTAAGGTTGATGCTTCCTTATTGATCTTGTCTGCATGATCTATCCGTTGATGTAAGTGGAGTGTTAAAGTCCCCTACTATCATTGCACTGTTGTATTTTTCTCCCTCCAGGTCTATTAATATTTGCTTTATTTATTTTGGTGCTCCTAGTTGGGTGCATAAATGTTTATAAAAGTTGTATCTTCTGGTTGGATTGACCCCTTTATTATTATGTAACATTTATCTTTGTCTCTTATACAGTCTTTGTTTCAAAGTCATGTTGTCTGATATAGATAGCTATGGCTACTACAGTTCTTTTGGTTTCCATTTGTATGAAATACCTTTTTCCACCCCTTCACTTTCAGCGCGTGTGTGTTCTTATATCTGAAGTGAGCCTCTTCTTATAGGTACCATAGAGATGAGTCCCGTTTTGTTTGTTTTTTATCCATTTATCCACTCTATGTCTTCTGATTGGAGAATTTAGTACAACAAAAACCTATATCCACACTTCATGAGGTACAAAAAATAAAGTCCTATGTATTTAAGTCACTAATATTTTGAGTTTTCTGGTACTTGAAACTGGAAGCATTCCTAACTGACATATACATCATGAATATTCCCCCCTCTTTATTGTTGTTTTTAAAACCCTAATTTGAACGGTGCTGTAATAATCAATATACCAAAAGTTACTAAGCTAAATCTTCTATTCTGGGAATTATATATGTTTTCTGGAAACTTCCTAGGCCTGCTCCTTAAAAGATTTTAATGTTTACATGAATTAAAGGTAGTATTTTGGATACATCTTCTACAAATAAAATGGACTTTAAAAATACCCTCCCCTGTCTTCTATTTACGGATACCAAAAGACCTTGAAGACTTGTACCAAATTCTGTAATTTACAACAGAAGTCTAACAAGGGAAAAAATTAAGATGTGTATCTCATGATATAAACATATGGTATGAAGTAACATCATCCTAAATGCTTTTTATTTTTTCTGGTTATTTTATGTTAGACTACAATTTATGGGACAGGGTTGTTAGGTAAGTGGTTCTTTTGCCCTTGTAAAGGCTCTTCTGGCATTACTATTCATCCACAATAGGAAAGCAAGGTGTATTTGCTCAGCATGTGGGGATTAAATCACAAATAAGAATTCTCAGAGAGGAGTGCAAGTGTCTGCAAAAACAATGACTTGGAATAATCTCTACTTCTTAGATTTTTTTCTCCTTCCTCAGTTTGTTTTATGATTGTCTAGTCTACTATTTTCTCGGTGCAGTGACAGGAAAATTATACCATTTTATGTATTTGTAGCATTGCCATGTAGAAGAGAGAAGTGGTCTTGTTCTAGATTTGTCTGGGAAGTAGAAGCAATGTCCATGGATTGAGATCACAAGGGAAAAGATTTCATCTTAGCCTGAATATGATTGTATCTAACAGCTAACACTACCCAAAAGGTCACAGGCTCCCTTAAGTACAGTGAGCTTCCTGTTTCCAAGAGCACTCGCTCAGGTGGATGACTGACACAGATTCAACCAAAAGGGGGAGTACAGCGAGCAGCAGAAACCTGGCCTAGAGGAATTCAAAGGTCATTTGAAAAAAACTAAGAGATAATCTTGCCATGATTTGTTGAAGGTTTTCCCCCCAACCGGGCCTTGAATTCTGATCTTCACTTCTAAATATAGAAATAAAGTATCTCAAACCTAAGTGCTAAATTTCTCATCATAGAATTTATAGGATATTTATAAATTATAAGTTATTATAAATATTATATACGTATTTACCCCAAGGTAAATTTCAAAAAGTAGTTTCAAAAAGGACCCTTTAAAAATATTTTTCCTAGGGACGCCTGGGTGGCTCAGTTAGTTAAGTGTCTGACTTTGGCTCAGGTCATGTTCTCACAGTTTGTGAGTTTTAGTCCCACATCGGGCTCTGCGCTAACAGCTCAGAGCCTGGAGCCTGCTTCGGATTCTGTCTCCCTCTCCCTCTCTCTGCCCCTATCCCACTTGTGTTCTCTCTCTCTCTCTCTCTCTCTCTCTCCCTCAAAAATAAATAAACATTAAAAAATATTTTTTTTCCTAAGCAATAAGGATATGATTTGGATTTAAATTGTTTTGAAATGAAAGGTATACACACAGACACACACACGCGCGCGTGCACACACACACGCACGCACGTGTGCAGGCCCTGGATCTACACTGTGGGTCTCAGAATAGGATCAAGGGACATACTCATTGCACAGATGCCTTACTGTGGCTGTTTACATTTGCTTCAAGCTCAGTATGTGATCTACAGCATCTTCATTGCCTGCATTTTTATAGCCCTAATTATTTACTGATATTTGTTTCTGTACAGATTCATGTAAATCGCTAAAATCAATGAATGCACTGCTATCCAATATGTGTGCCTACTATGGCTGCCCCCTAATTCTCAGGTGTGAAGTCCTTGTGTTAATATCAAGGGTAGAGTTTTATAAACCATCATGTGTTTTGGAGAGAAGAACCAGGTTGCCACATACAATTGAGTAGGTCATGTCCTGAGCAAGTATGCCCACTTGAGGGTTATATGAGGACTGAAATCTAGTCTGCACGTACTTCACCAAGCCATGAGCCTAGGTATTGGGTATCACGTCCACTGGACATATGACCTCCCATCAAATGGCTATTCCCAGGAGATTTACGAACAACAATTACAGAAACAAAACAAATGAAAAAGGTCCATATTGTTCTTTGCTGCACTAACATGTATTGTTTAACTAGATCACCAAAAATATATTTATATCCTGTAATCTCATACCCTTCGATAACACAGGTAAAGATATTGAAATATAAATAAGTGACTTCCAGAAGAATTACAATTAGCCAAAGGAGAATAATAAAGTCAAGTTCAACTGGATTTTAAAACTAACTGATTTTTTTAACATTTGTATTAAAATACTTTTTAGTATAATATATGTATGGCACACAGGATATCGACACCTATTGTCAACACAAAAAGGTATGAATAGTTTCCATATTTAAAATTACATCTTTATATTCTTTTTTCTTGTCTTTGTTATCTCCATTTAGTCATGTTCTATATAAACACCTATTAATGGAGACCATGTCATTCTAAGGCTGCAATTTGGATGAATAATTTTACACATTGCTCACACTTACACCATATCCTCCTTTCCTGATACCGTGAAACAGGCATATAAAATGGCTATATTGTAATAGTTCTGTCTAATTTCAAATGTGAGGTTGTGACTCATAATGAGAAATATATATGGTCTTCTTGGCACTCAGCTCCTAAAACTCCTATAACTTCCTAAGCAATAAGAGCAATGGGAGAACTTTTGTTATAATATTTGATCTTTTGTCCTCAAAATCCTGTAGAATGAAATAACTCCAGGATGAAATGAGTGAGTGGTAAAAAACGTCTTACTCTTCAGAACTAACTCCTTTCAACCACACCTGAGTTTATGCTAACGAGGTGAATTTTGGAAAGCCCCTAAGGATGGGGGCTGCTTGCCAGTGGAGCCAACCTTGTGATTAGAGGGTTGGAACTTTCAGCCCCACCCCCACTTCCAGAGAGGATTCAGGACGTGGAGGTTCAACCAGTCATGAATGGCCAATGATTGAATGCAGCACGCCTCCATAATGAAGCTTCTATAAAACCCCATCAGGATGCAGTTCAAAGAGCTTTTAGGTTGATGAATATATAGAGACGTTGGGAGAATGGTGCACCCGGACCGTGGAGAGGGCCGTGAGTAAAGGATGAGGGGAGCAGAGAATATACGATACGGGATTTAGCAGGGTACGACTATCCACACTTCGTTACTGTTGTGGTGATGGTTGTGGTTGCTAGCCACAAAGCTGCACAGACCAAACCCCATACAAAGGAAGACTTCTAATGATTCAAAGAGAGACCAACAATCTAAATTTCTCTGGGGAATCTGTGGAGCCCTTTACATACTAGTAAAAGATGCTCATGTTAGCTACACTAAGAGGTCCAGGACTGTGCCACCAGGCTTCTCCCTGCCTTCCACCATCCCGGTTCCCGATCTGGACACAGACATTATGTATTCAGTGACCTTTTTTAAATTGTTTATTTTACTGTATTATTATTTTTTTTTTTACTTATCTCTTTATATAAGTCCCCACGTTGGAATCCAACTTCTTTATTAAACAAATATGCAATGTCTATTTCCCAAAGTGTATACAATGGTATCTTTGCCAAAAGCCAGTGTTCCTATTTTTAGTTAGCCATTTTCCCTAATTATTTTTAAAAATCAGGTCACTCAACTAGCATACTTTTCACTAAGCACCTTAGATTACTGTAACTCCATGAATTCAAAGTAGCTGAGACAATCTAGAGGCATTAGAAAGATTTGCAGTCAGCTCCTGCACTTTTAGGGAAAATCTATGGTGATATTTATCTTTTTAGGTTATAACAGATTTATACAGATAATCATCGTTACATGGTTTTTATTATTAAATATTCAAATATAAAAATTAAGGAGTAGTGTGACCAACACCTAGGTCCTTATCATCCAGAATTAATGAACATTAAAATATTTCCATATTAATTTCTAATTTTGCAATATTGTAGCTGCAGCTGACATGCCTTTGTCAACAGTAGTCCCTCTCTTCCTCCCCTAGAAGCACACAAAATCCGGGAGTGGGCATGTACCCAACTCATTTTGGTTTTTACATTTTCACCATTTTTGTATATATATAAACAGCATATAGAAATGTTTTATGTGTTTGTAAAATTTTCAAAAATTATATGATTTTTAAATTTAATTATATGATTCTTTATGGATCATTCTGAAGTCTGTTTCCCTACCCCTAGTAAATTTTGTTTTGCAGATCTATCCACACTGATAACTGTACATCTAATTGTTTCATTTTAACTACTCTACGGTAGGTATACACCACAGTTTATTTACCCATTCCTCTATGGATGGATATTTAACTTCCTTCCTTCCTTCCTTCCTTCCTTCCTTCCTTCCTTCCTTCCTCTCTTACTATAATTAACAAAGTAGCAAAGCACATGAGCATGAGTGAGTTTCTCCAAGTTCATTGTTACATTTCTAATAGCAAATGGAATAACCTTCCTTAGCAGGAGGCAAGAATTCATTTATCTCATACAAACAGCCAAACCATAGCTAAGCATTATAACCTACAAAAGCACTATATATATTTTGCAAAATATTTATGCGGCAATTAATCCACTTATTTTCATTTTTCTAAGTATAATTAGCAAGTGATGCTGGTGACTCTTCTAACACAAACTTTCCACTTAACAAAAGTTCTTCACTTACTATGGTATCCTGAAATTGGCACCCTCTCAGTGGGCTGACAGTAACAATAATTATCAAATCAAAGTCGTTTTCAACAGTGTCAAGAGTTAACATTAACAGGGTCAGGAGGAGATGGAAGGCACTTAAGATACCAGCTTGGTTTACATAAAGAGAAAGAATATCAAGGCATGAGGTGTAAGGATAAGAGGCAAGTAGCATCTATAATCAGAACATCAAAAAATGGCCAGGTGATAGAAGGAGCCATTTAGGTTGAACAACAGGAAATTGCCATTTTGTAGGTCAAATACTAGCAGTTTGTCAAAATGGGTCGTTACTCATACTTTCTGGATTTGGCATGAACAGGATTGGTATTCTGAAATAGTCAAGACCTATTTCTAAAAGACCTGTAGGTACCAAAACATGTGTGACCCATGCTAATGGAGATTTGGACGTGTTCTTTTCCTACCATACCTCTCAGATGCTTCAGACAATTCTCACACTAATGGGTGGAAACTCACCCTTTATCCATGGCTGCCATCCAGAGCTGTGCATTGGTGACTTCACAGAAGATCCCAGCCAAAGGGGAGGTAGAGGGTTGGTGACCATCCTCATGCCCCCAGGGTGTTACTTAATCACCCACGGAGGTCTCTTTTTCTAAAGAATCTACCCAACAGGTGTGCCTTTTGCTAATTTTCACAAAGCCTTCTATAGGCTGCTATGGATCATCTCTCAATTCTATACAAGCCTGGAGAATAAAATGAACTGGGTATACCAGGGGAATGGTGGTTTGGGTCTTACATGCAAACAACAGCTCTCTTCTGTTAGAAGGGACCCTTGGTTTTCTTGTAGCTTCAATCTTTCTACATCAGAAATCCCTCTGCTGAAGTTGTTGAGAGGTTGAGAGGTTTTCAGTTCTAGATTCTGAATGAAGGATATGGTTGGGAAAATAAAAGCAAGAGTCAGATTATCTTCTTGGCAACCAAGCAGAGATGACGTATTCCAGTGACATTAGGATATCTGCAATCTATTGATTGAAGTTAATAAACCTGTAAGGTGTGTTTTGTTTGCCAATCATGCAGAAGGCTTCCATGTGACCATGCATTTTTCTTAAAAAAAAAAACAAACCTGTGGCACTAATTCCTCTCGATTATTCTCTTGCTAAAAATAAATTCCAACTGAGATACAGGAGCAAACATCTCAAATGTGTGATTCAAAATTTTTAAAGCATTTCAGCAAAGTGACCTCTGACTTTAGCTGGGAATTGTGTATTCACTTGTGGTGTCAAGTCTCAACTCATTACAATTAATCTGATGTATTGATTTAATATCTCAGGCAGAGATGTATTTACCTGGCTAGGGCACTGTGGAAGACGATTCTAGGAGAAAAGGAATGTTTGCAAATGAAGATGAGATACTCTGATGAAAGGAAAGCTGACAGTGAGGAGCACTCACAGAATGAGACCCCAAACACTCATTACCCCAAGGCTCAATCCCCCAAATTAGAGCTAATAATGATTCAACATTGCATTGTTGGGTACTTTCATTCTGTAAAAGAATACCTTGGGGTAGAAAGGAAGCCAAGCAACAGATTTGTTCCTGTAGGCTCGCCCATTAAGAGAGGGTTATTTAAACTAGAGCCAAATCACAAAGAGCCATTTCCACAATAGATATCAGCAATTCTACAGAAAAGATACTTCCTCTCTTCTCTAACCTATAAATTTACTAATATTTTCAAAATTATCTGTTCTGATCATACAATAAGGTACTAAATAAAATGTAAAATATACAAAAATCATGATTCTGTTAAAGACAACCAGATCATTTTCTTTCACCTTTATTATTCATCCAAAAAAAGTTTAGATTGCCTACAACATACCAAGCGTTATGCATAACAAAAAGAATACACTGAATAAGACAATCCCTGCCTTTAAGTTGTGTCATCTAATGGGGAACATGTATAAATATAAAGGAAAATGAAATACATTTTGATCAGTGTTATCATACAGGTACAGACACATATCTTATATTGAGATATGATCAAATTTTTTAAAACTCTGCATCCTTCATTTTCAGTTAATGTACATTTTCTCCATTACAGCAGATACACGTTTTTAACATCATGTTACTGATTGCAAAGTAGTTCACGCACTGGATGTACCACAGTTTGTTGACCATTTTCTTATGTTTGTATGTTCTGAGTGAGTATTCAAAAACTTTCACTCTTTCACTAACATAATGATGGGCATCTTTCACATTTGTCCTAAGGCAAATTCCTAGAAGTTAAAGTTTGAGTTGAAAGGGTAAGAACATTTCAACAATTTCTGGCACATATGGCAAAATTGCTTTCCAAAGAACAAAAGCATTGTGCCAAATTACATACCCACCAGGAATTGAGCTTTTTAAAAGATACACACGCAAGTACACACTCTCAAGTATTCACAGCCTGATTTCTTCAAGGTTTGAGAATTATCTAAATGTAAACAATCTCTTTGTTTATGGGCACAAATAAAGATACGTTTATATTACATAAAGATTCAGAGATGATTGGTTTTGTCTGATTGTAAAAGATACCTATTTCAAAATTCAAACTTTTTTTAAAGTTTATTTTATTCCTTTTGAGGGGTGAGGAAGGGCAGAGAGAGAGAGGGAGAAAGAAAGAATCCCGAGCAGGCTGTGCACTGTCAGCATGGAGCCCGACATGGGGCTCGAACTCACAAACCGTTGGATCGTGACCTGAGCCAAAATCAAAAGTCAGGTGCTTAACCAACTGAGCCACTCAGGCGCCCCAAATTAAAACTTTTTTTAAAGCAAAAGAAAACACAAGTTTTGGTATCATACCATCAAGGACACATTATACATTCTGCTGTAACCTTTTATCACAACCATCTACAACCACGAAGTATCAAGATGTCAGGGCGGCTGACCTGTCTTCACTTCTCATCAAGTCTAGTAGATATCTGCGTTATCCGGTTCCAAACAAGGTGGAATGGCCCATTGGTTATTTAGACTTTATTAAACTTTTATATTTATTCTTTACCACTATAAAATGGAAAAAACCACCAATACCAAGTAAAAATTAGTCACATACATGCAAATCAAGAAAGCTGTCTCTACAACTTTTATACAAACCGGGAATGAAATTCATTGAAACTCTCAAATTATTAGAACACATTATTTTTGGTCAACATCTTCAGCTCTTCTGTGTGTGTGAGATACAAATTGATGGCACTATTATTTACTTCCTCAACTACTTTCCTACCTTTGAATAACAAATAAACCACAAACAGAAGTAAGAGGGCCAATAATGGCTCTTCCCACTGGAGGAGAAATTCTACATTAGTTTACAACTTGAAATGATAAGTGTCTTCCAATTTGTTTTATAAAAAGATGCCAAGCTTGAAGTTCAGAGATCTAGTTTTGGCTTTGTCACTTACTAGCTGACTGGACTTGCAGCAATTACTTTACCTCTAAGCCTCCGTACCCCTATCCATGAAATGGTGTCATAGGAAAAGAATCGGTTACCGCCCCTAAAAGTGCATGGCACACAGTAGGTGTCTTGGAGATCAATCTTTTTTCATAGCTAGGCTAATTCCTTTAGCTTCTCTTATAGGCCTTTTTAGCCAAACCATTAAGTGTGTGGCTTTATTCATGACTTTCCAGCTCATCTTCTGCTTTTTATCTATTTTTGAAAATAACCTGATGAATACAAATGAATACCAATTAGCTAAATATACTGGTGATGTAGCACATGAAAAAACCTCCTTTTTATTTGTCAATTGGGATAAATTTTTTCTAATGAATCATAGAGCTAGCAATGGTGTGAGTAGAACATTTATTATATTTCCTATAATACAATAAAGAACCTATTTTATGGTTTCATTGAGCTGCTTCTAAATTTCACATCTGTGCCACTCTCATCCAATGGGTACCAGATGATCATTATTTTCATTTTGAAACTCTCATGTGATGCAAAATAATCTAGAAATTCTAATAGTACTCAATACCAGCCTAACATGGTCTAATGAAAAAAGTATAGCTTAGGGGCGCCTGGGTGGCTCAGTTGGTTAAGCATCCGACTCTTGATTTCAGCTCAGGTCATGATCTCACTTTCATGACTTTGAGCCCTGCATCAAGGTCTGTGATGACAGGGGGGAGTCTGCTGGGATTCTCTCTCTCCCCTCTCTCTCTGATCCTTGCTCTCTTTCTTAAAATAAATAAACTTAAAAAATTAGAAAAAAAAAGTATAGCTTAAAGGTTAAGAATGTGGCTCTCAGAATAGGAATCAGCAAACTTTTTCTGTAAAAAGCAAGAGACTAAGTATTTGAGGCTTTGAGGCCCATCTAGTCTCAGTAACAAATACTCAACCCTGTCAATGCACAAAAGAAACCATAGAAAATACGTAAACAAGTAGTGTTATGAAATATTTGTTGTATTATTTTCAACCATCTACAAATACAAAATACAACTGCTATTTTTTAGCTCACGTGTTGTTCAAAAACAAGAGGTGAGCCAGATAGGGTTTGCAGGCAGCTGTTTCCATACCCCTGCTCCGTAGTCGTTCTGTCTGGACTCAAATTCTGGCTTATCCCTTGCTGGTGGTGTCACCTGAGCAGGGTAGTCTCCTCTCTCCACTTGGATCTAAGCTGGAACCATCACCTATATCTCATTCGTGTGAGTTTCGTATGATCTGAACGAGGAATACACAAAAGTGCATTACGTTGTGCATGGAGGGTTGCGGCAAATGGTAAGTCCCTTCCCATCTAAGCGTTTTGATTTTCACAGGCATCCCCTATGGTGGCCACACAAGACCCTCGAATCCAGACAGACTTGCACCCCAACGCTGACCACTACTTTTTACCACGCTACTGAGATGTAACATGGAGCCTACGAGCAGGATTGCCGTGAGAACCTGGTGTGTAGTACGTGCTAAATGTTCCACAGAGTTGCTGCCATCAAGATGTTTTTAAAGTTTGGGGGTTATTGTTGTTTTATGCTAAATTCTTTTTCCTAAGTTTCATAGGACATAAGTAGTGGATATGCTTTACATCTCTAGGTTGCTTATAACCTGTGTGTGCCCCTGTGTGAGGGTGTCTCTGGTCAAGTTCCGTACAGGGAACAAAGCACTCACATTCAGATTTAACCCATGGTGACCTGGGAATTCTTGAGTTCTCACATATATGCTGGTTCCCAACCTAGACAATGGGTCACTTCTAGGAGCAAAAGTTCTCACTGGGGAAGAAATGTCAAGTAAAAGCATCTTACTCCCTCTGCATCCTCCCCATCTCTCTTGGTCTCAGAAGAGAATAAAATCCTGGCTTACTAGAGGTACAGAACACTAATACTATGGAGAAGGGCAACTTCACCTGGCTTAGGAAGAAATGAGTAAAAGGAGGGGAGGGGCAAGATAAGCTAAAGAAGAAAACATGGATGGGGGAGATGTTTTGTCTAGTCTTCAAGATGAGGGGGAAAACCAGATTGAGGCACCCAAAGACTGATGTTCGCTCTAGAGGAGAACCATGACCTTTCACTAGATTATAGCTGAGTGAGTAGAAGCAACATTTTCTAGGCAGTGATTTGAAGGAGTCACTGGACGAATTCAGGTAAAAAAGAGCCCAGTGGAGAATCCAGGTGAAGACCCACGAGTATGGCTCTGAATACAGATCCTAAATCTTGTGGTCTTGTAGGAACGTGGGACACTGTAGATCTTCAGAACTGTGCATCAACTGCAGATGTCATGCGTGCTGGTGTTGTTTCCTGTTACTGGGACTCTTTGGGGAACATTTTAAGATGAGTACTGCTTTTGCAGAGCCCCGCAGAGCTCCAGGAGGCACGATTCAGAATATAGTCTAGTAGCCTCGTGTGAGTGGCACCTGCTAGAGCTCTGCAGAGCACAGACTGCGTAGACTGACTATTAGAGACGAGACAGCTGCCTTCCCTGCAGAGGGACTCTTCTCCTGGGTGTGTGCATGTGTATGTGTGTGTAAATGCGGTGCTGGAACAGAAAGCATAATGCTAAACAAAGCACCATGGCCCCAAGTGTGACTTGCTGTCTTAGTGCCAAGGCCTTATCAAGACAAGGAGTATAGAAACGATACCTTCTTCTGAAGGTCTTGTTTCTCACAAAACACCCAGCACCAAATACCAATACCATGACCAATACCAAGTACCAACACCAAAGTTTGAGGCAAAAAGTCTCTGGGTATTCCAACCATGACTGATCAAATCTACCTTTTGTAGGACCCAGGAGGGGAATTTTGAAGACACACACACACACACACACACACACACACACAAATTCAAATTTATGTAATTGTACCAAGCATATGCAGACATTTTATAAAATAAATACTGCAGGCACCGCCTTTCCTAAAGCTATCCTCCCAACACTGCTGCTAACTGAAGCACTCCCCAATGAAATCTGTATTCCCAGCATGAAGGCTGGAAGCATTTTTCAAATTATGCCTTACGAGAGAAGCATTTGATATTTACACCATTGGAAGGAACATCCAAGAGTAGAGGCAGTTCCACATGGTCACAAGGAATTTCAAATCAAAAAGATTATTTCAAAATTTATATTTGCAGCTCCTCACAATGTGGTCTACTCATGGTATCACTTTTCATAGGCGGCAAATTCATAATAAACATCTGTGAACACACAAACAGTAAGACTCACTTAAAATCACTGGATTGTCCATACACCTGACCTACCACAAGAGCCAAAATACTTTATTGGGGAAAATAATGTTTTATCCTCACTTTCGTCCTGGATCATGGACATAAATAGTGTCCACATCAATTATCTACAAATGTAAGAGTACAGGAAACAAAAGGAGTCCTAGAATAGATGAGAAAGCCTACTCCAGGGGTTAAGGCTCACAAGGAACTCTCAAGTCCACATCAATAAAACATACTACCTTTCACAAGCCATGCAGTAAGCCAATCATTTTGTAAGAAGGAGAACTGAACTTTACACAAGAAGGGCAAGCTATTACAGGAAATATACATACCACATTCAGGAATCAGGAAAAAGGCTATGATTCTTAGAAGTCCTTAGGAAAAAAACAAGATACTAAAAAAACAATGACCATTAGGTCAATCTACTACTGCATTTTCAAGAAGCAGTCATATCTGAAGTCTTTGACCTTGAATAGCCTCGAATAGCATGATGTGATGGAAAGATTTCTAGGATGGGAGTCAGCAGACAGGTTTTTGCCCTTCCTATGTTACTAATATTCTATGTGACCTCTGGTAAATCAATTAACCTCTCTCTCTTCGGTTTCCTTGTTTGTAAAACAATGGGTTGGATTATTATGGAGTCTTCCTTCCTGTTCTAACACTCGGAACTCTGTTATGTCTCTTCAAATCTTCCTCCACATTGGCATTTAATTTCAGAGACTGGGAATAAAGTCCAAACCTCTCAGGTTAACATTCAATTCTCCATATTGCGACTATAGCTTTTGCCTCCACCTTTATCTTGTTTTATTCCTGAAACCACATCAGTGTTGATTCAGACCCTCTTTTTCTCTTGCTTCTTCATCATGGTTACCTCTGTCTTTCTTCCCTTTTCTTCAACTGAACTGTCTTTTACTCCACTCTATCTTTTTCCATCTCTTGCTGGAGTTCTATATATCCAACATAACTATAAGCTATATGTCCCTCAAAATGTCACAAGCTGGGCCATTATGCATGGATGCATCCATTAGTACAGTACCTAGCAACACCTTGTCCAAAATATATCCTTGAGAATGACTGGTGATTCCAAGCTTGGTAAAAGAACTGAAGTCTGTTCATACTTCTGTTAAAAATCAAAACCAAGGGGCGCCTGGGTGGCTCAGTCGGTTGGGCGTCCAACTTCGGCTCAGGTCATGATCTTGCGGTCCGTGAGTTCGAGCCCCGCGTCGGGCTCTGTGCTGACAGCTCGGAGCCTGGAGCCTGTTTCAGATTCTGTGTCTCCCTCTCTCTCTGACCTTCCCCCATTCATGCTGTCTCTCTCTGTCTCAAAAATGAATAAACATTAAAAAAATTAAAAAAAAAAAAATCAAAACCAAGTGAGCCTTAAAATAAAAAAGACAAGAAATAACAAGTGTTGGCAAGGATGTGGTGTAAAAGGAACCTTTGATGTGCCCTGCTGGTGGCAACATAAAGGTACAGCCACTGTGGAAAACAGTATGAAGGTTCCTCAAAAATTAAAATTATAAATACCATATGATCCAATAATTCCACTACTGGGTATTTACCCAAAGAAAACAAAAACACTAATTCAAAACGATATATGCACCCCTATGATTACTGCAGCATTATTTACAATATCCGAGATATGGAAGTAACCTAAGTATCCATCAGTACATAAATAAAGATGTGATACACACACACACACACACACACACACACACACACAATATGGAACTACACAACCATTAAAAAGTATGAGATCTTGCCATCTGCAAAAACATGGATAGACCTAGAGGGTATCATGCTAAGTGAAATAAGTCAGACCGAGAAAGACAAATAGTGTATGATTTCACTCATGTATGGAATCTAAAGAAAACAAAACAAATGAATAAACAAACAAAAAGCAGAATCAGACCTATAAATACAGAGAACTGGTGGTTGCCAGAGAGAAGGGGAACGTGGGATGGGCAAATAGGTGCTAGGAGAGGGAGATACAGGCTTCCGAAGTTATGGATTAAATAGGTCACAGACAGGCATCAAAAGCACAGCATAGGCAATATATACAATCAGTGATATTATTATCGTGTTGTGTGGGGACAGATAGTAGCTATACTTGTGGTGAGTATAGCGTAACATACAGAGAAGTTGAATCACTATGTTTTACACCTGACATGTTGTAACATTGTGTGTCACCTACACTCAAATAAAAGTTAAAAATTAAGAAAATTCATAAAATTTTTAAAAATCAAGGTGAACCTTAACAAAAGTCAATTCTTCTCATCCTTGTGGGAAGGAATCCCTTTGAAAAGGACAGAGAACAACATCTCAGATCACTGTAAAAGTCTTACTTATCTTTAAACATAGAATAGCTAAGATTCATAATTTCCAAGGCAAATATAGTTCAGGAGACAAGAAAAACATTACTAGTCTAATTTTTCATAGACTTCACCAGCACTTCTTAATGGATTACATTGTCAAGTGCTTCACTAACTTAATGGCTGGATACATTTAAATATTTTCTACATTGGAACATATAATGTACTCAACATTGAAACATGTCAGAATTTGCTTTTATTCAATGTCCAAGAAAAAAAAAATGGTCTCTTGTGTGAGTTAGGCTGTTCTGTTTCCCATATAAAAAAACTCTACCACTCAATGCCAATTGATCTTAACAGAAATCTTGGCTCTCTCTCTCTCAAGATATGCACACATTCTCCTACAAGGAAGCACAAATCAATGAAAGATGTTTCACCACAGGTCTTCATCTGCCTTTATTAACTCCTCTGTGCATTTCCAAATATGATTTATATGATTTCAAATAATTTTTGATCTTTCCCACCCTTGACTTTGCATATCTTTTTTCCTAAGTAAAGACATTAAAGATTAAAATATTTGAGATGAAATTAGAAAGTAATGTAGCAGTACAACCTTTAAAAAGGCAGAAATTATTTAAAAAAATTTTTTCCAGAAAAATACAAGAAAATGGTTAAGTACATGGTGAGCCCTTGAGTGACTGGGACAGAAGTTTGTAGTTTCATGTTTGTGGTCCCAAACGATCATGGAAGATGTAATATAATGTGTCCCTAAAACGTAAGGCAACTACGTAATTTTTTATTAGAGACTCAACTCAAGAGTTGGTTACCTGTTCAATGCTGGGGAAAATCTGTGATAGCAAAAGACAACATATCAGTCCACAATATATTTACTTCATAGGAGACAGTGGTAGGTAATTTTAGCTATATGCAAACTTAATCTGACATAAAGATCTTAGAGAATTGCTGTATAATGTGAAACTCTTCTAATGCCCTATGTTTGGAATTGCTGTTCTCAAGCCAGAATTATCCTCTCCAGTAGCTCTCGCCCAAGTGTCAAGCAATAATAATTCAGTGTAATCTTAAGGGCTCCAGGGGTATCTACCTCTCCCACAACATCTACGACACGTAGAGTGCTAATTACTCTCTACCTTAGGAATCTGACCCATTTAGCACATAGGTAGAGATAAAGACCACAGAATATTTGTGTCAGAGCTGGAAAGAGAGTTGGAGATGGGGCTCCAAACCTTTGTTTTATAAAATAAGGAACTGAAACCCAAAGAAGTTCAGGGACTTGATCAAGGTCTACATGTGCATAGGGCAGTGCACACTGGAGTCACTTGGGAAATCTCTGGGGACAGGAAATCCAGGTGTTTTTCATTAGAAAAGCATAATATGGAGGCTTTCTTTCATCCCCCACATGGGCTTCATCCTAAAATGTATCCTCAACAAAATGGATGCTACTGATCTTGCCGCAGATTTATCTGGTCAAAGCAGAAGTTTCAAAGTTTTCAAAGTCTCTACAACTGGCTTACACTCGAGCTGGAAAGTTCTTTTGAACCACTTACGTTTATCAAAGCTTACTATCACTATTTTTCTTGGGGTGCAATTTATTTCAAGGGTGAGCTGGTACTATTTGTCACACCGCAGCCAGTTGTACAAGGCGTTACTGATGTATTCTGAAACCTTTACTACAGTTATGCTGATGATTGGAAACGCCAAACGGAATTATCCTTGGTACACAAATGCACATGCTTTGACCTATCCTAATTAATCAATTCTAGTTCAAGTAGAAAAGATTAAACATGTCACCACCATCTTTTCTCCCCGAAAATTTGAGGGGTTTTTTTGCTATACCATTTATTTTAACTGACGTATCTACAATATATATGGAATAAAGGCATTCAGCAAAAATGGCATTTAGCAATTTTCTCATAATATCTGCAAATAATTAGAAAAAAAAACATTTTTTTAATTTTTTAATGTTTATTTTTGAGAGAAAGAGAGAGAGAGAGAGACAGACAGAGAGACAGAGCATGAGAAGAGGAGGGCAAAGAGACAGGGAGACAGAATCCGAAGCAGGCTCCAGGCTCTGAGCTGTCAGCACAGAGCCCAACGCGGGGCTCGAACTTATGAACTGCGAGATCATGACCTGATTCAAAGTTTGATGCTTAACAGACTGAACCATGTAGGCGCCCCAGAAAAAAAAAATTTTCTAATGTAAAAATGTAATTTTCTATGTAGACAAACATGGCTTCATTTGGAAGGCACATAGAAAAGAACTCAGGTAATTTATAGAAGCTTTAAGGCTATGAAAACCTATTCAAGTCACCTGACTCCACTTGGTCCTATAAAAATGTGATGTTAATGTTATTTTTTCTTATACTTAGAGACTTCATAAAGATTAATTATTTAACATCTACACATTTTTTAGAAGTTGCAAAAGCCAGTGGAATTACTAATATTAACTGAAAATGAAATTAAACTTTATTTGAAATTTTTGTACCTTTGACCCCAGAGGATGTGTAAAAATGCAGCAAAAGCAAAAAAATTGATAAGGCAGAGGCTGGGAAGATGCAGGTTTTGGAAGTCCTAAAGCTTTTTTAAAATAGGGGGAATTTTGTAAGAAAAAAATAAAAATGCAGTTAGGATGAGAATAATCACAAAAAAGACAAATTGTAGAAGGTGGCAAACACAAACATCACCAAATCCTGAAGAATAACATATGGCTTGGGGCACCTGAGCGTCTCAGTCGATTAAGCGTCTGCCTTCGGCTCGGGTCATGATCTCGCCGTACACAGGTTGGAGCCCTGCGTCAGGCTCTGTGCTGACAGCTCGGAGCCTGGTGCCTGCTTTGGATTCTGTGTCTCCCTCTCTGCCTCTCTCCTGATTGTGTTCTCTCTCTCTCTCTCTCAAAAATAAGCATTAAAAAAAAATTAAAAAGAAAAAGAATAACATAATGGCTTTATTAACGGACTGCCTGACATTTTCTTTGTGATACTTTTTACAGACAAGTTGTTGGTTCTGTTTCAATCCTCCTTTCTCCTCCTATGTTCAGATAAGTCCGGTGTGGGCATCATAGCATCCCGCGGCAAGGTCCCCAGCCCTGCTCTTGCGTGTCCTAACACCTGATGACTCACGGAGTGGGTGGCCCGAATCTTCTCACAAACCATTCATTCCTACACCAGGATAACTAGCAATAGCTACACTTGGAAATTACTGCAAACTACATAAATATATTCTGCTCAACCCAAACTGAATAAATATTTCCACGTTGGCTGGATCCCAAAACTGCCTGCAGCAAACAAAAGGAAACTATGGCAATGGCAGAGGAAAATTAGAATGGAAAGAGACAGTACAATAAGCCTATTGTGGTTAAAATATATTACTTTTGAAAATTTTATAAACAGAAATGATTAATGGGGCACGCTAGGGCCCCTACCAAGGCAAGTGAAAGGCCCTGAAAGCTTAAGCTTCATTACGTTCCTGATAAATCCTCATCTGCAGAAAAGAATCCATCCCTATCATAATGAACTACCTCTGTAGTCAAACACACCCAGTGTTTTCTTCTAGATGGATTCATGTGGACAGCACCAACAGGATAGAGAGAAAAAGGAGACATTGTTCAGGAAGCAAATGACAGGTGGCTACACAAGGAATAAGATGGGTTTATTACCTGTGGATTCAGGGATCAAATGTGTTGCCTCAGTCAGCTGCTACCTCCTGGTACCCCTGCTGTTTTATGGTCGGTCATGGATAATGTTGCCATCCATGAATGAATGTGGCTGGAAGAAAATCAATGGCATGTTTCCCACATCTGTGTGGCCAGGCCTTCCCCTGTGACGTCTGCTCCGTTTTTGAAGCCTTGCTGAGAACGTTCACCTCCTGGGCCTCATGAGGTCAGAAACACACTTCCAGGCTCTCCTATAGACTGCCAAATCTTCCACCTGACAGGTAAATGGCTTAAAGTGGTATTTCAGCATTGATTTTTTATTTCAGGTGGTATTTTAGCACTGATTCCTGAGTTTGAGGAGAAACTAAACCAAAATGGCCAAGGCCAGGCTCGGTGGTGATGCAAACTGCATGAGACGTGAGCTATGCCCTGTGGCTGTACTTCGGCTGGAGTTTAAGAAGCATTTCCAGGCATCTACTACGGGCCAGCATCCATGCGGGCACCACAGTGAAAACCAACATTGGGTAAGACATGTTTGCCATCATTAAACTCCACATTCTATGAGGACAGAGGCTCATACCAAACAGACAATATTTGTGAGGACAAGGGATGATCGCAGATAATTTTAATATAAAACGATGGAGTTTAAGCCAAGAAATGCACAGTGAGTTGCCTAACCCAGTGGTTCTGCTGGGAATCACTCCTGACATTTGGCTACCAGGGACCTAGGAGAGGCCTTGATGAGATTATTAAGAAAATTGGATGTGACATCTGTGGGCCATTTAAACCTCATCCACTCTAGTGAAGCCAAAGAAATGTCTCCCAGAGCACTCTGTGGTCACTTTAGGAGCTTTTTGCTTTTTGACGCTAGTAGGAAAAATCACAGAAAGTCATGATGCCTGACTTCTCAATCTATCAGTTTCTTCCAGGAGCTTCAATGACTGCTTCTCTACCTACTAATGACAGTGGAAACGGGTCCAGAGAGGCCTCTAATTGTCCCACTGGGAGGATTTTAGTTTCATCCCATACGGGTAAAATGCCTTGATCTCTCAGAAGGGAGGGACAGCAAGCCCCCTCCAGGATTGGCAGTCATCATGAGTGTGACATTTGGCTAAAAGTCCCAAGCAGGGTACTACGAGAAAGTGGTGGTACTCAATAAAATAGTTTAAGATATGTTTCACCCTCCCACCTGTCTTATTCCAGTGTATTAAAATACGCATTTCTACAACTAAACCCACAAAGTAAAATGAGAAAGCTGCACACATTTTTTGAGCTGCTATTACATCCCAGGGACTGTTGGTCTAGGTGCCTGGAATACACCAGAGAATAAAACAAAGAGCCCCTGATTGGGCTTACCATTCCAGTATCAGGGTGGGGAGAAGACAAACAATAAACAACAAACCTAGCAAGAAGCAAATCATCGAGTATGTTAGAGGATGGTAAATAGTACAGAATAAAAAAAAAAAGCAATAGACAAGGGGAACTGGGGGGGTAAGGGGAGGAGTTGAGGCATGACTTTAAATAGGATGATCAGGAGAGGGAAACATTACTGAGGGCTTATCTGAAGGCAGACTTAAGAAGGGGGCACCTTGTGAATCACGTGGACAGCTGGGGTGTGAGGATGCTCCAGGCAGAGGGAGCAGACAATGCAAAGGCCTTAAGGGAAGAGCACATCCAAATATTCAAGGAGCAGCAAAGAAGGCAGCATGGCGCCCAACGGTGAACAAGGAGAAGCATAGTAGTGCTAGCAGTTCAGCTGTGTGTCTCCAGAGCTCATATGCTGAGGTCCTAACTCCCAGTACCTCACAACGTGACCTGATTTGGAAATAGACCCAATGCAGATGTGATTAATTAAAATGACTCATAGTGGGATTAGGGCAGGCCCCTAGTCCAGTAGGACTAATGTCCTCGTGAAAAGGGGAAATTTGGACACAGACATGCACACGGGGAGAACACTGTGTGAAGACTGGAGTGATGTAGCCCCAAACCAAGAAAGAAAGCCAGGAGACAGGCCCAGAACATGGCGTCCCCTAGAGCCTTCAAGAGGGAGGCCGGCTGACACCTTGATCTCAGACTTGCAGCCTCCAGAGCTGTGAGACAATACATTTCTGTCGCTTAAGCCACTCAGTTGGTATGACTGTGTTATGGCAACGCTAACAATCTAACAAAAGGAAAGGAGGCCAGAGAGAGAGGAAGGGCCAGATGATAAAGGGTTTTAATACAAGGACTTCAGATGAAGAGTCAAGAGAGCACTGTCAGCAGAGGAGTTACATGATCTGCTCAAAGGCTGAGCTCTGGGACACTCCAACTTTATGAAGTCTCAGAAAAGGGGAGGACATGGCAAAGAAGCTGAGGAAAAGTCGCCAGTGATGTAGGAGAAAACCCAAGAGAACATACAGCCAAGGAAAGCTCACGGTACTTTTCAAACTAAGACCATGGCCAGATGGTCTTGTAAAAGCATCCCACTGTCAGTGGGTCAGGGGTCATCACTCAAGAGGGAAGACAGAGAAGTCCATCACCATCTTCAAAAGCATTATCAAGCCAGTTGAAGCATAAAAAAATCGCCTAAATCCATGGAGGGTTCATTATGGTTGGTGGAGTTTTTTAATTTCTTAAAATTCAGATATTATTTATCAGAAGAAAAAAACCAGAAACTAAATGGTAATATCTGGTCTCATTGTAAGGGACTTCTACTATTTGTGCCGAACAGAATCCCTTTGAATCATGAAGCAGAGACTCGTAAGGTGATTCAGAACCCCGAAGGCCTCAGAATCTAGTTTAGATTCATTTAGATCGAAGAAAACAGGTTCATTCACTCAACTCCAGTGGCTCCTAATATGTCACACAGATTCTGAAGATGGA